>NC_066348.1:17099408-17433490 GCF_024516045.1 Bombus affinis | reverse complement strand
GTCGATTAGCGACGACGATAATCGTTACGATCGCGTCTCGTTACCGTATCGGTGAAATTTCCAAACGTTGTGTAAAAATATTTGACGTATTAACACGATATACGAGATAAAAGGTTTCTGCGCCGGATGTTTAACAATGGCGTTTACGAGCTGCTACGTTAACGAAATTTTTGGGTATCCTAGGATCGTTCGGTTCGGTGATTTATCGCGTCAAACTTCCGGTTCGTTCGAGTGGACTTTGCAAATTCCAGCAGCGGTTGGCGCTCGTGAACGCATCGAGTTGCATTAAAATCGAATAAGGTCAGCGCGAAACGTTGTGCGATGTCGAGGCGGTGGAACGACTTTCCGGCGACTCGACGTTTCCTTCCTGCGGGATAATAGTTTTGGTTCGTGTTGGTTGGCCGGAGAAAGGGTCAAGGAAAAATAGCGCGGGCGGGTGGTAAGGTAAGGAAGGTAAGGGCGGAAGGAAGACAATGGAAGACGATCAAAAGCGTTGCTGGCGAGCTAAACGAAAATTACGAGGCCACCGGTGGCTCCTTACCGTCCGGAAGTTTCTTCCTGTTCGCTCGCTCGAATGGCGCGTAAAGACGGAGAGCCACGCTTCAAGGACACCGGAAAAAACGTTCCCGCGGGATCAATCCTGACAAAGGATTATATCTACGTTCGAACAGCGAAGCGAAAAACCTATCGCGATAAAACGCCGACGGAATATCGCCTACCTCCGATACGCGTATTACACGAATTAAGTTAGCCTCGCTCCTCGTCGGCTTCTCGATTCCCCGGCACCGATCGTTTTCCGTTCCCTTTCCCGTCCTCGACGCTTCCATCGTCGACTCGTCCCTGCAAATGTCGAGACAAAACGACGCTATCTCCCTTCGGATACCAAAGAAGAGTCGACGCGCCAGATATCTCGATATCTCTTCCACGGAGAATTTAGGTTTCCAGGTTGAACGATAGAGAAACTATAGAGAAACGATATTTCCTCCCTTGGTCCAGACGGATGAAACATGGATGCGTAAGGTTGCCTGTAATTCTTATTTCGCTCGATTCCGAGCGATCGCTTTTAAAGTTGTCTTAGATGGTAGTTGGCGATCGTCTCGGAAAATTTCTTGGATATTTTCTCGTTCTTATCTTATCTTGTTCTTCGACGGATTCTTCGTCCGTGAGAGGACGTCGGGAACTTTTCTCTCGCGTCTCGCTCGAGAAAGATTTCCTCGAAAGATTTCCTCGAAAGAGGCTTCGGGATAAAAGCGCTCCAAGTCGATACGTTCTCCTTCGCGCCGCTGGACCTGTTCGTCGTGTCAAAATGATACAGGATTCTAGCTAGTCGTTGCCGCTTTTAGCTCGCTTCGCGCCAGCCCGCGTATTTCCTTTTCCCTGCCTCTCTTATCGTCCTGTTCGCTCTACCGTTCCCGCCGTTTTCTTCGCCACTGCCAAAGGACCTACTGAATTATGTATGTGACTGCCGACAAAAGTTTCACTCGCCCTGAAAAGATTGCTGGAATTTCGGTACGAAATACCACGACCGAAGAAGGTTGCTTCCGTTTCGAAAGTACGGTGTATATTCGTAGCAGCGGCGACGAAGCAGAAATACAAATTCGTTAATTTCACCATTTTTCCGACAAGCTGCAATTTCGCGCGGAGGACGGTTAGCGGACGACACGGGACGTTCGTCGTCTGTTCATGTTTTTGTAATTTTACGTTCCACGAGAATCTCCGACATTCGCGATACGCAACCGACAACCACGTTCCCTCGACGTTGATCGAAAATGGACGATACTTGTAACGGAAGATCGCAATTTATCGATTCCCCTTCGTCGAAGCCTAAAGACACCTGATCGTTAACGCGTCGTTTTATCGACTACGCGATAAAGATGATCGGATAAAAGAGCGCGGAATTCGATAACTAACAGAGTTCTCGATAACGTGGATGACACAATTTTTCTTAACTAATCTCTAATGCCCCGAGCAACTTGTCCTCTCAACATTTTTCCACGGATAGGGAGCAAAGGCGACGACGGATACTAAATTCAACGAACAAGCTGCACCTTGGATAACCGAAGGTCGGCTAAAGTCTTCGATATTACTCTGGTCCGATAATTCGATCGCGCTACCAAACGACGATACGTTTGTCCTAGGTTATCCATAGGTTATCCATAGGTTAGCCGTTGTCGAACAAACTGTAACTTTTGATAGATCTGTCTAACTCTAAATCTCAGATTTTTTCGCTCGATATTTCGGAATATGAAACCCATCTCGTAGCTTGTCTCCGATAAAACGATGCAACTGAATGAGCATTGTATCGTGGATAACGAATGTACAGTCACGGAACCAGTCTGAAAGGAGAAGCATCGCATTGTCCTCGGTGAAGAGAAAGGAGGCCTGCAGCGAAAGGAGACGAGAGAGTGAGAGAGAGAGAGAGCTGAATGGAGAAACGAAGAGAGCACGGATAGCGAGAACAAGAGGCATTCGATGTCCTCGATGTACATCCTGAAACTTCATCGCCCTTTGCTTCTCCCTCGGTGTAAATGATTCCTGGGACCGAGTGATGCTCGAATTCGACGTTTCCATTATTGACTTGTTCGCTCGAGATTCTTACCTATCGACACCAGTCACATTCAGGGGGACAATTTGAATATTTATACCGGTGCATTTCCACGAGAATCAGACGAGAAGCGGATGGTTTCGTTGCCGAGGGAGATTACTAATTTGAAATTACATTGGTTATGGGAATGTCGTACCGAGAATCGGATCGGTCCAGTCGCTCGTATTATCTCGAGAAAAATATCGGTATCTCTTTCTGCGGTTCTTTCGCCTCTTCGATATCGAAATCTGCATTCGCATAATTAAGACCGGACGTGGCAGATTACGAGTCTACGCGGCCTTTCCCGCTCCAACGACTACGCCGGCGTACCTCAGCGTGAAACTTTTTTATTAAACAAGTTTCCGCGAAAATAGGTTACCCGCCTTTCGAGAAACTAAGCCCACCGTAAGAAAATCTTACCATCTTTCGTGTCATAGCGCGTTTTCGCTCGATAAACTCAACTGCTAATTAAGAAAGAAAAGATTTCAAGAAAACTACAAGTTCTCGTTCACGGTTTTTGAGTTACGCGTGTGACACCGATTTCGATACGAGACGCGAAACGAAACGTTCATTTTTATTTATTAATTATAATTTATAAATATTAATTCGTTCGTTACCTTCGAATCCCTTTTCCAAGATACACGGACGAAAATCGTACTCCCCTTCCCGCCCTTTCGTCGAAACGAACAAAATATTCACATACAGGGGTTACAGCGAATCGCAGGTCGTAGCGGTTGCAACGTACTCTCGGTAAACGGACGAATGAAACACAATTACGTCGTTACTTTTCTCGAGCACTTACGGTTCTTAGATCCTGTTGCTCGAAAGACTACTTTCAGTAGGAAAACGGGTATCGCCGCCTGTTACTTTCCGCCTGTCTGCCCGTCAATCTACCCGTTTGGTGCCGAATCGTTGCACCCGTTTTACACGTTTTTGACTCTCTTCTCGCGACCTTCTGCCAGCCTTTTCCCCGTACCAGCTATTCGACGAACGAAGAAAATACCTCGCGCTAAGATCTTTAGGCCTCCGGTTAAACTTTGCGCTCGTACTACTTTCGAACGTAACGTTGGACGAAGCTGGTTTTGCAACTTTTATCGGCCACCGAGGCAAAGTCTTCCGGCAAAGTTTCGATAAACAGTCAAAGTTTAGAAAAGTGGTGCGGACGAATGTTGGAGAGAGGAACGTCGGTATTGTCTAAATTTTCGTCGATATGCCGGTCAGGTTCGTAATTAAAGTTCGCTCCGATTTAGATCCCTCGACGCGCCATCGAGCAAGTCAAATCTACTCGGGCAAGAGTGGCGAAGCTCGTGGTTAGCCAAAACTGCGCCGTGAAATTCCTGGTGTAACGCGAAATCTCTTTCAGGACTGTGACGTGAAAAAAAGAGGGAAAAAACGTTCGCTGGAAGGTCGAACGATGCACTTTGCGTTTTTCCGTGAACGATGATTCCATCGGATGTTTGAACAGTCTTTGCATCTTTGCTGATTTCCGGATATCGTTTCGTCGATCCTTTTCTCTCCTTGTTCTTTCTTCTTGTTTCTAGGAGAAACGGCGAGCATCGAAGAAGCAACGTTCGTAATCGCTATAATCGCTATAAGAATATTTCCTAGTTATTCAAAGGTTCCTAGTTTGTCAAAGGTTCGCAAGGTGACGACGCGATAACGTGGACGTCGTTGCGTTTCTGCGTTGGCTACGAATTACGAGAACAAAGAATACTCGGTCGTCTCGCGCGACTACCATCCTACGGGAAATAGTACGCGAATATCGTAAAGAAACGGCGCCAGAGACCGTATATTTATTTATCTGCCGCGTGTATCGCTACTTTACGCCTCTTTTTATGACGGCGAATCTCGCCCGGATCTAACCATCGTCTTTTCCGTGCAACCTTGCGAGCGTCCGTACTCTGCCTTTCACTCGGATATCCCGTTGCCTCGCCGATGAATCGCGAATATAACGTAGTCAAAGTTTAGCGAAACGTGCGATAATAAAACGATAATTTTTCGATACCGATTCAACGCGTTTATCAACGAACGAAGCATAAAGGACGCTTCAACGACAAATTGCTGCCTTTCTTTGTCATTTCTACGGTATTCCGTGATATCCCGAAGCTTTGCAGTTTAAATTTAGTCAGCCGTTTCCATTATCGGCATTCCAAAAGAAGCAGCACGACGATTCGATAGCTTCGGCTTTAACGCGCTTTGCCTTACGTTTGCGTCGCGGTGAATCGTATTCTTGCATTTATAGGTTCCATGCGACTTAACTCGAGGCCGAGTTTCCTTAATAAATTTCCAAACTTTCTTCTACGGGTCGCTGCTTTCTATTCGCGTTTGATTTCTTAAACGCGCTCGCACGATATAGCAAAGTTTCTCTAGAGCGGATCGACGCCCGCTTCATTTTTCTTCGTTTAGCCTTCTCGCTGCAAGGGTAGCTTAATGGAGAAGCTAATAATCGAAGAGGGAGGGGGGAAGGATCTAACGGGTTCCTTAAGGAGCAGACGAAATTAGCGATAAGGGAGATGAGAGTATAAGCGGTAAGCCACGAGAACCCTGGAAAGGATCAGGAGGGTCGAAGGGCTGTAAGTGGTCTAAACTACGAAACCGCCTCTATTAGCACTCAAGGCTAGCGCTCCGATATCGAGATAGCGTTTCAGGCGCAAAGTCGACCCGCGACCCGCCGACTAGTACGTAAACAGTCGCGCGATGCAACGCCAGGATATAGAACGCATTATCACGATGCGAATTAACTCGCCTGCGTATGCAGTTTGCATGCGATTATGTATATCAGAGAGAAAGGAAACGGGGGCGCGCGAGAGGGAGAGAGAGAGAGAGAGAGAGAGAGAGAGAGAGAGAGAGAGAGAGAGGAGACACGACCGGTGAGCAGGCTCGTAAAACAAGAGAAGGGACTTTAACTTCGTGACCGTCTAGCGCGTTCAGATCTGAAATTCAACGGTCTTCGTTCAACGCCCTTAAATATTCAAATGAATTCCGCTACGACTACTTGAGAAATACATCCATATAAGCGTAACAGGGGCAGAGGAGAACGCGGCCGTAAATACAGGAAACGCGCGATGGGGGAACAGACTTGGGACGAATAAACGCGGAGTTTGGGAATCCTAGGGGAACAGCGTGGGTTCGGAGTTGTTGCAACGAAGAAATTTAACAGGACGATTTGTCTTCGATCGTACTTTCCGCCCGTACGTACGTTTCGAGTCTCGTAGGAGAGATCGAAGCGCGGATACGCCGAGGAAATGACCGATAATCGAGCGATTCGGGTAGAAGGGATGGCTCCGGTGGACGACGAAATTGACACGAGAGAGAAGGATCGCGGTGGAAATTGTCCTTTCGGAATGGGCGTAGGAAAGTGCGGAGGAAGCGGATGGTCGAGAGCGGTCGGACGCGGTCGAGGGTCTTTTTCTCTGCAGGAAGCAACCGGCAGAAGCCGTTAAAGCCAACGGAGAATGCGGCGGAGCTAATGCGTCGTGAATTAGTGGATCGGCGATACCGTAAGTCTCGACTCCAGTGTCCGGTGATTCGTTCTGATTAAAATCTAATTACGAATCACCGACGCGGCCCGCCGCTATTTATCAACGTCTTACGCGCGTTATTGTTTCCCCTCGTTCGTCGACTCCCAAGTCGACGAAACTCGGCGAAACTCGACGACCAACGGTACGACGATTTAATTAAAACGGCCGAGAGAAATCGAAGGAACATCGTCGTTCGACGCGCAATTTCGCGACCATGCGACGCAATCTCGGAGAAAGCTCGCGTCTTCGCGGCGTTCGCGAACTGACGCGTTTCTTACGGCGAGAAGATTGGCCGCGCGAATTTATCCGAGCTGTACGAGGGGAAAGGGCGCGATAGGGGACGAAAGGGGGCGAAAGAAAAGGACGGCATTAGCGACGAGAAGGAGGGTAGTTTCAAATTTTTTATCGAGGCAAATTACGCCGGTGACGAGACGAGAGTCGCGGGGACGTCAGTTAGCCGCTTATTGGTTTCATAAATTCGATAATGCGCCGGAGTCTGGCGGCGACAGCTTCTGTGTACGCGGCTTAATGGAATCTTAAAGTTTAAGAGAATTTTCCGCGGGTCGTCGTGGCGTCAACCGCGTATCTGAGCCAGACAAGCGAATAGTCAACTGATATACGAGCAAGCGTTTCCGCGGGAGAGGTTGGAGGGAACGAGCCGCTGGGCGCGGGCCAGAGAAAGACGAGAAGCGGCGGAGAAAGAGAGCGAAAAGAGGAATCACGCATTTATTTTCCCGGCACGACGAAGAAAGGGGAAATCTTTGCAGGATCGTGAATGGAGCTCGCGGAACAGCCAGGAAAGAGGGAAGACGGAGGATCGCGAGCTTTCCGAGGAAATATATATCCGCCAGATATAGGCTGGATTCTGTTAAATCTAGTGGAATTAAACGTTGAAGGGCACTTAAGGAGAGGGAAACACGACGAGCGTTTATAGCGAACCTCGTCACGGCTAAAGACACGATTTATTTCGACGTTTCCTTCGCGAACTTTGCCGCGCTTCTCCTCTGGTTTAACGCCACCGTTAGAAATGCCCGCGTTTTACCGTTCTTCCATATCTTTCAACGTCTGTCTGCCATTGCGCTCGTATTTTACGTACTGTTGTCTAAAAAAAAAAATCTGCCTTTTCTCGAAACGACGATCGTATTCGTTGAACGGTGGAAAAGCAAGTTTGCGCGCGACGAATTCGACGACTCGTTTGCCGAGAGACAAACTTTTTCGTCCTAACGAATTTATACGTCGGCATCGCGAACTATCGCTTCTATATCAAGGAACCGTAAACCGTCGTTGGGCCGCGATCGTCGTTCGATTCGATTCGGAGCAAGGTTTGTTTGCCCGGTCCAAAGTGGACGACGGGTTATCAGCGCGACGTTCGCTTCGGAACGACTTCGAAGTAAGTTTCATCGAGTTTCGAGGACACGGCGACGATACGTATTCATGGTGGCGCGTATGTTTAATTACCGCTAGCTTTGACACAATGAGCTTGATTAGGGTCTGCCGTGTCTGGTTTTAGACGGATCGTCGAGCGGATTTCAGTTCGCGCGTACGTGCATCCACGGCTCGAAGAAGCTCCAGAGGCAAACTTGGTTCGCACGTTTATTCCAACTTTGGCAAATATACCGTTTGCGCGGAAACAGACCAGCGCGCGCCTTGACAATGCCGCTTCGCTTCGCAACGGTTCGATCGGTTCCCGTATCGAGCTTCGCGTCGCTTTCAAACTTTCCAACGTTTCCCCGCGTCTCGTCCACCGAAACACCATGCAAATTTCGTTCATTTAAAAGTACGCGTGCTCGTTCGGAGCGTTGCGTTCACGGAAGAAATCGATATTTCGCGAATTCGGTGCTGCTAAAAAAACAGGGGCTACCTTTCATCGCGTATTTATTTTCCAGCCAAGATACACAAAACCAGAGCGTCAGAAGAGTCGCGCGACTGAAAAAATACGAGTGCACTTGCTCGCCTGCTAAATTAGCTCTGAAATCGATCGATTTCCCACCCATTGTCGAAACAATTCGTCCCACCGACACCCACCCGTACGCGAAAACCGTTTTAAACGGAGTCGTCATCGATCGAAATGGCCTCTTGTTTGTTGCTTCGCGTCGCCCAACTTTTCACCCTCGTTTATCGAACAATCTGTCAAAATCTGAAACGCCTTTTCGCCAATCGTTTCCCCCTTCGGTTACGAGTAGCCAGAGAGCTTACCCGACGACTGGTCATCGAGGTTGAAATATACGAGCCATTAACGATGCCGAGACTACTAAAGACGCTTCGCTACCCTTCTCGCACGACGATCCAGATTTCCAGCCCGATGCTTTCTCTTACAAGAAGCAGTCGCTTCCACCCTCGGGCATAGAGTCGCTGTGTTTTTAAATTACATGCTTGGTAGCGAACGAGTTTATAGCTCGCCGCCCCCACTGCCCGAAATCCGTACCGAACGACGTTCGCCTGAATTTTAAAACAGCGTCTCTACTCGCTCGAAGATGTTGCCTCGGATAGGAGCTCGGAAGCCGAGCCAAGCTCCTACCTGTTCTTCGACCCGGTCTTCTTAGCTTCGGCATTTTTGCCCGAGGAATAGCGGCCGTATCGGGAGGTCGGTTCGCGCGAAACCGTGTCATGCATAATTTACAAAGCTATCGACGAGAGCGTGCGACGGTCGGAGAGCACGTTGGCGCGTACTCGTGGCCGAGTACCGAGCCAAGTCTTCCGAAGAGGGCAGCTTTCGCGTCGTCGTCGGCTCGTGGCGCGTGCCCGCCAGGACCTGCCGACAGCCTTTCGTGCCGCGACGGATCGTTCCACTCGTGCCACGATATCAAATATCCTGAAATTGTGTAGTCGCGCGATACGCCTTTCCTTCTCGTTAGCAGCTGTTTTATTTCTTTATCGATTATCGTTATAGATACGTTTAGCGTGGAATAACGGAGAAAAGAGTAAAAGCGGTTGCCACGTATCGTTGTTACGTAGAAAGAGTGGATCGACGCGTATCTGTCGCGATTTATTTCGGTACAGTCTTGTTAGGATTTTCGCAGCGTTGCGTAACGTTCGAAACAGAGGGGAAACGAGATATTTTTATCAAATGGCGCGCATAAGCACGGCAAATATTCTGCCCCGATGAACGCGTAATCTACCCGTTACGTTGCCGCTTTCCTCGTGGATTCTGAAATTCTCGAAAAAAGCTGCCTTAATGGATGAAATATTTAACCGTAGCCGAGATAGTAATTTCTTTGAAAAGGATACCTCTGCGAGATTTAATTAAAATCATATCTATCTTGCTCGGTGGAGATTTGATTTAATGGAAAAATGACGCGTCGAGTGGCTGTCTGTGTTCGTCCGGTAGAAATCTACAGCGCGTACGATTAACGCTACTATACGTGAAATACCGAGTTAACGCGAACGCGAACAAGTGGAATAAATTAGCGGAATAGTCCATTCGCTGGTCAGACGCGGCAAATTGCCGACGCCAGCGCTGTTTGCGCGGACGTCAGGAAAAATTCACACGTCCGTTATAATCGTGCGCGATGAAGAAATTTCGCCGACTAATTTCCCGGGATTTATTCGAGGTCTGGCGATCGACCGGCTGGTTCGGCGAATTATCGATAAATTCGCAGGCGTTGCTCGGCAAAGACGATCATCGGCGAGAACGCGACAGTTGTAGGGTCTTTCGTCGGATCGCGTAACCGTCGGTTTACGTTCCGCTCGTAAATCTTTCACGGTGAAGCGAAAGACGAAGGAGCAGCGCAGCCGGTGAGAGGTCATCGCTTAAGATTATTGCGGGGCTTTTAACGATCTGCCATCAAACCACGGACGATTCGAGCGAGATACGGTTTCGCGGATACGTTACGCGCAGCAATTGCTGCCACTAAATCCTATAGAAATTGAATGTTCCTACGTGTAAACGTTCCGCGTTATCGTTGCGCTTCCTTCGACGCGTTCGACGCGTTCGAAGCAAAGATCCCGTTAAACGAGCTATACGATCGCGGCGCCGCAAAAAAGAAAGAATCCTTAACGATCGAACTTGCCCGAAGACTCGCCTAACCGAGAAAACTGTTCGAGCAGGCGTTAACTGAAAATGTCTGGATCTCGATTAACCGAGCTTCGATTTAAGCAGCCGGCCATGCTCTCGATTAGTCCGTGGCGTCCAAGTTTTACGATAGTTTCTCGTAGGAAACTTGCGCAATTTCCGCTCGACGCCACTTCGATCCCGTTCAAACGCAAGGCGAAAGTAAGAAACGGCCGTTAAAGGCGTTAAGTGCTTTGTAACAGGATTAAAATGTACGCTTCTCCCGACGATGACCATCGTCCGATGGCGGTAAAGCCCGCCGCCACGTTAACCGGAGAATGGACTGTGATCGTCTCTCGTACGGTCGAACGTTCGCACGAGTCTTCGAATCTGTTCAGCGTTTCGTAACTCGATTCCAATTTCTCCGTTTCATCCGTCCTTCCTCTCCTTTCCTTCGTTACCTTTATTCGTTAATCAGGTGACTGGACATTAACCGAAATTTGGTTCCGACGAACCGAGTTCCATCGTATCGGAGTTTCTCTACCGATACAAGGACGGATTTATCGACCCTTCGAGCGATTTTCCAACTTGTCCAAATCAGTTTGCGGCGACAATTTCAATTCCTAACATAGTTGTATCAGCCGCGACGCGCTATTCCGTCTGTCGGTATTCTTGCCAATGCGCAATCTGTTGCAATTAGCAGTCTTCCGCTTACCTCGGTCATTAGCGAAGACCGCGCTATCGCATTCCCCGTGAATACGCGACTTTTCTCGTTACGGTCCCGTTTCATCGCGTTATCGTCGACTTTCCGCTTTTCCTGGGACGTTCTCGCGCCACGTTACGTCTCGTACACGCAATTACGTCGCCGTTCGACGCCCTCCGCGTCGAAATGCTTCGTCAGAGATCGTTTTGTTCGTTCGTACGGAAAAGGAAATTCCATCGTCGACGAATCGAAAGCGAGCAACCCGGATGGAAATAAAACCGGATCGAAGTTGATCAACGATCGGTCGAACGACTCGATCCAAGGCCAAAGTTTCGTTAATTCGTTGCGTACAAAAGCGCTGATTCTTGAAACGGGATACCTAATTAACGCTCGCTTCGCATTCGACTGGGTTAATCGCAACTGCGCGCGAACGCACTTTTGCGCAAAGCTAATCAACGATACGGTGGGCGCGGTAACCATCTCTTACGTTTCCAACTCTTTATACTCGCCTAGGTATATCCAAAGTGTGGATACTCGCGCGTATTCCGTCGTTGGTTCTTCTACATAAGATCGAAGAGGAAAATTAGATCAAAGGGTTTCGTTTCGAGTAAATTTTGAAATTGCGCGAGATCGTTTATAGACGCGTATCGCCAATACGTTCCTATAGCAAGTTTGACACGGTCGACTAATTCGAACGACAGACAACAGCGTGCTATAAGATTCGCCGAGAAATCGGATAGCAATTAGTCGTTGCTTCTGTCCGAGATGGTCGATTAAGGCCAAGAGGCGTCGTTTCTTTCAATTATGAAGAAACGCTCGTGAGCCGGTATAACGCTTCGCTCGACCAAGAGAAAGGAACGTCCTAATCGATGAGAACATTAACCCTTAAACAAAGAGAAGTTAGACGTTGAATGGCGAATCCGGACGAAAGATGGATAACGACTTCGAAATATTCGTCAGATTCGTTAACGTATCTCGAAGCAAGGGAATCGCGGATAGTTGACAGCCACTTGCGTCGCGCCCTCGAGAAGCCGAGATGCTGGACAAATCGCCGGAGAGTGGAAACGGCAGATCGTTCGAAGATCCAGACGCTGAAGATAACGCTGGAAAACACGCGACGAAACAGCGCGAAGGACGATATAATACGAAAGAAAGAGGAGGAAAAGGGAAAGTTATCCTTTCTTGGTCGATTCGACGACACAGCGAAATAGGAACACGTTGATCGGCGTAATGCTTCTCGCGGCAGTCAGCTTTAGCCGTGTCACCAGCAAACTTTCGCTTCGCCAACTGTTGCTGAACAGTGGTATAACGTTTCTGGTATAATTCCGCAACGATTCCGTTCTTCAGAGAGAGAGAGGGAGAGAGAGAGAGAGAGAGAGTTAAGCTCCGTCTGCGTTTGTGCAACGCATCGTTCGTTCGATCGTCGAATAATTACAGGTAAGCTTTTGAGCGAAAGGAACGACGAGTCGATTCGTCGAAGCGACAGCCTCTTGTTTAACTCGCTCGTCGCGCGGCTCGATCGAACTTCTGCGGCAAGTATTTCGCGCATTAGACGAGCGCTTTTCAACCAGCCAGAGATCTCCCCTCGTCCCCACGATTCGACCGTACCGGTGAAACTTGGCGAAAGTTTCGCGCTTTCTCCGTCGTTGCTCTTCGATGGAACGCTCGTTTTCGCGACTTCGCCCTTGTTTCCGAGAAACGTTTCGCGAAAATCGCACGAGAAAAAGCACGAGCTCGAATTCGGAGTAGATCTCGGTTGTAAAGGACGCAGATTCTTGAACGCTGACCGCCCGTTAAGCTGCGCCGATCTTGAGAAAGTGGTGCAACGATCCGCGTTTTTTCGGAATCTGGCGATATTAAAATTGCGAATAAACGCCGATTTCGTGGGCACTCGTAAGAAGAGATATATCAGCTTGTGTCAAATAGCCGCGATATTAAAGGGAGCGGGATGAAAGCGCAAGAGGATTACGCGTATTGTGCACGGTGTCAGAGATAAATGACAACGAATGCTCGGCGCGTGTCGGGGATTATAATGGGTCTGCGTTTGGCATCCATAGAGACGAGTCTAGTTCGTACGAATATTTGAAAAAGGAAGGAAGAAAAACAGAAAAAAACAAAACAAGAGAAAAAATGATGTACACGTTAACGAGACTGTGAAACGATGTCGTTTGCGATGCAGACGACGATATAGACTGGGCCGCGTTCGAGAGCACTCTGGGTATTTACCGGAGTCGATAAACCGACCTTACTTAGTAAAAATTTCATTGCGTTCGGGAAGGAAGAGGACGGAGGACAGGAATACCACCAGCAACGTCCTTCTAAAACGGCAATTCCCAGTCGCTATCTATAGAACGCGGACGATAGATACACCGGTCTTCTAAGAATAGCGACGGTTTATACTCGAACACGATGTTCGCGATTACCTTGATTCTCGCGCCAATTTAGAGACAACTTTGCAACTGGTCGGCTAATCGCGCGTATACGGGGTTTGTTCGGTTGCAAGACGAAGCCAATTACGATACGTCTTAGCCTATGGTTACGTAAAGTATAATCCTTTTAATCAGCGTGTAAAATTCCTCGGAGTTTTCCAATAATTGCATCGATGTACCCTGATACCTACTTATGCCTATACGCGTAGAGTTCGACGGCTGTTTCAACACGAATCTGTTTCGTTAGGCGTCAACTTTCGTTCAAATTCTTCGACGGTAACGACCGACCGGCTTTTTCGAAATCGCTCGTAGCAAGAATCTGCGGATTCCAAAGTCCGCGAAACGAACCCAGCTGCGGAACGAAGGGAACGTTTGCGACGCGAAGATTCGCGGAACGTTCGTCAAACGCTTTAAACGTCGGTAAAGTTGACCGCCAAATTGAACGAAACGAAAGAAAAAGAGAGAGGAAGACGGGAGAACGGTGTTTGGCGCGACTTTGCTCGAAACGAAGTAAAATTAGGAGGAACGAAGCAAACGCGAGACCATGGCTAGACGAAGCGAAACGGGTTAATTAAAATCTGTCTGAAATTTCCGATGATAAATTCGTGCTTCCCAGAGCGTATGCCCGAAAGAGGACTCGGATATAAATTTCGATTTAAGGGACGCGGTCTGGCCGCTTTTAATAACGGGCCAAGCCGTGGCTGTAACTTTCCTAATTACTCCAACCGGACTACCGCTTCTTCGTCCTTCTTACGGACAGAACGCCACGCTTTTCCTAGACAACGAACCGTGTCTTTAAAGGCGTTTCGTTGCGACTTTCAGATTCCTTCTTCCGCGATTTACCACTCCGAAGCTACGAAGCTAGAAATTTCGACGTGTATTTAATCACCTTTCGGAGGATACTGCTCTTCTTCGCGTTTTCCCATAAATCAAGACGCACGCGTATCCCTCAAAGAGATACCTTCTATATTTTGCTTAATATCCTTCCGAATTTAACAACCGAACGGCAATTTCGTTAGTTATAAAATAAATAAATATAATAAAAGTAGAAATAAAATAAAAATCTAATCAACAAACTGCCATTTAGTCGACAATGCGTCGAAAACCGGTATAAAGCGTATACTCGAGGCGTATTCGTTTATTCACCGCGTACCACAGTGGCAAATCCAGCGAGACAGCGAAGCATAAGCGAACTTTCTGTTTTCCCATAGATCGCGCGATAAGCTTTTTTCCAGTGAGAAGAAAGCGGTTGCATCGACCTTAAGCCCTTTTACCACCCAGATAGGGCTACGCTTTCTTTCGCTAAATCGTACGAACTTTGTTCGCAGTGCGTACATTGTCCGCTCGACGAAATACGAAGAAGAAGATTCTGTAGAGGGAAAGGCGACGAAGCTCGGTCTCGATGAAACTCGAATCAAGGATATCACGGTTTTATCCCTATTTACGTTATATCGTGGGAAAATATGGCGGACGGTGGTTAGATTACGTGCTTCGTCTCTAACGAGATTACCGGGCGAAGCTCGCGTGACAGCGTCGGCATCCTCTTAAATTCGCCTACACGCGAAAAGCGATATAAAGACGTTAGAGAAGATTTTCAGCGCGCGTTCATTATGTCGCGGACAAGCCACGAAATTCAAATACCAGGCCTTCGTAAACGCGGACACGCGTACGTTCGGAATCGTAAAAGTCGTCGTAAACCGTTCGTCTTTACGGCTCGACGCGGTACCTCGCGGTTCCGCTACCTAAGAAACGTCGTCAACGCGGCTGCATCTTTCCACCGGAAGGAGATAAAACGCGAGGAGCGACAAGCACGAGCTTCGATGCAAATTCGAAACGTGATCGCTTTTCGCGAAAGCTCGCGATCTCGGCGTTAAATCGGTTCGACTTCGAAATAGATAAAAGATGGGAATAGAACGCTGTGAAAGACGCGTAGGCTCGGTCGGTTCGAACGAACGCGTACGTTCTTCCGGTTTTCTTCGATGGGACGAGAGTCGCGACGATGAAGCGATAAAACGGTGGATAGGCGGTTCTCGGAAATGCGTAATAACGCGATTATCGCAACAGCTTTATCGAGGGTAAAGTCCTTAGCGTTTACGAAGCGTGGTGGGTCGACGGGGGTACGACGAGAGGTCGAGCGCGTGCATAATGCGGCCGGTGACCAATAGGTCGAAGCGTCGCGCGAGATTGCAATGAACGGCGAACGATGAACGAGCGTCGCGTTACCGCGAGGTGATCGAGGCGAAAACGGAAATGCGTTTATTGACGAGCGGCAGGCACTCGAGGAAAATGATTGTTCGACAGGGGAACAATGATAATTCCGCTCGGACGCGGCGACTGGCAGCGAATAAAGCGAAAGCCTGACAGAATCGCCCTCGGCCTGCCTTTCTGCCTTCCTGCCCGCCATTATGCTCGTGTCGATCGAGTGGAAATTAATGGCAATGACGATAATTGCCTCTATAAACGTACCGTGTCCACGATAAAATCCTCGTTACGATCCAGCGACGGCTATTCTGCCGAGAAAAGAGCATTTCATTTACGATGAAATTTTATGCGCGATCGGTTCCCATCGTGTCTACCCGCTGTACGATGAAACGTCCAGCTGTATCGCCTTCGCAAACTGCCGTGAAAATTGCTCCGGCACGCGACAGCTACGTAACTCGCAGCTCGTAAGCGCACGATCCGAACGCAGATTCGGTTCGTCGAAAACGCTGTTCGTTAAAACGCTGGCTTACGAACTTGAAACTGTCGTTGCGTTTTTCACAGCGTCGAAGAAGGAGCAAATACGATGTCTGTACGCGATCTTTTTGTCTCTACGATCGTCTGATCGATCGTATCGAAGGCTACGACTACGGTGGCAACCGTAACGCCGCTTTCTCCAACGAAACTCGAAAATTACGCGACAGAATCGTCGACGCCAACTTGGATCGCGATAACGAAACGAGCGTTATCGGCTAATCGGTCGTTCCTGTTTCGCCGAATCGACGAGTCCCCTCTATTAACCTGTAGAGTAACCGTAAATACGGCACAAATTTCCTCGTTACACCTTTGTCGTTGCGAACGGCTTTCGTTTCGTCGATTATTCCGCCCAGCGCCATTGCGAGCGGGGAATTTTTGCATTTCGATCACGTAAAGGAGCGCCATTATTAACGAGGGCCGTTCGAATGCACGCAACAACGCGGAGATCGATCGGCGCGGTGCCGCGAATTTGTTATTTTATTAATGCGTGTTTATTCCGGTCAATCGAGAATATCAATTATCTTCTGGAATATCTGTCGCGCGTTGCATTATTATTCAAATTCTTCGAGCGCACGGAAGCGCGTGGAGAACTTTGCTAAAAAATCGCCACCGTCGCCATTATCCTCGCTGCCAAGAAAAATAAATACCGTTCGAGGAAAAACATTCTGCTCCTTCGAAACGAGTCTCGGCCGCTCAAATATTTGCCGATAAAAACGGACGAAACGCATTCCGCGGTTCTCGCCTCCACTCATCCTCCCTCGTACCCTCGCCGATGCGATACACCGATATATCCTTGTAAATTACGCACTCGGTTTACAGCGAAGCGTGGTTCTGTCGAGTACTTGTCTCGCGCGGTTGAACAACGCGTTAACGCGGAAACGCGATACCCACGGTTGTTGCTTCGACGCCAATACCTGTTTACGGAATCTTACGATACCGTGTCTTTTCACGCGGTATGTTAATACGGCCGACAGCAACGTTTCTACTTTTGCGTGAAAATTTACAACGTATAAGGATGATTAAAATCGATGATGGAATCGACGTGAAATCAAACGGAATCCGACGTGAGATTACGCGGCAGGTTACAGAAAGCGAGTACGTCCTTAAAGTTCGATCGACGCAACCACGCGATACACCGCGTTTCTCCCTTTGGTCGTTCAAGCAAATTCCCATAAGCTTTGTATTTACGTGACTATGTTCAACGAAGGTGAAGTTTACGCCACCGCTGCTGACGCGTCTTCGACACGTTGCAGACGAGAATTTCTCCTTGATAGAAAAACGCGTAGATTCGCCAACTTTTGATAATCCCTTTGATCGCCGCTAAATCGACTAGGATCGATTCTTAATACCAACGACTGTCGCTCGTAAAACCAACGATTATAAAAGCAACGCGAAGAAAATCGCGAGAGTCGATCGATCTCGTCCTTGGTGGTTAATCGGATTTTTTCGAAAGGTAGAAACCACAGTCCGAAACCACCGAAAAAGTTTCTCCGCGAGCTTTCGAGTCGCGCGTGGGAATCGATAAACGGCAACCGATGTACTCGTTGAAATGCAACGCGGCACTTTTTTTGCGTCAGATCGAGGTACACCTTTCCTTCTCCTCTTGCCTTTTTCGGCTCTCTACCCTTACGATTTTGTTTTCAACTCCGACAAACTCGCCACCAGTCGCTTATTTCGGTTCGTACTTTGCTCGGAATGCACGAACGCACGAGAGAAGAACAAAGAGAAAGGGGAAAGATTCGTTTCTTATAGATTCAACGAAATCGTTGATTTATCGGGATACGTCCGGTGGGACGATAAATTTACGGAAACGAAGGGACTTGACGCGAACCGCTTTTTCATCCGTACACGCACGAACGAAGAGACTCGAAGCGAGCGAACGCGAAGGTACATCCGCGAGACAGTTTTGCCGCGATGTACGTGCATTGTAACCACGCACATACGTCTATTTCTGTCCTGACCCGATTCCTTTTCGGCCGCTTCTCTCGTTCGTTGACGTCAGAATCTCGAATCATCTTGGTGAATCGAAGGCGGGTTCGTTCATCGTTGACCGAAATTTCATCTTGACCTTTAACCGCTCGAGCCCGTGGTCCAAAATTTGCTACATCTCGCTGTAATAACTTCGCTGTGGTAAATGCGCGTGCGTATTATCGGCGACACTGCAACATCCTCGTCGTCGGGTTTGCAGGTCAGAAACCGTGCTTACTTTTAACGAGTCGCGCTACGGTTCCATCGGTATATCGGCGTGTCCCAACGAAAAAGAGGAGAAAAAGAAAGAAAAAAAAAAAACGGGAGAGAATATAAAACACGATCGATCGACGGTAGGGTGGAAATTGTTTGGTAGAAAGCCGCGAGGCAACATCGAACGATTCTAGGAAATTCCTGGTTGCGCGACAAATTCATTAGGGAAAGTGGCGCGACCGATTAATTAATTAAGCAAAACCGTTTGCATTGACCCGCGTGCGCTCGGTTGCCGCAGCGTTGCGTTAATCAATATTTTAATGCAGCTACGAGGAAACAGTCGCCGCAAATATGCGTCCGTTTTAATGCATCGCCGGTCGGAGAGAATTATGTCGTAACCGAAGCCGATTTACGTTATAAATTTTCCGTTGATTGCCGCGCGCCAGTTTCGCCCTTCCTCGGCCGCCCTTCTATTAGAAACCGGGCCGATACCGCACTCGTAAAACGACAAAACGGCCACGGCGACCCGACTCGCTGGAACTCGCGTTCGTTCGCTCTCGCGGCACTCACTTCGGCCAGAGAACATCGAGCGATAATTTCACGCGTCTGAATTATTTGCCGCTCGGCGAACAGGGAGAACGCGAAGTAACAAATTCGCGTGTAAATCGTCGCGCCGTTCATTTTTACCGCCACTTTGTTATCGACGCGAGACCAGCAGCCTTTGCGAAATCCTGTCTCGATGATTTCTCGTTTATTTTTCATTTCGATAATTTCCGCTCGAATCGATCTCCGCGGGAAAAACCAGCGCGAGCGAAACGAAGCGAGTACCGAAAGTTCTCGATAAACGGTATCGCGCTATCTGAACGTCCGAAAGGAGTTGAAAGGAGCCTCGAACGAACGATTGTCGCGTCGAATAAGATCGAGCGGAGATCCTTTCGTTAAGCGTAATTAGCGGAAGAAATGGTAACGCGAAGAAACGTAAACGCGTTCACGAACGTTGCTCCGTGATTGATATTTCCAAGGAACGTTGACTCACCGACCGATTTAACTTCGTTAAACAAACAAAAACTTGAGAATACTTTCGTTCCAGCGGAATGATAAATTTCGAAGCTGGTAATAAATTTTCGCGAGTGGCAAGCGTCCTCTCGTAACCAGGTCATCGTCATTTTTCAAAAGCTCTCATCTCGGCCATCCCCTGTCAGCCGTTCTCGAAGGAACGTAATAATCTTTACGTAATAAGCTTTGCTCCGGATCTTTTCGTTTCTATTACCCTCGCGACGTCGAGGAAACCTCCGACGGTCGTTGCGACCCAGCTCCTCGTTCCGAAAAGGAAGAAGATTATCGATCGAATCTCAATTTCGAAACATTGCGAAAGTTCGCTGCGATCGTCGAAAATCGATTTTCTGACGCTCGGATTTTTCCCGATGATTCGAACGACTTGGCCAAACGAGTCCTCGGGGTAGCGCTCGGGCTACCAGTTCGCAGCCCCGTCATCCTTCGATTAGCTTCGGTGGATCGAATCGACGACCGACTGACAGCCAATCCGCGAACCCGGTTCCTAACGATAAGACAAAAGTTTCGATTAAACCGTGAATATTTAAAGGCAAGCGAGAGAAGCGTGTATCGAAGCGCAGCCGCCGACTAACGTCGAATCTGGCCAAATCAAGCCGAGCTATACCGATCCCCTCGATACCAGACAGATCACGCGAGTTTGTCGTACAATTTGCAAGGTTCGTAACCTGCAACTTGTAAAATTCCGTAATGTTAGTTTAATTATACGAGAGGTCTCGAGTTGGATTACTTTTTGCGGTAATTACGCAACGTTTACGGAAAAGGTATACGGCACCGAGCAATGGTCGCGGAATGAATTAAACGAGCCATGCTATCGACTCCTATTAACCTCTATCCTGCAATACGTACCAGTTCTCTGTTTCGTTGAACATTTTTCGACACTTTCTGAAAGCGTGGCCAGAGATCGGATGGCTTTGCTCTCTCTCTCTCTCTCTGCTTTATTTTCTATCCGAAATTAGATATTATCCGGCTGGTGCGTGACGGGTAAGCACGTAGGTGGGCCATACACGCGTGTGCATTATTGCGCGGTCGTGTGTGTTATTGCGCTTTGTTATCAGATACGGAAACGACGCTCGTGACATTTCAATTTCATGCGACATAAAATACCCCCGCGACCGCATTTACTGCTTACACCCACTCGTACACCGACTCCTACACGGATAGACGGCATAGGCGCGCGTTTCGCTCTTATTATCCGCTTCGTTAAAGCAACGTTCCACGATCAACGAAAGGAAGCATCGGGTTAAATTCAAGCTGAGATTCCTAAAGATCTCTTCTGTAGTCAACCAGTTTCCGTGGTGTAGTGGTTATCACATCCGCCTAACACGCGGAAGGTCCCCGGTTCGATCCCGGGCGGAAACATTTTTTTTTTTTCCAAAAGATTTCGTCGTTATTGATAAATTCCACTAACGTTGTTTGCCACGTGTATGCGTTTCGCGAATAACGGTGATATTTTTTGTTCGTCCGACGCGAATGTAAAATGTATAAACAAAGGATACTCTTGACGCGCGGAGTTCGAGCCGGCGATCGTCCTATATTTCCCAGTTTCCTTTTGCATTTTTAAAACGATAGTGTTCTTCGAATTCGATATAAAGGTATCCGTCCGATGTTATCAATTACAAATTCGAGCGATCGCCTCTCCGATCGCAAAACGAGAAAATTGAAACGAGACGATGAGAAACGCGCAACAGCGAGCCGAGAGAATCGCTCGAGCGACGCGCGCTACTCGATTAAGCGCGAATTAGCGATCGCGGCGCGCGAAAGTGCATACATTATGCAGCAGCCTTGGTGTAACGATCGCGTAAACCGGACACTGCGGAGTACGGGAGACAGCTATCGGGCCCTGGTGTTAAACTTTGATCCAGGTTGGCAGGCTCGGGCGTCGCGGTCGTTCGACACCGGTTCGATCGTGCCGAAAATCGAGCAACTGGCCTCGATATCGAAGTTTGCGATGATCGTGTCGCTTCTCTGCGACGCCGAAGTGCGCGTTATCCGCGTTTGGTAAGCGGTAGACGCGAGCATCGTGGTAGAGAAATCTGCAGGGAAGAATCGAACGAGCGGAGAACAGGTAGAGGCGTGGGGTTCGCTGTCGAACCGTGAACTTCTAGTACTCCTTTTATCGACGATAGGAGTGGCAATACGGCCTAGCCTCGTCGCTTCTTCCGACCTCCGACCTCCGTTCTTCGTTTTTCGCGATTTCTCTTTTATTTCGCGGCATCGCTACGAGTTTTACGACAGTCTCGCTACCCTTTTTCCACGGTTGTGTCGGCTCTCTTTCTCTCCGACGGCAACGGCGCTTTTGTCGTGCTCGCGTTTGTCGCTCGTGCACCGTTCACAATGCACCGCTGCGGAATAAGAGGAAGGCTGCACGCGACGCTCGTTTCTGCCTCTCTAGATAGTCGTGGCCGAGCCAACGAATTAACGCAATCGTTATGCGGCAACAGAGAGACTGGACATTGTTTTCTCCGCCCTCGTCTCTGCCCTGTCTCCTCGATCCTTGCCGCGCCTCGCCCATGGCATGGCCGGCTCTTTCATTCTCTCCCTCTCTCTCTCTCTCTCTCTGTCATTCTTCTTTGTTGTTCGTCGGTATATTTTCGCGCAACGAAATTGTCGCGCGGCACCGTTCGATATCGACGCGTTCGTGCGCGAGTGATTTCGTTAATTATCCGCTCTTATGGCCGATGTTCGGCCGTCCCCTCGTCGGGAAAAATCGTTTCACGAATTCGATCGCTACCCCGTAAACGGAACGAGAAGGTACTCGAGATCGATAAGCCCGATCCAGATTGGTCGCTCGTCCGAGTCCGGAAACGGGAAACAAGAAAGCGAGCGGTACGACGTTCGACACGTAACCCGATATCGAAAGATTCCGCGACGAAAGAGGTAGAGGAGGAGGTTTAACGCGTCGCGCGGCTCGTTCCTATTCTCCGTTTGCGTGGTTTCTTGCGAGCGCTTTTTCCCGGCAAAGTCTCCGAAGCCGATCAGATTAATTCCGGAGATAGGGAACGCGCGATAAGCGCGAGATCCACGAAGGACGACGCGCTAAGGTAATTTAAAGGGGACGGCGAAGACCGATCGCTGGAATTCGTCCGACCTCGAACGGGTGTTTCTACCTAAACCTGGCGCCGTTCCAACCGAGAGGGGAATGCTTTCGCTGCTCGTAAGTAAGTAAGAGTAAATCTGTTTCATCGCCGCCTCTTACCGTACGCGATCGCGCGTCCACCATGCAGACGGCAGCTCGTAAACGGTTCGATGGAGAAGGAAAATGGCGATAAAACGTTTGGCCGCGTAAAAGCAGGAGAACACGGAGAGCAACGCTTGACCCGCCAAATTCGAGCCGTTAACGCAAATTAATTTAAGCGCAAACAAGCGAGGGCGCAAATAGTTACTTTTGCATTTAAAGCGACTCGTCTTCTCCGAAGAGTTCGTCGAGCTCGTCCTCGAGCATATTTGTCTTCCGGCTCGTCTACGGAAGCCAAAGCGTCGAGAACTCGCCGAAGATTTTCTCCCTTTCCCGGCGTTCGAGCGCGTTACGTTCTAGCGACGGGTTCGCCATCGGGCTCGAGTACTTTTCGTTCGCGTTGCCGCGCCTCGTTCCTCCGCGAAATGCAAATGTCACGGCGAGCAAACGTTACAGCCGCGAGAGCGCCCATCCAGGAATCCGCCCCGGTTCTTCTTTAATTACCTACTTCGCTTTCTTTCGCCGCGATATTTTCGAGTGGCTTTGCCTGCCGCGATTACTTCTCGCGCGCACACCTCCATCCGCACACCTCCATCCGCACACCTCGCGCCTCGCGCAAAGTCGTAGAAATCTCCAGCGAGAACCAGCCAACTAAGAACCACTCCGCTCGTCTTTCGATGAAAATTTCCACGTAGATTTCGACGTTTCGAAGGAAACGGCCGGTAGCTAGACGGTCTGTTCGATATGAATATAATACCAGCAGCCGTTTTTACCGTAAATAGAAACTCTATCTCTCACGGTATTCGAGAGATATAGTTTCGGAAAAAATCACCGACGTTTTATCAGCAAAGAAAAACAGTTTCAGGTTAAGAAGCTTTCTCGAGTCTCCTTTCATCCGCTCGGAGGAAAGAGGAAAAATTGCGTTACATATTTTGAGAGGAGAGCCTCGAACGTGGCCGCGAGGCAGAAAAATGACGGTTCGTCGATGGTTTGAAATTTTATATCGCAACTTTATAACGCTGATCGATCGCAATAGCAATCGCATCGGTTGCAGTTTATCATTGCATCGTTTATCGATCTTCGAAAACGACGTTTTCCGAGACGAAGAAAGTCGAAGCAGAATTTTACCGTCGCGATCCGATCTATGTCGGTTTTCGTAGGCTTCGGGAGGTCGGAACGGCGGCAAGGTGGACGGTAAAGCGACCGCGAAATCCGCGCTATCGCAATTTCCACTTGGCTGAAAGCTCTCATCTGCCACGGTAGGCTGGAAAAAGATATAACGTCGAAAAACGGCGTTCCACTCGTTAAAAGAAGGGCTCGCGTTAGCCTGATCTACTTTCCTCTTTTCTCTCCCTCTCTCTCTCTCTCTCTCATTCTCTTTTACCTTTCGAAAGAACGTTCGCCATTTACAAAACTCGACGTCGACGAGTATCAAAGACGCTCGGAGAAACCTAAAAATCTCGCCAGCCTCGCCGATCTGTAGCTGTTTGATCGAAAATTTTCTCGGCCTCCCTTTCTCGAGAATTCCTAGCTTGGAGTCGTAGATAGAAATTTCGCGCGTTACGTCGCCGCTGTCTCCGAATACGAGATAGGGGGAAGAGCAAAGCGAAGCGTCCTTAACACGCCGTTATCGTATTACGTTTTGAAAGTGGTACCGCGAATGCCGAAGGTGTCTGGAAACGCACGGACGCGGCAAAGGTCGCACACCGAGATGACGTTTCGCCGTGAGTAACGGCGGAGCAAGAAGAGAAAATCGATGGACAAAAAGATTCTGCCGTTCGTAGTACGCGCAACGCGTATCCGGTTCAGAAATTAAACGTGCCGGCGTAGACTTTTCTTCGGAAATGACCGGAGAATAAGAAACGAAAAGAAAAAAGGAAAAGGAAATCTGCGAAATTTGCTGGCGAACGTAGCTTCTTGTCCGGCCGATGAAAACGAACGCTCGGAGCGGAAGAAAGATCCGCGCGAGACGTATGGCGCGTTCCAGCCATTTTCCAAGCACTTTTTCAATCGCAATCACCGTCTCGTCCATCAACGTCGAGTGGCTATATCGAGAGTATGGATAAATGTGGCTTTCTGCACCAGCGACCAATGTACCGTGTCAGTCTTCGAAAAGTCGAAGCTCGATGTTAATCTGACTTTCGAACGGTTATTCTAGGCAGTTTCCGACGTTTCGTTGGTCCAGCGAAGCGACGTCGTTGCCTTTGGGATTCGTCGGGCGCAACGGCTAACCGGAAACAACGATCCTTCGCGTTTGTATCGCTCCGCTTAACTTTCTTTTTCTTTCTCTTACCGATGAAATTTTATCCCTTGCTAACCGCTTCGTTTTAACGACTTTAACGACTAAAGGATAAAAGGCACGCTAGCTTGCCCGCTTAATTCCTGAAACTTCCAGTCCTCTAGATACGCGGGACAGCTAGCTATCCGGCGAGTTTGCGAAGGAAATCGTTAGCGGTCCTGCAGCTGTCGTATGTATGCGTACAGTCGTATCCACGGCAAAACTGGGACAAACGTTTTTGTTCCGAGGCAACGACTTCTCTCGCGATAAACCTAACGCGTTATAAAGCGAGACGCGTATCCTGCAAACGGTTTTCACGTCGGGCGAAAAAAGTTCCGTAAAGGACGTCGACGATTATTCCGTTTCGATTCTACGTTGAATTTCGCGCGAGCGATATCGTCCATTAACGCGACTTCTAATTGTTCGAAACGGTGTGTTTCATAGGACTACGAGACGCTGGGACGCGCGAACGGTAGCTTTCGACTGTCAAAGGAGGAAAGAAACGCAAAAACCGAGGGAAAAAGAGTTGGTAGAGAAGCGGCTGCCAAGTGGAGGAAAGTTTACGGTGACCCCTCTGAGCCGAGTCAGAGACGGTTACGAACGAGACATTTTTCGCTTAATGGTTAGACCGTGTTACGCAAGAAGTTGAAAAATACGGACATCGTTCTAATAATACCCTCTCAGCGAGCGGGAAAATTCGTTTACTAGGTGTCGGAGTACGCGACGAAAGAACGATTCCGGTTTTTGTATCGGGCAAGCCGGCGTCTCGCGTAACGAACGAAGCGCGAGTTTTCTATTCGAAAACTTGCGAAAGAAGAAAAAAAAGTCTGGCGTTCGTAACGACGAGAAGCGTTAAATTCGCGAAACTCGATTGGCTGGTACGGCGGATGGCGAGTATACTCGGGTGAACGAGATAAATGGCGGATAAAAGGAAAGATTCCACGGAAAGTTTTCTCGCACGGAATGAAAGCCGATCGAGCAGCCTGCTCGTTCTTTTTCCACGGTAAGCTTCGCTCGGCTTTTACGCCCCTCGGTAAACACTGATTGCATCCTCCTGTGTTAAAGCGTTGCACGACACTTTGCTTTCACGACGCCGTTCGACCGTGCGACTTTGCATCGTCGCATTCGAAACGTCTACTCGCAAAGGCATTCCTTAACCGAGCGCGCGTATGCAACGCGAGTTTGTGTTTCACGTTCGATCGAACAAAATCTGCTCGATTCGATCGGCCTCGCGACTCTGCGCTCCACTCGTTACAAGCTTAATCCTTTCGCGCGTAAAATACGTGGAAACGTAGGATGGAACGTAGAAGGCGAGAGATTTAGATGGTCCGACTATCGCGTGACCGCAACCACTTCTAACGAGCCAGTGGCGCAATAGCATCAAAGCCGACACGAGTGCTCTGCCATTTCGTGCTGGTTAAATTGGTTACCAATCGCGCGACCATTCGTCGCACAACCATCCGCTATGTACATGCATACGCACACAGACGGACGAGCGATCCGCGTAAATCTCGAAATATCTAATCTACGCCTACCGATCCAAAGTTTTATTCGACCGTGACAACGCTCTCCGATCGTGCAACGGCGCGCCAACCGCAATCGCGTTTACACATTGGCAGATCGAACGATCCATCGATTCTTTCGCCGTCGTGGTCGACGCTTTCGCTTCTGATCCAGATCCTCGATAAAGCTTGGTCGGTTTCGAGCAAAGTACGCGGAACTCGCGAATCATCGTGAAACAGCACGATCCGAATCGAAGCGGAGCATATTCTCTGACAATGTCAGCAGCCCCTTATCCGCCTCTCGACGAGACTATCGCATCAGACACGTGGTAAAGAAAAGAAACTACAATTTCCTGTCGACGATCGATCGCTCCGAGTTGGTCGTTGCTTCGATGAAAATGACTCGATAGTGTGCGAACAGGTGTGAGCACTAACGAACGTTACTTTGACCGTTGCGTGCTCGTGGTCACTTTGCCTGTCTCTAATGCGTCGCCGTTTAATAATCCCTCCGCTTCTCGTCCTCTTCCCACGCGATTATAACGAAACGTTGCTCGGTTTGTCGAATCGCTCGAGAGAGAAGAAGATTAAAGAGTCTTTGCTTACGCGCTTCGGGTAGAAAAATAACACTCTGGAAACACGGCGAGAAATTTCTTGTAATTTTGATCGGTGGTAAAATGGAATATCCTTGTACGGGTAAAGTATGCCTCGCCAACGAAACACGCATACACGATGTACTTAACGCGCTTCGAACGAACCGTAATGGTAACCGTATTCGGTACGTTTCCACTTTCACGCATTTTCTACATCTACTCTACCGTTGCAAGTTATTTACGCGCTTTACGAGTGCTTCATGGACCGTTTGCGAGAAATATAAGACGACGAGCGTATACTCGACGGTTTGTTAGAACCGTGTCAAAAAAAAAGCCGAAATAAAAGTGCAATCGGTAAAAACTGAAAGGGGAAAGTATCGGAAGTGGAGCTCGTTAGGTCGTATAAATGTCGGAAGGACGCGTACGAAGCGACTTGGCCGTTTAGGAGGCTGAAATCGAATGAACGTCGGTACGTATTCATATATAGTGACGGCATGTAGCCAACGGCAGGGTGGCAGGGTGGCAGGCAGGCAGGCAGGCAGGCAGGCAGGCAAGCAGGCAGGCAACCGAGGGAGCTCAGTTTGTCTCGTTGCACGCTCTGCATAAATGTGCAGCGATGCACGCGAGAAACTCCACGCCTCGCGTATCGACATACCGACGCGCTTCACGAGCTAAATGAATTTTGAATTTCGCGTGCGTCACGCGTTCCAGTTGTTTATCATATATACAAGCGCGTGTTCGACTGGCGTTGCTCGGGCAAACTACGCACCCATACCCCTAAATTGCATCGACTTCGCGCTATCCGATCCTCATATTTTATCCAAACATCCAAACGGCCCGTGGATCGTTATCTCTCTACCGAGCTGTATTTTATCGTGACTACCATGCAAACGTCACGATAACCAGATGTCGGAGAAGCTTGGTACAGGCAACGGTAACGCGAATAAACGTTAAGTAGCCTTTATCGTTACAGTGGTAAAGGCACTTAACGCGCCTATACATACGTCTAAGGCGAAATATGGACTATCGCGAAGAGCCGAGCGTCGGCGTTACCGCTTCTGGCGAGCGTATCTATACGTCGACCGATGTATATTGGTCATATGGCGTCGCAGAGAACGCCGAGGAATCGAGATACGCAGCCTCGTCGGTTAACTCCTGTCCGGCAGTTACCATCGTCGAGTGGCAGAGCAACCATTGCGGATTATTTGTCGACGACGGTGTATTCATCAGGCCTGCTACACCCCCGTGACCAATTCGTTCGTATTCGTGACAAATTCCTCTCGCTTCTCGCTCCGTTGTCGATACACGCGCGAACACAATCTCCTCTCGCCAGAAGCGAAAAAGTAAATCGATCGTGTCGTCGAACGAGCAGAGATAAATTATTTGTCGAGCCTCGATCGTCACGCTCGACGCTTGAAAACGTCGTTGGGTTGGCTGTACGAATCGCTTCGAGTAGCCGCAATCGATGGAGCTGTTCGACCGAGAGATAACCCGATCTATACCGAAGCGTATCGAGCAAACGTAAAACGTTAATGTAAATATAGGCGCAAAGGCTTCCTGGACGCGGGTAAAAGTAACGCGCTAGGAAACGATGCGACGGTAGCCGGACGTATGCGTCTCTAACGTCCGCGTAAATCCCTCCGTGTCCCATAAAGGTCTAACTCGTCGTTTATCATGCGCGTTACCGTCCGTACAGTTTTCGCTTTCCCCGGAGAGAAATATCGGTCGAACGATCCGAAAGAATGCCAGTAAGCAAAAACGAGATCGATCTTGCTTTTTCTCGAATTAATCGAGTCGGCGACGGCGAACGACCGACCGATTACCGCTACCGTGAACCGACTAATTGCCACCGTGTAATCGCTCATACGTTTCGTATTATCGCGACTTTAAATTACCTTTTCTATCGCGACAAGGTAATTTGTTGCGGCGACCTCGAGAAGGAACTCGTGGGCCACGGGTTACGGAAGCGGCGGCAGAAGACGGCTTCGAGGGACATTGCGCGTCACGGTCGCAGAAAAGAAAAATACCACGGCGGTAACTAAACTGGATTATTTAGTAGCGAGCAGCGAGGAGACGCGATAAAAAAGGGGAAAGAGAAACGTGTCAACCTCGCTTTTACGGGCAACGCGATACACGCGTATGCGAACGTACGACGCGTGACCATAAATCGCCCTACACCCGTAAACTTCGTTCCACTTGGTTCTTCGTGCTCTCCATTTTCTCCGGGGAGACGCGCTGCCGAAATGGCTCTCGCAACGCTATAACGCGTAACTCGCGCGTTCCTTTGTATTTCCGATAAGCTTTCTAGACGGCGTAAGCGCCTACGATTTAAATTCCGATCTATGGTTTAAGATACGATCTGTGATTACGATGGAACGAACGTTTCCGTTGCCCGGCGAACTCGTAACTCGGCGCGGTTTACGGAATCAGCCGGTCTCGCGATGTCTTTGACCCGATGGCGAAAAGCAAAAGCCACCCTCTCTCTGTAGGAGAGCTCGTGAACAAAAGGCAGGAACGTGAATCGGAGGGGGGCATTTTTGAGACCACGCCAGAGGACGGCGAACTCGCGTGTGTAATTTACATGCATAATCGTGGTCGGCTTCGTTACGAACCTGCCTACCACTTAGCCTGTTGATCGGCCCGCTATTCCCTCTCGCGCCTGCCTCTCTCAATTAGTATTTAAAATAACGTTTGAGCGTTCCAAGCGGCGGTTGCCGCTGTTTGCGATCCTGCCCGATGCAAATCGCTCGTCGACGTCTCCATCCACCGACATCAACTTATCCTTCGTTTACGCGATAAAGCGCGTAACATTCTGGTTTGAAAGCAACGCAAATTAAACGTCGCTTTCTCCCGAAACGCGCTATCGTTGCGTTTAACCTGAAATTATTTCGTAATTGTTCGTCGTCCGTCAGGAACTTGGATCGATGATCCGAATTCGAAGACGAAATATAAATTATAAACGCGCGGTGAATACGAGAATTGAAATCGCGAGAGTCGTGGCAGCGCCATGGGTATACGGCTGATTATCGTCCTGCCATCCTTATCGTGGATTCCTTTCATAGTTGCGCGCCGCGCAAGAATCTCGAAGCAATTAAGACGGTTGAGGAGGAATGCTCCGTGAGTTAACGCGTCCGTGCATGCGCGAAGTGAAGCGAAGCGGACCAAAGCGAACTCGAAACGGAATAGAAGCGTACTCGGTATAGTGACCGATAACCTCGCGTACGTTCGCAAATGCGCAACCGTGCGTACCTGTGCCGCGCAATTTCGTACGCGACGTCCGCTAATTAATCGCTTTACATCCGTCTTTCGTTCGACGTTGCACCTTGGTTGACAAAATTTTGGCAACGGGTCGTAGAAGCTGAAACGTGGAAGGCAGTCGCGATTAAGCGCTCCGACAAATTGCAGTTTAGAGCGTTCCACCAACGTCGTTACGTCGAGTTTCTCGACAATGCGTCCTCCGTGTTTACGCGGCCATGCCTCGCACCTTCGAATCTGCCCTCGGTCAAGTAATGTTTCACGAGCAGCGCGGATTTATTCGGCCGAAAAACGTAATACGAAACGACGAAACGCATACGGTCGATCGCATAAATACCGATTATAGCTGAGAAACCTACAGCCAAATTTGCGAATGTTTCGTGACAAATAAACGGTGGATTTTTACGTATTCGCGAGAAATTTAAGAACGTAAAGATTCTTTTACTTTGTAAAAATACGAATTTGCATCGATATCCGCAGTCTAGTGGCAAGGATGCGTATATCGGCCGAAGGAAAGACGGAGGCAGTCGGGCAATTGACGGGAGTCGACTTTGTCAGTGGGTCAGCCCGCCCGTGTCAGGTACAGTCGGTGCGAAGTAGAGTAGGTAAACGCGAGACGCGGCGGTACCAAAAACCGTTCGACGTTCGAACAATACGAGCAGACCTTTTCCAGTAGTTTTACGCATTTCGCGCGAAGAATTTTACGAGGGGCTAGTCGACCGATTCGAGAACCGGCAAGAAAAAAAGAGCGAAGGAGACGAGCGTGAAGTTTTGGCGAGCGAAAAGCCGTGATACGAGGGGCGAAAGTTAACCAGGTGGAAGGAACCGCGCGCGTCCCTGCCGAGCCGTTCGAGCCTCTCAAACGATGCTCGACGCTCGAGTTTCTCTGACATCGCTTCTTCCATTCTAAAAAAAACCACTCTGCTTTTCGGTTTAGTCGAGGAAAATAAATGACATTGGCTGCGAATTAACGCGAAGCGGACATTGTCAAATTCGTTAAAAAATTTTGGCGTCTTTGGAAGAAATATCGAAACGTGCGCGTTGATCCAATCGACGAAACGATGGCAGGTTTTATCCCCTCGGACGGTTTCTTAATTCACGAGCATCTACCCGTCAAATTGCCTCCAAATACGGCGAAAGTAAGCGTCAGCCCCGAGGGAAAATTCAGTGTCCATTATCGATATACCGATATATCGAGTTAAGGGTTTTAGGAAAAGCTAGTGGCTAACACCTCGATGGACGTAGAATTCGATGACAGTAACAAAGTAATTTCTAGATTTCTGTATTTCTGGCTTCGACGAGAAAATATGTCGATTAGTAAAAATTAAAAATTAAGAAGAACGACAGATTCTCGCGTCCGTGTCGTAAAGCAGTCCAACTATAGCCTAACTCGACGGGTTCGTTATAAAGACCCTAGAGGTGATACGGGGGAGATATGGGAAGCGGGCCGACGTCGTGCGATTTCACAGGCGTGCTCGTGTCGCATTGACCTCCTTTTCCGGGGCAACCGACGATGGTTTAGTTTGGTTTCATTTGGCTCGATTCGGTTTGGCGAAGCTATTCGCGGAGAGGAAAACTGCCGAGCAAACAGCTCGGAATGATTGCCAGTGACTCGGTAATCAGGGTTATCCGAATGTTTCACCGCAAACCAGAAACAAACGAACGGAACGAGTAGGCTTGGCAAACAGGCGGCGTTTCGTCGACCGATGATCCGACGTAGGCGATTTTTGCGTACCTGGCCTAGCATCGACGTTCGTTCGACAGAGATCCGAGGCCCGTCGTCCTTGCGGTTGTTTCACCGCGTTACACGGCCGCCGGTTAAGTTTATCAATTTCTTTCGTTTCCGGCGGTTACCCGTTCGTTCGAAAATCGCTGGCCTGGCCGCGCTCTCGCCGTCTGTCCATCGAACGATCCAATACCGCTGCACACCTATGAATTCCAATCGTTGCACCGCGGCAAAACCATTCGACGATTGCTTTATAGGTTGCATCGATATTCGGTAACTTTGACCCATCTAACTGTCAACTTGGACGTACCGGTAATTAATTCGAGGTCGAGTTTGCAAGCTTTGTCGCCTCGACGCTTTTTCAAACTGGCCAAGTACATCCCGACACTGCGGTCGTTTGTACATCGGCGTCCAAAGCGTTTGTTATTCCGATCGATCGACTCGGTCTCGATCCATCGATCGGCCGATTTCCAGTTACGCGAGAAACCAGTCTGCGATTCACGGGTAAAACGGTTTTGGCTGTATACGAATAATACGTTGGCCGGTGTAGCTTTTCACCGTTTGCCCATCGTTTCGACCGACGTACGGACTTTATCGACGTGGCAAAGTTTGCCAGTTTGAACGACAATCGGGTAAAGCTTGGACGCTCCTAATCGAAATTTCTGGCTATTCGCCCCCGTTAATCAGTCGTATTCCTCCTAGACTCTTGTCTCTAACTCCGGGCTCGCTAACCCATTTCAATCGCGACGCAGATTCGCGAAACCGGTGGCTGCTCCTTGGCCAAGATTCCGGTTAAAAGTGATTCAGAGGTTTACCCGGTTATCCGTTATTCGACGCGAGGTTCGTTGGAATTTCTTCTTCGGGACGTAGATTTGACGTTTCCCAGCGTAATCGAGTAAAAGGCTAATTCGGCGCGCGGTACGCGTTAATTTCCGCGAGCCGGCGAAATTGTAGACGTAAATTTACAAGTTTTCCTTGAAACGGGCAACTATTCACACCGCCATGCATAAATATTTCACCGAAACACGTAGCCCCGCGCGTTTTCTGTTCGAACTGGAAGAGAGGCTCCGGTGTCTTATTTAAATGCAAAGGGAACTTCCTAATGAGAAAATTAGCCGAGCGGCGCTTGGTCGACGAGGAGCGGCGTTGAAATTTCGTGAAACGCGGAAAATGAGAATGAAACGTCGCTTGTTCGCTCAAAAATTGTCTGCGCGCCGAGTTTCCCTTTCACCACCGTTTGCCATCCCGCTTTAAGATTCTTCGTCGAACTGTCGTGTACGGAGTGTCGCAAAATACGCCACTCTGTCATATGTATAATACGTACATACGTACACGTATACGGATAGCTGATATTTGTATCGGATATCTCGCAATTTCTATATATGTAGTATCCAAATGGGTCGTTCTATTCTCGCATGCAGTTTTCTGCTTCCCAATCAAAAACTCTGTCCACTCCGCACACTCCACACGCTCTGCACGCTCTCCACACTCTACCTTTTCCCGTTCTTCGGAACAGGTATCCCGAAACCCCCGTGATCAAGGTCATGCAGCCTTTTCACTTAAAGGACCCAACGGTACATTATTTACAGTTCGGCCGATACCTTAGGCCTTCTGGCCCCGGTACTACATTCGGCCATCCTGCAATAACATCTGCCCTCAGATGTGGTCTTCAATTTCGCTATCGTCGGATGCGTCGTCTTCGGCGTTGAGGACCCAAGGCTTCATGAAGTCGGCGGTCGCCGACGTGTGCGTAGGCCCCTCATGCTCCCCTACTTTCTCCACCATGTATCGGTCATTCCACATTGTTCGCAATACCCGGTACGGACCTAAAAATTTTCCCCCGAATTTTAAACCTGGGCCAAATTGAGTTCTCTTAATGGCTACCAGATCTCCCCTTAGGTACTGCTTCGCACTCTTCCGTCTTTTGTCGAAATTCCTTTTGTTTTCTTCTTGCGTCGCAGCGATCTTCCTTTTCGCGTCCTCACGTAACTCACGACGCTGTTTTTCGAAATTCACGCCCCACTCTTCGTCGATTAATCTTCTGGTTACATATCTATCGGCCTGACTACACGTTGCGGCATCTAAAATCTTACGGACTTCAATGCCCTTCTTCTGTGCGCTTCTCAACCGTGCGATCAGCCCGTCCTCACACTCAGCCACATACACAGCACCCGGCAGTGAATTTCTACTCGGGGTATCCGCGTACTCCGAGTCCGTTGGTTTTATAATACCCTCGTCTGTCCACGCCTCCATCAAATCGTCCACTTCCTTTTTCTCAGACGGCGCCAGCCGTCGCGATCTTCGTACCACGGGTTTGTCGCTTTTCAACACGATTTTCGCGGTTATCCCGACATCCCGCGTCTTCTCTGGCTTATACCCCCTAATGATATCGCGGATCGCTTCATGGTAGTGAGGTTCTTGTACGTGCGCTAACTCTTGATGTACCTGCCGGTCACTCACTGCGTCTTCGAATTCATCTACCAGCGCCATTTTAAACTTCGCCCAGGACTTCATGCATCGTTCCTGGCGTACGAAAGCTTGAGCAGAGCCTGTGAGAAGCTTCCTCGCGAAAACCACCATGTGGATGTCCGACCAGCCACACACTTCCGCCATTTCCTCGAAATCTCTTATCCACTGAGTTAAATTCGGTAGGTCATCTCCGCTAAATTTCTTTAACGAGCCTTCCACGTCTTCAAACGTTAACCCTGTGCACTTACGCTCGTCTTGGCTTCGACGTCTTCCCCCTGGAGTCGCCCGAATTTGACTATTGAGATCGTGATTCCCTGGATCGTTGCCGTCTAACCGGTCCCCAATCACGCCCATCTCATCGTCATCGTCGTCCTCTAAATCATCGTCGTCGTCGTCGTCTTCTTCTCGTGCACCGTGTTCCCGCTCTAAACGTACCGCAGCCAGCAATCGCGCTACCAGCTCGCGCTTTCTACCCGTTAATCTCAGCCGTCGTTTTCTCAGCTCGTCTTTTAACTCAGGTATTCGCATCTGAGCCACCTGCTCGTCAGTCAAATCTGCTTCTCCTGCAATGTAGTTTCTCATCGTTCCGAAATATCCCTTTCACTTGTCACTTAGCGCTCTAGATCCCGGACGAGCCCCCAAAATTTATGTAGTATCCAAATGGGTCGTTCTATTCTCGCATGCAGCTTTCTGCTTCCCAATCAAAAACTCTGTCCACTCCGCACGCTCCACACGCTCTGCACGCTCTCCACACTCTCTGCACACTCTACACGCTCTGCACACTCTGCACGCTCTCCACACTCTACCTTTTCCCGTTCTTCGGAACAGGTATCCCGAAACCCCCGTGATCAAGGTCACGCAGCCTTTTCACTTAAAGGACCCAACGGTACATTATTTACAGTTCGGCCGATACCTTAGGCCTTCTGGCCCCGGTACTACATATATATATATTTGTCAAATTCGTTTCAATATACTCGTCCAATATAACGATGATAGACGAGTATCGGGCAACGGTGCTAATAAAATTTCAAAACGTTTCGTATAATAGGAGTATAAAAGAGCTATCTAATACGAACGTTGGAGTTTAAGATCCTTTCGCTTAAGATTCCGCGGTCAATGGCTATCGAATATAATAATAAACCGGCGAAGTTGACCGTGTAGAAACTCGATTTCCATTGGATCCGCGTTGATAAAGATAAAATGAAAAGAAGGGAACAAGTGGGTGGAGAGCGACGATCGCGATGCACGGTAGAAGCGAGGCCGGTAATGGAGAAAATTAAACGGCGCAAGGGGAAAGGATCGGACGGTCGGTCGGTGGTCGGACGGGCCGCGTGGCGACTAGCAACCAGCAACAGTAACGCTAGCAACTATAAACTGCAACGCGATAACGGCGTCCGTGGCGTATTGCGCGCATTGTGCGCAATCACGGAACTCGAGGCAAATGCACGGGCTTTCTCTCCAGCGATACGTCACGCGACGTAAATAATCGCAGATGCTACTCGACGCGTAGAAACGTGACGCGGCGCTCGGCATTGCTCGGCGCGATAACCGCGATTGGTGGGACGCGAAACCGTCGCTTCCAGCGAAAACCTAATTTCGCCAGTCGCGCCACGGCAACGCTCCGCCCGGCACAGTCAGCTTCGTTTCGCGTTTAATTGAAACGTAATGCGAGAAGGAGCAAAAACTCGAGCGAGAATTGAATTCGTGATCAGAGAATCAACTAAACTGTTCCGAGTATGTTCTTTCGCCTCTTCTTCTCCGTCTTTTCTTCCGACTCGACTCCACTCCACCACGTTCCCCAACGATTTACGACAGTTTCGCCTTTACGTCCATATTTTAACCGCTTCCTCCTCTTTTTCCATCCTTATAATTGGTCGTCCTTTCGATCCAAGCGCCGTCGTTCTTCACTGGTTTGGAATTTCCCGCTTCCCTCGTTCCGAACATCGCGGCTCCGGTAATTCTTCTCTTGAAATCGATTCGTACGTCGTGGTCATTTTCACTGTCCTCGGATGACAGTTAATTCGAATTCGCCTCGATTTGCCAGATCGTTGGCCGCGGGATCGAAGCGAACAAAGGAACGGGACTAGACGAGAAGGAGCTGCGCGGAAGAAGAATATTCGCCGAGCATCGTGCAACGTTTACATTTTCCGTGTGCGTTGCACGAGAGATAAAATCCCTAGGGCGGTACTGTTGTTGCCCGAAGTTGGCGACAGCTGCGATTTATCACAACGCAAATGTAACAATTACCGGGAATACGCGGCGAAACGAAAGAATAACATCTTGCGACGATGAACGCGGCGGGAGGAACGATGAAAAACGAGCGGCGCTGCAGGAATGTTTCCTCTCCTTCCGTGACGGTGAACCATTTTTGGTTCCCATCGTATTCGGCGAATGAAAAGATGGAAAAAAGAAAGGGAAAAGGAGCGGAAGAAAGCGAACAAAGCACCGCCACGTTCGTTGTACATTCGCGCGTTGGTCAAAGTTCAAAACAGCTTTGTGAAATCCGAGAATTAACGAAGCGCGTTGAAAAATGTTTCACTCGTGGTCGGTCGCGATAGTTGCGCAGTTGCGCAACTGCACAACCACCGGCAAAAATAATTCCACGCGATGCAATTTTTTTGTCGCCGGCAGCGATTCCTTGGTGGAGATCGGTGGTCGTCCGGTTTTTTTCCATGATTTTTCGAAATGAAGAATTTTCGCGACGGAAAAATTTCGCACGTTCGGCGGATGGAAAAAGAAAATTCACGCGACAGGCCTGTCGTTAACCGAATTACCTAATCGAAAGAAACGTTCGCACGGGATAATAAAGCGGGTGGGTCGGAACGAACGCGCGTGGAGGGGGCAACGTTGCCATCGTACTCTCTGGTTAGAGGAACATTTTCTTAGGACAGAGATTTTCTCTGCTAGGAAGCTGTTCCTGCAGGAAATTTACGAGCGAGCGTTACGCGATCACGGGTCTCGTCCGTGACCTTACACAATAGAAACCTGATTGTGTAACCTGGCTGTGTCTCCCCATATCTCGCCACTGTGCAGGAAAAACTTCTCTTATTCAAAGTGCTCTATAGAAAGAGAAAAAGCGAAATCAACCGAGAGATCGCGAGTAAATAACGTTATATAAAATACAACGGTTCGTCCTGCTTTTATCTGCTTCTCAGATGACTCTGGTTCACGCGAGAAAGTTCAATTAAAGTTCAAAGCGTGACGTAAACGCAATACCGCCAACTATGGTTAGCAGATCCGTGTTGGATAGATGGAACAGAGGCGATGAGATAAAAGAGTTCTTTCGCAAAAAGGTTCGCAACTAATTGTCGCTAAATTTTCCATTTAACTGGAGCATCCTTCGATCGAAACGTTCCACGACTTGGAATCGCTACTAGTCGTTGGAATCGACGTCGTTCTTGCGACGTCACCGTTTAACTTGATCTCTCGAAGAAAGAACTCTCCGTTTCTCGTTTAAAAAGCGTTGCCGTTGCGCGACAGTTTTCCCATCCGAGTGATACACGACCGAAGAAAAGCGTTGTCGCGACGAAAGGAAAAACGTCGATGGGACGCAGATGCTTAATAAGTCTGTAACACGCGTGATCGTATCATCCTCTTTCGTCTCGGCTCGAGGCAACTCGATCGAACGGGAATTCAGTCAACTCGATTCCTCGTACGAATGAAATTTCCCTCTAGATTCTAGATCGATCGAAACACTGGTAAAGCGCAAAACAGCGATTTAACGAGTTGTGCGAGTATTTGTGCGCGTCGCTCCGAACACGGCTGTTTCTTCGATAAAAACACGTGGAACGTTCTGTTTTCCACCTGAAAATTGTCCTCGGACTGTGCTTTTTTCGCGGACAAAACAACACATGGTAATCGAGCAAATGAAAACTCGCCGAGCGAACGGAAGAAACGACGGGGGACGGAAGCGGGACAGCCCGAGTGGATATTCGATCGCATTCGTCGCATCGCGCGCGTTTCAACGGGAGAAGGAGGGGGAGAGCAAAGCCAAAAAAAAGGGCGAAAAAAGGCAAAAAGAAGGAAAAATATGCGAAAGGGGAAGGGGGATGCTGCTGTTTCCCTGCCATTTCCATGAAAATTGAGCACTTCGAGAGCTGGCAGCCTCTCCAGCTAGCTTCGAGTTACTCGACAACTCGACCCGCGTTTTACTCGTGACGGGCTAGTTTGAATCCGGACGCGAAGATTTCGAAAAAAAGAAACCAAAGGAGAGTGGATGGAATCATCGACGTCCGAAAATAATCGCGTAGCGGCATAATCGATAGCGATTTCGAGATGGCCAGGAGATGGATCGTTCGCGAGCCGAGCTTTTATCGGCTCCTTTCTCTTCCGTAAAAACTTCCCCAAAGACGATAATACTAACGTAACTCGACGGAGCCCGGTTTGTTGTCCTATATCGGAAAGCTTTCAACGGCTTTTAACGAATTCTATTAATTTCAACGTTAACGCAAAATCGAATCGAAAGACCGCGCCATAGTTTGGCTTCGGCTTTACGAAAAGCAAAGTTGGTCCTTCCACGACGTAATCCAATTGCCGCCAAAGTATTTCGAGAGTGGACAGTTGCACCGAAAGGAATGTCAGCGTAGCTCCTAAGCAGCGGAAAAGAACTTTCCGGAAACTGCTTATTTCGCACGCGCGATCCGTCGTCGCGCGGACCAGTCTTTGAAAGCTCGCGTTCAAAGCCATTCTACTGCGTTCTATTCCCGCGGAATCGAAAGAAAGCGAGCGAATTCCTCGCGGAAAATTATACTTTCAAAAACTGGGGCGAATCTACTCCGTCTAGATTCGAGTTCCGAGTCGGAGCGTCGCCTCGGCGGGCGTGAGCGAGCGACGACAAACGAAACGATACGCGGAATAGTGGCTGATTGCAACTCGCAAACACGAATTTACCTCGCGACCAAACTCCTCGAGAACGAGCAACAATTAATTTAGCATCCGCGTTCGCAGATAATGAGAGCGACGTTCTGCGCACGGCCGGAAACAAGCGAATTAATTAACCGGTTGATCGGAAATCTCTATCGCAGTCGAACGACATCTTTACCGTTTCTTATTAGACGTACGTAGATTCTGGACGTTCTGTCCGTCGATCTTTCCGATCGCGATCGCGCAATTGTTCGAAGCTTCGTTGACGTTGCGACGTATGCGATGAATCGTTCAGCTTTTGACGATCATGTAGATTTACGCTATTTAGATAAATGCGATCTACTAATTTATTCGCGTTGAATATCGAGAAAACAGCTTTGCGCGTTACACGCAACGCGGTGACAAATCGTAAACGGCAATTCGAATACTCGTGGTTCTGCGATAGAAACCATTCGATTGCGATTGGAACGTGGTAGAAGACGAATCGATAAGAGAGAAAATTCGAAAGTTAGACGCGTAAAAGTCGAAGAAACGAAATGACGGAACGCAACGACGAATCGATGACGGTAGGGGAAAAAATGGGAAGCGGGAACTTATGGAACGGGTACGTACGGTTTAACGGGAAAATACATATACGCGATACGATATCAGCGAAACGCTGGCAAGAAATTCCAAGACAGGAAGATTATTCTTGGAGAAAACTGCAACACGGCAGTGTGTAACGTTATTACTCTTCGACTGAAAACATAAATTTCCTCTCGAGATATGATCGTCCCGAGGAACGTCGCTTTCGGCTTACCGGTCTCTCGGATAGATATTCGATCGCGATCGTAGCGAGTCGGAAGAAACGGATAGACCAGACACGAGACAAGTATCTGGTTCGTAACAAATGTCGGAGAAATGAAAGGATAACGATGAATCACGAGTCGTATAAAATGAATTAATAGAGGCTGTCCAGAGCCGGTGGTATTCGTTTAAATTACAAAGTTTCAACGTACGTATATCGGTGTAACGCGTGATAACGCGGAATAGCGAGAACAAGAGGCTGATAAATGACACCATGGTAAATTAACCTTTCAAAGGTCTGCCGAAAATAAAGGTGTAACGCGGCAAGCTATGGGGCGGAAGCTGAACAACCTTTCGAAAGAGACTTCGAGTTGATTAGCGAGCGGGATCCTAATTAAGTAAGTTAACGCAATTACCATGCAGGCAGCCGCAGCGTCCGTAAGTCGGAACCCGGTTCGTTAGCTACTTTTGAAGTAACCCCCGTCTCGGCTCGCCAAATTTACGAATAATGTTCGCTCCGTGTAAATTTTCGGCTCGACCGAATGCAAAATGCCCAACCACCACGTCCACACCCTCCGCCTCCACCCGGCGCCTCTTCTATCAGCCGCGAGAATTTCCCTCGCGTCTCTGCCGTGTCTAATTCGAACGAATTAAACGCGCACTTTGGTGCGCGTTTAAAAAATGCTTCGCCAAAGGTACTTGGAAATTTCGCGGTTAATTTCAACCATGCTGGTAACGTAACAGAGTTTTTGCATCGTTACGATGTTCGTCGTGACGGCGATCGTTCCTCGACGAAAATATTTCGGTGGTTTTTATCTCGCAACTCGTTCTTTCGCCAATTACCTCCTAAAGATTCCACTTGGTTCGCTTGGCCGATTTTCGTTTTCCCGAACAAGCTTCAAAGTTTCCGTTTTTCCATATCGGATGATGTATACGTAGAAATTAATTTACCGAGTGGCAAATCGTCTTTTAATTGTGCGATTAGATTCGGGGAAAAATCAGCCGCGCCACGACACGACACGACACCTGTTTGATCCAAAGTAAATGAAATGAAACGCGGTAAGCGAGAGGTTTCGCCGATTCGATCCTATCGCGGACTACCGTGACAATGCAAAACGTTTTTCGTCCCTCGACGCTCCAGGCGTTTAATAATCCATAGCGATGTCGAATAAATAGGAACTGTAACTGCGTTATAGTACGCTTTCAAACAAATCGTCCGAGTAAATTGTTTTTTATGGTAGCACGATTGATCCGTCGAAAACGCCTCTCGTGCCACTGGAAAAGGAACCTTCGTTTCGTCGTCGTCGATTAACGTTTCCTTCGATGGAAATACACGAACACCGCTTTGATCGAGAACGCAACATGATTTCCATCCGTGGAAAAGATTACTTTCGCGTTTACGAATCACGTGTCGCGAATACGAGTAACCGGCTCGCTTTTACATCTTCGATTTGCGATAATTACTACTAACCCGAGTTAGGGTATACCGATTATTCAACGATGTAACGAACCTTTTTCTTCGCCACTGCTGATGAAGAAGAAATTGAATTTCGATTTCAACGTTACGTGTACTCAATTGGGTGTTGGATATCGGTGCTCTTCGATCGCGATCAGCTGACTACTTTTTACGCGAATTAGCAAAGATATTCGTGCAACACAGGAACTCGAGGTGGATCTTTTACTTTCATTCGTCCGCAATGTTTATCCGTCGTAGTTGGCATCTAGATTAAGCGAGAATCCATAGAAGAACATCGTTCGATATCTAAAAATATCGTCACGCTTGTCAAACAATTTGAAAAACGACAGACGTCGCTAGAGTAACGGAAATGTTGTCCGATAAAGCAAGAGAACGCTCTCTGATAAAACGAGAACCTTCTCCGATAAAACAAAGAACTTTCCAACTTTTTAACGCGAATTCGCGCGAGAGAAGTTGAGGGAGAAATCGAAGAGTCCGAGAGGAGGTCGGGACCAGGAGGTGGAATGTCAAGCAGATAGAACAGGAGAAACGCGTTTCGGTGGCAACTGCATCGACAGCGTTGTCTGTCGATGATGTTGACCGACGAGCCACGGTGCGCAAGGATTATTCGACGTTACGCTATTAGGCAGAGTATTCCGTCACGGAATAACAAATCCACCGCGCCACGGGACAATCAACTTGACGAAATAATCCGCGTATAAGGTGTCGCGAAAAAAGCGAGCTCCGCTGTTCCGTGTTTTTGGACGGACGCCAAGCGCGCTTATTAGTCCCTGGACTCGCTCCGTTTTAATTTCGAAGCTGGTACAACCTGTGAACTTTGAAGTTCGCTTAATAACACGGCCTTTGCTTATTCGTCGCGTTCGCTCGTATATTTGCCAGCGAAATCGCAAACAGAGCCATCAGGCTTATGATGAGGCCGATGATACGACCGATCTATCTGGCTAACGCGGCTATTGAAAAATATTTATAACGCTTTCTTTGGATCGATCGATACGATGCAACGATCGTCAAAGACATAGTTAACCGAATTAACGGGTGACCGCGATAAGCAACTAACGCGCGTAAAGCGTAACACGGTTGTAGGTTATTAGACAAGATCGAAAGCGATTACCGTTTGGCTCGCGAGCCAAGTTGACGGTATGGAAATTTCCGATTCGCAAATAGAAAGCAAGAAACAATAGCGTTATCGAGTAACCATGCTCGTCGAACCGGTATTCGGGGATAAAAACCGATCGATCGATCTATGCGCGATCATCGTTCGCGATACTCGTTCGATTGGCAGAGAGATGCTTTTTATTATTTCTGAACATATCAACGATTACGTTCGTCGAGGCGAGCGTTTTATTTTAGATGCGAGTCGCCGTACCTCGTCGAGTTCACTTGGGCCAATTGCTTAGCAATTCGATTCATTTTCCGATGCAATTTCATCTCTCGTTTCCAATGCGCCTACGTTTGTCCTCGATACACGCAACATTCCGACAAGCTACTTTCGTATCGGAAAAACTCGGCTCCACCGAAACTCCAAATTGTCACGAATACGCGCATTTTATAATTGCTCCGTTTAACCAGACTTTGTCGAAATAACGATTATCGATTCTCCAAAATTCCACGCTAACAAGGACCTTCTACATACCGACGTTACTAACTTGTCAATTTTTTAAAACCGTTAAAATAAGATATATTCTACGAAATGTTCGGCCAAACGCCAAACACTCGCTCGGATAACATCGTCGTAAAACAGTGTGCAAATACGATATGATATTTTTTAAGAGTTGAACGTTACGGTGTACTATATATATATATATCGATTAACTGCGGCCACCAGGACGTAAAATGTATAAAATTTATACGGCAGTCATTATGGAACGTATCGTAGTTCCTAATGCAAAGAAGCCTCTGTAATCGAAAGGGTGAAAATAATTTGCGTGACTCACCGTTCGCCTAAGGACAGTCCTAATGGTCTCGACTTCTTGTCTCGTCGGCCAACGGGCATAGACCACGCCGCTGAGCAGCAGGACAAAAACGGTGATCCAGATCGTCCATGCCAGGACGTTCCTCGTTCTGGCAAGAAGCTTCTGGGCGGTCCGCGTCGAGATCACTTCTTGCGGAGGGATCTCGAGTTTCTGCGCTTTCCTAAGAATATCCTGGAGTCGTCTCTTAGCCTGCTCTACATCCGGCACCCCCATTTTCTTTATGTTTATCGCGCCTCCACCCTGTTCGTCGATCCGCGCTTCGAGCTTTGACCTCGCCGGATGGTACCCTCCCTCGGTGACACGATTCACGATGGAGACGTTAAGAAAAGTACGGCTGCAAACGCGTCTCGTACAGGTTCATCCTCGTAGTAACGGCCGGAGCGTCGAGTTCCTGCAAAATTTCATTCCGTATTCGCTTCCTTCGTAATTTCCCTTCTATCTTAAATTCTTGAAACGGGCCCTCGAAACTCTACCGGCTATCCGCGTATCTTTCGCCGACGGCTTTGGCAATCGCCTACGATTCGACGGACTGAAAATCATCGTGGCGCGAGCAAAGATTTTGAGAGCGCCAGCTGAATCGCGTATTTCAACTCGTAAAAACATCGTCGCTCTGATCCCGCAATCGATCGATTCGTAACCACGAAGAAAGCGTAATGAATTTTTCTAAGGATAAAGGCAAAGGAATATCTTACGAGAACTAACGGTGGACCGACGATTATAGTCGATCGGTATTTTAAATCTGCTCGGAAGTTTGTAATTTTTGCGACTAGAACTGTCGTCGATAACGTCCAATTACGCGTGTGGAGAGTTCGCGGTAGCGACTTAAGAACAGGCTGCTGAACGGAAGCCAGATGGAATCGAGGTTAGGCGATTCGACGCAAAACGAGTCGGCATTTAATTTCAGCCGAGAAAGTTCGCACTAGCGATCCTAACGTTGCCACCCCCTTTCCCACCTCTTCCTCTTCCCTAATCGATTCTGAAATTATTCCCAGCGCACCACGGTAATTACCTAATAATTCCAGGATCGATCCACCGACAGCACAACGATGCAACGCGAGGGAGAAAGAGCCGGACAAAGAGAAAGAGAGAAAGCTCGCGAAAGTTCGACCTACTTTCCGGAAGGGGCTGGGATTACAAAAGGTTCGCTCGCGCGACAGACGCGGTAACGTTTCGCGCCGACTAATTATTCTCCGTTGAGTTCGGCAGTCGGATTTTTAATTATCGACGTATCGATAGAACGAAACCGATGCATTCGTTGTTCGACCGAGTCCCGACCACCCGATGTTCCAGCCGCAACGGTGAATCGCGCGAGAACGTTTCGTCGTCGAAAAAACGGTCTTTGCCTTTCTATAAAATTATTTCGTTCGCGCCGCTAGCGTTGTCTCTTCGAGGGTCGTTCGACGTCGGGCGAATACTCGTCGAATACGGCGAAACGCGAAAACGTACGCGAACGACGATATTATTCTGGGAGAAAAATATCGTTGTTCGATGCTTGTTTCCAAACTTTACAGCTAACAAATTTCGTTGCGCTAATCGTGTCCGTGTTGCTAGCGGCGAGCACGCGCGCGGTTACATTTGATATTCCATTCGCGCGGAACACCTAGCGGCAGCTAATTCTGGCCGACTTTGGTTTTCGTTACTTTGGAAGCTGTCGAGCAATAATTAATTTTCCGGACAATGCCTTGAAAATTGCCGCTGTGTGTCGGCCGTGTACATGTACGGCTTAAAATTTCCTCCGTAGAAACTTTAGCCGCCCTTCTCTGAATTATATTTCAACATCCGGAGGAAAAAAATCTTTTGTGAATCTTTCACGAAAGTTTCCGCGCCCGACCAAGTTTCCAGCGAAGAACACCGAGGGGGAAGAGCAGTTTATCTTGCCGGAAGAACTTTTCCCTTGTATGCCGAGGAAATACCCTTTCGATCAAGCCGCGCCAACGAACCGCAACACCGTGAGAGAGGCTTTCTCCGTCAAGATTTTCCCTTTTCTCCGATTCTTTCTCCCATTCTTTCTCCTTTATCCTATCTTTATCCATCCTCCTCTGCCTCTAACACACGCGTACAATCAAAATTATACCGATCGTAATTTCCTGCTGGATCCAAACATTTTTGCACGCTGGAGGAAGAGGCTCCGTTCCATCGATCCGTTGGATTTTCAACGATCGGTGAAATAAATCGCAGGTTCTTAATAGGCGCTTAACAGGCAAAAGGGTTGCCCGTTGGATCACAGCTCGCCGTCTAATCGAACTTGAATTAATTTTCAACGACAGAGATTCTCCTGACCCATTCTACTCGTGAGATTCTCCATCCGGCCGTTCGTCATGCTTCGCGCAAACTACACATCCGTTAGGATGAATCGAGCCTCGAATCCGCTTTAATTTAGTCGACCGGAGAAACATTAATCTACGACTCGACGTTGTTTTCCCATTATGTAGACGAAGAGTAGACGTGTACAAATAGGGAATATAAGCGTGTGAAGACTAGATGATCGCGAGTAAAGCACGCACGAAACGTCTTTTGATTTGGAGCGCGGCGGTCAATCGTGCGTCTCCGACTCAAACGTTTGCGTTTTATGTCGTGTCGCATAAAATGCGCATTTCGACACTTGCTCGTTGCGTTGCATCGCGAAGCTCGATATTTTGTCTTTAAATCGGCGGGTCTTTGATCGCGTCCCTAATTTTACACGCTGCGATTCAAGTGGAACAAGATCGATAGAACGGATCGATCTATTTTTAAATACGCGTCTACTATTTGCTATTTATTTGAAAGTTGTGTTTAAAACACCGGCGGCGATCTTCTTCGTGGTCGTTGAGATATACGCGAGTTCAGCCGAGTAATAAATAAAAAAAGGAGAAAAACCAAAAGGAGAAAGAAAAAGAAATACGAAACATCGATCGGGATCAGAGGTAAGCGTCTTAGCGACTTACCTTTGGTATTGCGATTCACGTCCCGTGGACAAAGTGACGGGATGATCTTGAGAGAGCGTGGAGGGGCACGTTCCGTAATCGGTAGCGAAACTCCCAAGAGGCTGATGCCCGCAAAGCTAGTCGAGGAGTAGGTCACGAGACGTTGCGGAGGCGAGATACGTTGTCGCGTGTCCAAGGAATCGTTTGTGTATCAACGGGATCGTTCGTTCTCGTAGATCGTCCTGGAACTCTGAATCGTACCGCCTCTCGTAGCGACACTTTTACCTCTCGATGGTAGAAAGGACGAATGGCGCGCAACACAGCCGATGGCACTTCACAGAAAATCGATCACAAAAATCGTTCGTTTTGGTTCGGTGTGGAGGCGATTTGGTGGCACGGTAGCCGCTTTGATCTTGCGGAAATCGTGTGGAACGAAAGGAAACACGGAAACAAGGTGGCAAAGCGAACGATCGATCGTAACCCGAGCGAAAACGGGCAAGAACTGACTGGCCTCGTCGAGGGTAGCTGCCCTTATAGATATAAGACAGGAGGGTGGCGCGTGCGCTGTCGGTAGTCGCGCATGCACGATTCGCGGTCGTTCCACTGCGCTTTCGTGCTGCGGACCGACCTCGACGGGCTCCGACGGAAGAACAGCCTTAAAGATCGAAGCAGATTGGCCGATCGGAAGGAAGAAGATCCGACAAAGACGGAAAGTCGGTCGTTCGGTCAGAAAGTGACAGTGGTAAGGAGTGTGCGTCGGTTAACAACCCGGAGACGCGGTACGTTCTCAACCGCTCGCTCCTTCTTTATCACCGATAAACGATGAAAAAGTAATTTACACCCTCCGATCGTTTGATTCCGATGCCACGACCCTCCCGCGATCTCGTTTTATGCTCGGTCACGTTCACCCTTCTGTTTCGTCGATGTTTATCTATCAAGGGAAATTTTTATATTTCGCGTTACGACGCGCCACAGGCGAACGCGAACGAGAAATCGCCGACAGATATAACTCGGAAATTATAAATTCCAACGTGGCCCTTAAACGCGAGGAGATTGAAACACATGGCATAGAAATCGCGTAAAAGGAATGCTTTTACCGCGCGAATGTGCGTCTGAACACGGTCGGCTGATTTCGCTGTTCGTCCAATTACCGCGCGAAAATAACGAGACACCTTTTGATTTCTCCGGTTCAACTTACTCGGATATCGCACACGCGGAAACCGCTTTGCCGTGCTTTCGCCCTCGTTCTTTCGATTCGTATTATAGAGACCTGTTGCTGACGAATATTTACGTACCATGCCAGAGTCAAAGTTCTGCCTGCTCGTAGCGCGCCAGCTCGAGCCAGCTCGAGCCACGAAATTCCATCGAGTCGGATGTCATTAAGCACAGGTGTGTCCGTCCAAATTGTCGGATAATCGTTTAAAAATCCGTAAAACTGCCAATGTCGCTTTTATCAGCGAAAGGACACGCTAACTTTACGAATTTAACTTTCAGCGATCGCGCGATGAGACGCGTTTTTCTTGCTCCGGACAGCGGCAAGTTTAAACGGTTACGTGTTCGAGGAGACGAGGAACGAGGAAGGCGGGGACGATTCGAGCGTCGGAAAAGCGTGGTAGGCGTTGTCGAAACGACGCAGCGTGTCGTCGCGATTAAAAGAACGAGAAGAAAATAGAGGTAACGTTTGAAAGTTGTTCTAAAGGCGAACTTGGCTAAATTTCGCGAAAATACGTTCTAGTATCTTAGGAAGGGACGAAAGGGAAGCCGTGTCTTGTACGCGAAGGATTTTGCACGGTTCCGTTGCAACGTCGCTGATCTGAATTTACGTTCGATCCGTTTACGGATGGGCGACTTGCTCGTTCAAACGCGGAATGAGCGGCAATACGTTCGAAATGTTTCCGCCGGCCGCGCGTCCTTTTCACCCGTCTTCCGTTCCGTGAACGTTTATTCGAAATTCCTGCAGGAGCTTGACGGGAAATCGATGACAGTTAATAAGATTAAAAGACCCGTCGCTGGAACCAAAGAAAATTAAGAAAAGCAATTAGCTCGTAGAATTTAAACGAGCTTTAATGGCATCGATAACAAAAGACGCAAATATTTTCCGTGAAATCTCGTCGATACGCATTTTCGTTCGAGTTTATACACGAATCGTTAGGAAGGAAGGAAAAAAAAAACAAATCGACGGGGGGACGAATGTACTTGCACGAAAGAAACGAATGACAAAGCGGGGTTAATTTTCATTCTCGCGAGGAATTTACGTTAGCAGCGACACTTTGCCAAGTCGTTAGCCGGTGTCGTTATCGTTCCTTCCGGTTCGCTCAGCGGCTACAATTATTTTTCATCGGCCCCTGGAAGAGGGGCAATCGCGGCGGTAAGTAGTAGAAATCAAACAGGAGGAAAATGGTTCTCCGTAGAAGCGGCGCGTTACGCCAAATTAATGTCGAGTGCTTCGGTCTGTGCAATCGTCCGCGAAGATAACGAGATTGTTAATTAACGGACGAAATTTTCCATCCCGACAAACTCGAACGCCATGTAGCAAAGAAACAAACGGAGAACACGAGGTGACAAATAAACGAACGGTACCATTTATCCGTACTAGATAAGAAACTTAAACTGGCTCGTAGAGAGGGGCGGAGCGAGGTGAAAAGGAAAGGAGAATAAAAGATAAAAGAATATTTCGTCCGGATATCAAACGTGGAAAATCAGAATGAAACACGGCGAATAAAAGGAAATTCTTGGAGAACGAGACAGGGCATTCGAAGAAACGAATTAGTCCGATGATTAGTCGCTCGCTGTGTGTAGCGGCACGAGGCCGTTGTTACGTCCCGGGATCCGCGATAATTCTAAGGAACCGTCTTCTTGCTGAAACTACAACTAACGACGAACGCGACGCGTTTCTCAGCCCTGACACGACGATTCTCTTTCCAACAGCTTCTTTGGTCCTTATCGCGGTGTCGCGGAAACGCCGACGAAATACATACGGTGTTGCTATAAAGCGTAAATGCCGACAGGCCGAAAGGGTCGAGAAACTTCGATACGCCTTCGGTACCTCGGTCGGTTGTTAGTCACGAGGCGATTTGCGAGGAGTTGGGTAGTTGCAAGCGATCAGTCGAGTCGAGAGAGAGAGAGAGAGTTCGAGGCAACGGTCCCGGTACGGTGCAGGCAACACGCGCTAGTAACACCGATAAACGCACTGTTAAATTAATACGCCGAGTGGTCCTTTGGTACGTTCTACCCTCGAAAGCTCGACGGGAAAAACGCGAATACATAGAAGTTTCCTGTACGTATGAATCGTTTGAACGGGAATGGATAGAAAGAGAATCGCGCGGGTGAAATTTCAGAATTGAAACGAACAATATATCCGTTTGATAAAATCGAGACAGTCCGTTCTGCGAGTGGGAATCGAGTTGGGAATCGTCGACCGTTGAAAAAGTTGCTTTTCAATGGAATATTTTGTCGAAGGAGGAAAATGGAATAAGATACGGTACATGGGATCGAGCTTCTCGGCCAGAACGAGAGAAGCACGGGACGATAGTAGCGTATCAAGCGGCAAAAGGGTAGAGGCAATAAGGCAAATCTAGATATCGACGTGCGAATTCTCCGTGGACCATACACACGGGTATTGAGTTAAGTCGCGGAAATCTGTAGAAGGGGATCGGGTATAGAAGGCGAGGTTAGCCTTCGATTTTCGATAGAGGCGAGACAAATTTCAGAACGTAACGTTGGTCACACGGCGGTGTAGGGGAGAATACAGGTGAGAATAAAAAAGAAGAAAAACGAGGGATTATCGAAAACACGAGGCGCGAGAGCGTGAATGTTTCGATACGAAGAATTCGGTCGGGTAGTTAAAACCGAAGCGGGATAACGATCGTGTGGAGAAGCCGTAATTAACGAAGCGTCGCTGACCTGGAAAAACTGACGAAAAGGGAAAACAAAGAAGCGACGGAGAGTTTAACGGTGACATTGCTGGCAGCGTAAGTGCGCCGCGATTAAAAGTTTTACTGCGACGAAAGTGAAACGGAGAAAACGCGGTCCGGACGAGAATCTCGACAGAGATCGACATCTGAATACCATGGTCGTTTGTCAGGACATCGTGGATCTCCCCATGGGCGCAAACTCGCTCTTTATACCTCCTAGACAAGCCTGAATCACCTAAAGCGATTGCACCCTGGAAAACCTCTGGGACGGTTCGTTGTCGTACGGACGCATTTATCATTCCGAAAAACGTTTAAACGCCTTCTCGCCACCAACGATTTGTAATTTTCTAACGCGAACATCCTCGCCTCCAGTCCACCGCGTTAATACCACCGCTCGTATTCTATTTGCGCGAAATTTCTTTTCGCGACACGGATCGCGTTGGTTAATCGAGGCTACGACACGCCGCGCCGTGCAGCCGGTGTTATCGAACGCGTTGCGTTTTATCGGCCACATATTTAACGTTTAAACCCGCGTAGCCGATCGGCTCGACGCTGAGCTCGGTATCGGCGTCGTTAAACACCGTCAAGGATAATAGCTTTTTCAAACTTGCTGGCTGCCGCGATGCATAACCGAAATTTCGAAGATAACGATACGCTTTACAAGCGTTTCTCCGGGACCAGGTGAAATTAGACTCGATAGCTGTACTTACGAAACAGCGGCTAATTGAAAGCGCGAACTCGCTCGATATTTTCCAACGTTGTTAACCCGTTCGAAACAACTTTTCGCGATATCTTTCAAACTTTGCGGCCACGAATTTCTTCGTCCGCCTGTCGTCGCACTGCCTAGAATCGCCAACGAAAAGCAAGATGTACGATTCTAGAGTCACGTGATTGCTGATGGCAATTTAGCGGGTAGGCAGGGTCAACAAAGCGACGCGCGGACGGAAGAATCGCATTCCATCATTGGAAAATTGGCTTAAGGCGGAGACCACGATAGCGATACGTCAGGATTTAATTGCCAGCTCGTCGGACTTGTCGGTGTATTAGCCTGCCCGCCGCCTCCTAATTTCAATTATTATCCCATTCGTTATTTCCGTACGGACCGCCTCTTTTCGGCTCGGCGTACGCGCCCAAATAAATCTTCGCTCGCCATTTACCCTCGATTTATTCCTTTTTCCTCTTTCGTATTCTCTGCTCTATGACGCGCTCGTACACCTGACCCGTAATGACAATTCGGTAATGATATAAATCCCTACACGTTTTATCCCTCGCTTCGAAGTACGATCGAAATCTACGATATATCCCAATTAAAACGTATGTGACGACAAAGATTATTATTATTATGGAACGCGCGAATAGAAACAGCGGTGGGATGATCGTTGAAGAAGCATCGTTCGCCAGAGAAATACGAATACAAGAGAAAAGGCGACGAAAGTAACGAACCGTTGGACGAAGATAATATTCCCGGTGTCAAGTTGCTCTGTGAATGTTTAAAATGCTGCGCGTTGCTGCTGGCATGTCCGCGAATCAAAAGAATAACGTACGAGAAGAAGGGATATGCAAACAGCGACGGTAGAGGGCTGAGCAACGCGAAAAGATGGAAAGGAACGCGATTGTCTCTTCTAGCGGAGGTCAAAAATCTTTTGCGCGCTAAAACGTACAAAGAAATCCTTTATATTTTATTAGCTCGGTTGAAGGAGATACCGCGAGCCATTATTTTAAAAGCGGAGCGATAGGGGAATGAAACTTGGAGAAAGCAGCAGGAATGAAAACGTGTGAAAGCGGACAAACAAAAGAGAGCGGGGGCAAGGTTGACAGCAGCAAAGAAAGAAAAGCGCGTAACGCATCTGCTTTCGAGGCTCGTTCTATTCCTTTTCATCGGTTTCTTTGTTTCTTTCTCCTTTGCCGCTATGAAATAAATCGTCCGAACCGCTCGACTCGGCCGACGATTTGAGAAATTCCGTGCAAACTATATTTTTCGTATTCGCTCTAAAGATACGTTGAAAATCGTCGGTGAGCATAAAAAGACGTTACTTGATGAAAAGTAGCGTCTCGAAACACGCGTTACGCGATAAATTGATTCAACGATCATATATAATAGTTGTTTCGTGACAAACGTAAATGAAAATTATCTCTTGCGGAGATAAAAATACGTAAAAAGTGGCCAATAATAATGGCCCGGTATTTTTCACATAACGCGTAATTAACACGGATTCGTTATGCGCATTTTAATCGCACGCCTCCATTGAATACGACGATCGAACGTTTCCCCTAAGCGAGGCAGCTCTTTTTTCTCGCGCCGCGTCGTCGCGAACAACAAGCAGGAACACTTTGTTCCGCGATAGAAATTTGCTTACCGGCAGAATCGAATACTTGATTTCCAATTTCTCGTGTAATGGCGTTGGATCGGTGAAAGGAACACAGGCAGCATGAGTTAAAGGCGCTTTCGTGTTTTTCAACGGTCCAGTCCCTTCGTTAATTCCCCCTGGGCAATCTCTTTCCATACAGTTCTTTGCATCCACCGTCGATCGAGACGAAACGATTCGCGTAACTGCGTTGCGGGCTATCGAACGTAAGCACGAGACAAAGGACATCGATCGAAAGGTCGAAGATCTCGATCGTAAGTAGAGTATAATGTCTTTTACGTGTCATTTACATACTCGGACGAATTTTCCTCTCGATACTCTGCAAATCCTACAAGAATTTTTTATCTTTATCCCAGCATAATCTAAAAAATAGTATTTTTCGTAAAGAAACGAGTTTTATCGATTGGTCGGGTTACGACGGCCGGAATCAGCCGTCAAAAGACGAGTTCGATTTACCCGATTACCGGAAAATCGACGCTACAACAGATTAACTCGAAACGCGTCTCTGCAACGATACTTAATTTTTTTTCTTTTCTTATTTTATCTTCTTTTATTCGTTTTGTACTTTAACTTAACTTTAACGAGCTTTCGAAAAATAGCAACGAGTGAATAGGAAAGTACGATATGAACGTATATGATAAATTTTCGCCTTGGTAGGATGAAAACACGTAAAGAACGATCGTGTCCAAGTGTTTGATTTCTAATCCACTTACGAGGAAAAGCGAAGCGAAACGAGAACGATGGCAAGCAAGAGTAATGGAAGGGTAACGCGGTAACTGTTTCGGAGGCTGACGAGATTAGGTGAATTTGAAGGGGGCAGAGGCAAATGCGGGATAGGAAAATGCGAGGCAGGGAGTATGAGAAGCGGTAAAGCGGTACTCTCAGACACAGACTGCGTCGCAGAGTTTAGGAGGGACAAAATCTTGGCTCTTGCTTCGAGTCGTTAAGATTTAACGGCGTGTTAGCAGCGAATTAAGTCGTGGCTCGCTTATCCTCTTGATTTCTCCTGCACCTATCCTTCGTGACAGTCGGCCCCAATTTATTAACCGGTAACCGGTGAATCCTAAGCTCCTGCTTGGCATACGCTTACTAGAGAAACGAACGAATAAATCACAGAAATCGATCTCTTTTGCTTTGCTTCGCTTTATCGTTTTTATTCGCCTCCTTCTCCTTCTCCGTCTTCTCCTTCGTCTTCTTCTTCCGTCCAGATTTTTTGAAAAGTGCAAAATAACCTATTTAAAGTGCTTCTTCGGTGTCTCGGGAAACAGAGACTCGACAAGAAACACGAGGAAAAGACGGAGTTTAGGAAGAGGCTGCGTCATAACGTTGCAACGTGATGGAACGATGATGGCTCGTTCCGTAATAGAGAAAGAAAGAAAATAGAGAAAAAGAAAATCGGTTGAGAAGATTGGCCGGAGTTCGAACGTTCGAAGGAACGAGAATAGGCTTAGAAGAGGAGAAGAAGATTCGAGAAGAAAAACTAGCTTGTTGTTTTGCAAGCGCGCACGCGAAAGCGATCGACGAATGGGACCTCGTTCGAAAGATTTTCAAAGTTCTTACAATGTTTAATTCCGACGCCACGATGCTCTCGAACCTGGCATATTTTCGAGTGGCTTCCGCGCGATCTTAACGACGATATCGAGATCGTTATAAAACTTCTATTAGCTTAGCAATGAAGTACGACGGGCGCATGTAAAAGCTTCCTCTTCTAGGCACTTTCCTTTTTGTTATCCTTTGCAGGATCGGGCAAACTCATCTACCGAGTTAACGAGAGGATCAAAGGGTATTTCGTTTGACGTACGACTTAAACGTGACCGGCTTTGCGAGCGAGAAACGTGGAATTATGCTTTTTTTCTGAAAGGAAAGAACCGTGAGCTCGAAGAAACGGTTAACGAGATCTCGGCGATAGTCCGCGTCCCCAGTTTCTTGGTCGTGCTGAAATTTACGATAGTACACGGAGCGAATTAGCGTTATGAAGCATGCGAACAAAAGGCAGCTTCTCGGCCTCGAGATCGGCCGGCCAGAAGCCAAGAAGGTGAGAGATAATAAGGAGTAATCGAAAACAGTAGGGGACTCTGATTGCGAGCGATTTGGCTGTCTACCCGAAAACACTTTCCAGGAAACGCTAGCCGGCCGGTGGAGGAGCGCTCGGTTGAAAGTTCCTCGGTAAACTTACCGGAGATTTGCCGTTGGTGGATAAACTTTTTAAGGAGATGGTTCGTATCTGCCTTAACTTTCCTCTTTCTCGCACCAACGATCTTTCGCCCTATCGTAAGTAGTTGATATTCGAGAGAAGAGCGTCGCTTGCAATCTCGCCAAACAGTATGGTGTCTGGTTCAATGTGACAAAATATTAAACAAGATTGAGGTTACTCTTGGAACATTAAATTGCCTGTCAGAGACGATCGTGACAGGAAAGAAGATCGCTTACACGTCGTTCGAAGACGGACTTTCTTCCTTTTCTCTGTTTTTCTTCTGTTTTTCCTTTTCTATCGATCACGGTCGTTCGACTTCTCTGCTCTCTCCTTTTACTATCGTCCTTCGTCTGGTGTGTTTCGACATTGGAGATCTCCGGTTTTCGGTAACAAACACCGGGGTACTAACGATTAAAGTCGATTCTCATCGACGAGGATTTTTTAAGGATAAAGAGCGCAAGATTCGAGATAGAACGGGCCGGTTGGAGAGCGAGTGATTCGTAGAAGAAGAAGAGCAGAAAACGGTCTGTTCGGACGATTCCTTCGTAAGAATTTAACTGGTATTCGATCGGAAAGTTTCCGCGCAAACACGAATTTCGTTTACGTTTCTTTCGTCCGGCCGCGACTGGTGGCTTGTCGTTTCAACGCGGAATAATAGATCAACGAAATGCGTTCGTTGGCACTGAAACATTGAAAACCGGATTGAAAAACGGGATTTGCCACGAGACAGCGCCGATAAACGATAACGGGATCGCGACGCCGTTCCGAGCAGAGTTCGTAATAAAAGCAATGATGTCGTTAGACGAGGGTAAAAAGAACGATAGCGTCTTTTTGTTTCGAAAACTGATTAAAATGAGAAATAAAATTAAATAAAAGCAAGGACGAACATTGGTCGCGGTAAAGAAGAACCGCTATGAAATTGATTGAAAAATGATATACACCTGGAGCGTCGTTTCTATTCGAACGAATCAAAAACCGATTGAAATCCGTTTTAAAGGAGCGGTACTCCGAAAAGCCTCGCTCGACACATTTTGCCGGAGCGATCGGAAAAATCGCCGCTTAACGGTTCGAACGGAATAGGCACGCTGCCGATGCTTTAACATCGAACGACGCGACGCACCGTTGCGTTAATTTCACGTAACGTTTGTACCGTCAGATCGGAAACGAGAAAATCGATGTCTCGTTCGCTGCGACTTATCGGTTTTACTCGTATCATCGAACTATGGTCGAAGCAATTAGAATCGGTGTTTGTAATTAGCTAGAAATTCGATGCGAGCTTTAATCTCCTATGTATCACCGGCTGTTGATCCTTCGAAATCGGTCCAAGCTTGTCCTTATCTCTCTTCCCTAAGGTTCTATTCGGTTAAACTATCCTCGATTCGTACAAATTCTCGTTTCCTTTTCTTTTACTCTCCGCCGCTTTTTTCGTAAAACGACGAAACACTGCAGTGCACAGCCGAGTCTGGGCTAACGATAGAGAAGAATATCAACGAGTAGAAACGAGTGCGAGCGCGGAAAAAGAAATTTACTTTGGAAAATCGGCAGGCCTACCGTCGTACCGCGCTCGGCCGTTGCTCGCGTTTCGGTAATTTCCCAAGTGCACGTTGAAAATTTAGCAGGGATATACGAAATCGTATCGCGCTATCGAGGATGCTCAATTAAGCGAGCGTGCGCCCGGTTTGTATAAAGGGTGAATCCAGTAGGATCTAACGCTACCGTTTTCGAGGATAATTTATGACCAGCTATTGTACTTTGAATGGGAGTGCCGTTATTATGGAGCGAGCCAGAGGGACAGGAACAGGAACAAACGGTGAAGACAGAAAGAGCAGGACGTAGAAGCGCGGAACGCGACGACGAAGAGAGCACGCCAGACACGAGGAAAGAAGATGAGACTTACAGAGAGCAAGAAGGATTGATAAACAGAGATCTGTAGGAGAAGGTACAAGTAAAAAGAGGGGAAACAGGGAATGATTCTCTCTCCGAAACGAAGAAGAAGATCAGGTGGCGAAAGGTAGACGGAGACGGACCGGGAAGGATAGAGAAAGAGAAAGAACAATTGCAAATAGCCCCGAGGCGTGGTAAACGGGGTGGTGCTCGTAGCTGGCTGGTTTCTCCTGCTAAGTTGGTAGCGTTGCATATTGTTTCCTATTCAACCGTTTTGCAGCCTCTGGCTTTTTCCAGCTTTTCCCCTCCTTCCTTTCCTTCCTATTGCTCTTCTCGTTTCTCTTTTTTTTTTTTTTTCGTTGTACTTATATGCCAGAATGTACGTATATCCTATATAATTTATCTCCGTTGCATCTTCTCGCTTCTTCCTCCCAGCAATCGTGCCTTATACGATAATCATTTTTCATTTTTCGTTATTCTCCGATACATTTTGCCATTCGTCGTAACGCGTATTTGCATTCGCCGCGTTTTCTTCCACGCGCATCACGAACAGAACTGTCTTGAAACTTTTCGAATTAAAAGATGATCGTCGTTGTTTTATCGAAAAGCTTTGGTCTTAATTTCAACGCCAACGACGATTTTTCGTCTAGACTGTCTTTTATACTATATTCGTCTAATAGAATAGAACGTATATATCGATATCCAAGAGTTACATGGATATTTGTAAAAGCATCGCGCGATACTCGTACGACATGACACTCGAAAATCGTAATATCAAGATTGCGACGTTCGTACGCGTCGCATCTATATACATATACATAGTTTTCTTCCGCGCGCGTCATCAGACGACTAGGTACGCATAACTCCTCCTTTTGCATCGGTTCGTTTTCTTCCATGAAACATGTTCAAGTATTCGCGGCAATGTCGCATTTCGTAGCTTTTCCGCCACTTTAATATTACTCGCGCGGAAAGAGACCGAATCTACTATAGTTTTCCGGTTTAAGAAAAGAAATTCCGAAATCTTGTATCGATCAAATCATCTTATCTATCGTTTCCATTCTCGTTGCGTTCGGACAATTTTCCCTGTTACTTCGAGGCAATTCTCCCTCCCCGTTTTTCTCGAGATACGATAGCGATTAAAAGGAACGATGCTTGTTCGCGTTTCATCCCTGATCGCGATCAACGAGAAACGCTTTCCCGTAAACGGGTCTTTCGTTGGTTAGCCTCAAAATCGTCGTTATTACGAGCGAATGTGTATACAGCGATACAGAATACGGAATACAAGATAGAGAAACATTCAACGAAGAAACATTCGCGTTGAGAACGAAAAGCGACATTACCGATTCCAGTTTGATACTTTGGTTTCATCGGACCGCTTCGGCGATTATCGATCGTGCTTAAAATTTCAAATCTTATTTTATCTGCATTTTATCCGCGTCAACTACCACGCTTTGTCGCGTAATTTCAATTACGCAACTCTCGTAGCAAGTACGTAACAAATAATCGATTCCTTTTCTTTATGAATATAACGCACTTTTTCGGCCAATAATTAGCGGCGTCTGGCATCCGGAATCGTATTTCTAGTATTTAACGCGACCGACCACCATCCCTCAGAGAGTTATCGCGTTAATCCTCGAGTAATATTTTACTGGAAAATCTCGGTGATATTTTCCGTGGCAGTAACGTAGAGGATGACAAATGACGCTCGCTGCCAGTACGGTTAATTGTCGGCTTTGTACTGCGACATGGTTATTACGTACACACTGCAGTTTCTACGCTCGCGATGCGGAGGATACAGGCGAGAATCGCCACGACGAGGACAACAGTTCTTCGCATTACTTTAGGACTTCTACCGCATACGTACCGCTACTCCTAAAACCGCGCCACTCAAACATACGTATTTACTTACGTACGTAGTCGATGGCTAGAAACGACCGTTGACGCTTCCACCATATATATAGTTCAACGTTCGATGCGTTTATGCTACTCTACGTAGTCATCTATTGAAAAAGAATGTCTTTTTTAGATGTGGATTAATTTACAAATTTGTTATATCGAACGAAGGAAGAGACAACCGAAAAGCTACCAATGGAATATGCGTGGATCGTTTCTTCGTAGATAATATAATATTCGATCGACGATACAGACGATGATCGTTGGAAACGTTTCGTGATCTTAGAAACACTTATGGCGTTATCGACTACATCCATTTCTTGTCCAGCTTTTCAAAATTTTCGAGTAATCGAACATTTCGTAGATGAAATGTCACCAGCGGGTCGTTTAATTCGCGGGTTCGTCTGCTTGCCTCTTCCTTTTTGTCATTTTTTTCTTTGGCACACTTCCCTTTATACCTTTTCTAATCGTACCCTTTCTTCCATCTGATATTCCGAATATTTCCTTCTCTATCCTCGGGCTAAACGTTCTATTCTGGTTTCGTGTTCGAAATTAAGAGTGTTGCAGCTTTGCTCTTCTTCTATTTCCTACCGCTTTTTTCTCTTTCTCCGATGTGCCTACTTGTCGCGAAATGTAAATGAAAATAATATAGTAGAAAGAAAAAAGTAGGGTGAATAAGATAATATGTAACATTTTTCAAGAATACCGTATCTTTGGCAGTTAAGTTTGTACGACATTTACGAATTTAACTGGATGGACCACGCGGTAGCTAATATTTTCTTGCGGTATCTATTCCATTCAAAGTTATTTTCAAATATTTTCGTGACAATCTTTATACTCTTATCCTTATTTATAAAAAAATGTGCTGCCACCTGTCGGCGATTGCTTAAACAGGCTGTTTACACATACTAAGTAATGGAAGAAGGAATCATTTGGGCAACGATAAAACGAAATTTTCGAAATAATCTTTTCATGCTTCAGAAATATCTAAGATAAACAAATGGCGTTCTACGATAACGAACATTGGCTTCTATCGCATATTAGAGATAGTTTTTTATCAACCGACAACACAGGTACATAGCAGATTCTATTTAGGTTAAAAATGAACTTAAACTTCCTTCTGTGATGTTTCTCAAAGGTCAATGTGAAATGGTGATGCTTGGAGAAGATATACCTAAACAACTAAGATCTAATGGAATGTTACAATGTTATCCTGGCATGGAAGAAAGCGACGATGAAGATCTAGATGCTCTCGCAGAATCCTATGACGTACAAATGGGTAAATTTAAAAAAGAGAAGAAATAAAAAGTATTTTTTCTATAAAAGATGACGTTACTTGATTTTATAACCAGAAAGCAAAAATATCTGAAATTTGTTTGACATAAATATATATACTTTAGATCTGTGATTTTAATATTGATATAGATATGGAATACAGTCACAGAGAACGCACTAATACCGCGCAAAGATTAGAGAAAATGGATCTTGAAAGGGAAAAGGCTGCTAAAGTCAGTGTAAAGTGGAGAAATGATTCTGTTATACCTGTTACTCAACAAACGGAATTATTTCAAAGGAAGGATTTTCGTAAAAAGACTGGCCAAACCAAAAGATATTCTCTCTTGTCTGAACAACTTGAAAAGTGCCCAAATGTACCACAAAATCCATTTATAGAATACGCCAAGTTCGACGGCAGCGTATGTATTAATAAATTTTGCAAATTTTAATGAAATTACTGCTTGACGATACCACTTATATAAATTTTATTGTAGGCACAAGTAGATATTCCTATAAGAAAGTATAGGATATTTATGTGTATGTTACCTAAAAACCAAAGAACGTATCCCATTCATATACTTGTACTTGCTACGGCAAAAGTGCTAGAATTCATTGGATTAATTTGCTATAAATATGCAAATGAACACCCAGATCACCCTTTAAAGTAATTACTCTAAAGAATTCTGTAGTAGTTTGTGTTGTTCAGTTTATATTTAACCGATACAAACTACCCTGATTCTTTGATGTTTTCAGGGATGATATCACAAGATATGGCTTGTATTTTACTGAAGATGATGGAGAAGTTGACTGGGATTTACCGTGCTTGGATCCTAGGGAAACGATATCTAAATTTGAATTCACAACGTTAGGTCTTGCCGAAATGAAACCCAGCGATAGGGCGCGACACAACATGTTCAATTGGGTTGAATTAACGAACGAGGAAGATTTTCTAGAAGGTCAAAACGAAGAAGAAGAAGTTGCCGAAGATTTAGCAAAAATGGAAGGACATACGACTGCTATGGAAGCTCCGTTGTATCAGTCGTACAGGTATTTTTTATTTATTAGAATCATAAAATAACTTGCAAGTAATACGTAACATTTTATATAGGGTATACATAATTAATAAAGTCAGGACAAAGACTGAAATATATCTGGGAATATCAGGTGAAAAAATTGAAATCAATCCAATAATAACAGGGAAAGGTGCAGGACGCTTTTGGAATAGGCAAAGAGCTGTTAGTTATCAAATAGACAATATTGCCTGGTGTGAAGTGACAGAAACAAAGGGAACGAAAACAATTTTTACATTAGTTTATACACCACACTCGTCTACTTCCGAAAATATTTTAGGTTGATCTAGTTTAAACATCTTATGTAACATAAACAAATTGCCCAAGAAACGGACATAATGCTAAGAAATATCATCTTTTCACAGTACCCTCTGGACAGTTGCATTCTCTGCATCAATCAGCATCGTTTAAAAACCATGAATTTGAAGCCGATTCGATGACAGCTGAAGAAATTGTCAGAAAAATAAATCATATATTGGAATTACACAATAGCATATCAAGAAAAGAATATCTATCTCAAAAAGAAAGAAAAGCGGCGAGACGGAAAAGTTTTCATTTGCATAGATGACAGCTCTATTGGTTCCTATATTCTATTTTAAATTATTTAAAACATTAATTACGTCAATGTGATAAAACAAATGTTTACTTCAATACACATACAATCCTATTGTCATTTTAATGGTTGCACCATAAATCTCTCGTACCAAGATAAAATTTTTATACTTTGGGTATTTAAGTAGTAAACGATATTCTTATTTGTCCAGTTATTTATTCTTGTTTAGAATGTGAATATATATATATATACATTTATTTATTTATTTATTTTATGTATTGTTATATTTATTTTAATATCTACTGAGGTAAAAAAATTATACATTTGCATTATGTCAATAATTAATCTTGTGTTAAAAATTATTTACAATATGTAATGGTATTTCTAATGTCATGAGCCTAATATCTCAATAACTTTATCATTAACTTTACACAATCTTCTTTCCATTTGCCGAACAAATCTTTGATTTAATTTGTAAGTTAGATTATACAATACTGATGTCTTTGCAACTATATCTGACAGCTTTTTATAATTTCTGTAAATATGTTGATAATTTGGCCGGGCTGTAACAAAGGCTTTCTCATATTCTGCTAAAACATTCAAATCTAAAAGTTGTCCTCGATTCTCTGAATATAATTTTTGCTTTGCAAGATTTCTTCGTTGTACTTTCCTTTGCTTTAATGTCTCTATCCATTCTTTTCTTTCATTTCTTAAATTAATTATATATTCTTCTAAATCTATAGGTTTTTCTGGCGATATTTTAGATACGCATTTTATCGCATCTTCAGCATCAACAGTTTTTCCATCTTCTACACACCGTGTACCTTCAATTGTAAAATATTAAATGTCGATTAAAAATTAATTTTCCCGATAATTTATTATTGTGTGAAATCTTACTGAAATGATATGTTATTAACATTTTTTAAATATTGTAAAGTTTCGTACAAAGAAATAGAATAAATTAACTAACCTTCATATTCGTTAAATGTAATTGTACGACTTTGAAAAACAGAAGATCGCCGTTTATGAACAGTTTTCGTACATTCTGAGTTCTTCTCTGAATGCGATGCATCCACTGAATGAAAATGATCCATTTTATCAATTAAATGTAATTCCTATAAAAAAATAGTTTGCAGCCCGACAAAGATTCAGTTGAATTTCAAATGAACCAATCACAATGCAGTATTAAAGATACATTTAGTAAATCGTATAAGAAATAGCATAAACTTATAATTTCTTATTCTATTATTGCAAAATTCTATCAAAATATTTTCATATGATCTCTTCGTGAAATTTAAAAATATACCCTTCATAATGCAAGAATTATAATATGTCAAATACAGATTTTAGGTTAAAGGTCAGATGAAGAATATTAATCGATTATTATTCATCTATTGGTAAACTAAATCGATTTAATTTGTGCTTATATGTTAAAAAACAAATAGAAACAAATAGAAACAAATATCCTATACTTCTTCAAAAATTCTGAATATTAGATATATTATATATTATACTAATTATAAATTTTACTTAACATTAAATCAATGTTTTATTAGTAAAAATATTTTCAGTTTTACTAAAAAGTTCTAAAAAAGTTTAACGATCTGCCTTAAAAACATGTGTCTTTCTTTAAAAAGTATCTGTAATATTATTCAAGGTAAAAAGAAATTTGCCTACATATTATAGAGAAGTTTTGAACTCTCTAGAAATTTCTACTGAGTGTACAGTGTGTAGTTTGCAGTCGATTCGTCGATTCTCAACGGTCGAGACAAATTTGTAACGAACGAGGTGTTACAGTCAAGAAACATTGAATTATACGATTTTAACGTCATTATCGATAGAATAATCGAGTGAGTGTTGACTTTCTTTTCTCTTACCATTAAACGTTTAGAAATTCTATTTGTTGCTAATTTTGAAGGAAGAAATGTCGACAAAGGCTGACGAGGTAAGCAATTTTTTAATTTTTTAAATTACTTTTTATATTATCAATGATAAGAAAAATATAGCGCATTTTGTACAACAAAACAATTATCGTATATGTGACTATAGAGAAATACAATTCCAGTGTAGTAAAATATTAGAGCGTGCTATCCGTACGTATGTATGTATGTACATCGAAATTACAGTAGAAGTTAATCATGTGAATTTTTTACGAAACTAATAGTGATTGTTCTAAATAGAATTGTTCAAAGGAAATTTTATTGAACATAATCAATACATGGAACAACTGTATTTTGTTTTACAGTTAAAATTGGACATTGAAGAATTTAACAGTTTACTTCAAAAAGCTAATCGTCAAAAAAGCAAAGATGTTCTCAGTCTTGAAATTAGGAAATTGCAAACAGAGTTAGCAAGATTGATAGAAGAAAATCAAATATCTCAGACAAAGCCTGCTGTTGCAGTGTCTAACTCTTCTCAAAAGTGTTATGAAGTTAAACTTAATAACTATGGTTGGGATCAAACAAATACGACAGTAAAATTATACGTCACATTGAAAGATGTGCATCAGTTGGCTAAAGAAGCTGTGACTTGTAACTTTACTGAGAAATCTTTTGATCTCCATATTCTTGGATTGAACAATAAAAATTATAGTTTAACTATTAATAATTTATGCGAAGATATTGATACAGATAAGAGTAGTGTTAGAACCAAGGCTGATATGGTGATAGTATCCCTTATCAAAAAGGTTGCGAAACATTGGTCACATGTAACAAGTGTAGAAAAAAGGATCAAGGAATCAAAGACATCTTCAGCTCCGGATATAAGTGAAGATAGTGACCCCGGTACTAGTTTGATGAATTTAATGAAGAAGATGTATCAAGAAGGAGATGACGAAATAAAAAAGACAATAGCCAAAGCATGGACAGAAACTCAAGAGAAAAAAGCAGTCGGATTGTCAGACTATTCTTAATTTCATGTCTATAAATACTTAGGTTTATTATTTTTTTAGGTTATTAATGTATAAAATTAACTTATATTATGTAAAACATTAAAATATAAAAGTGCTATAAGAATTTGTATGTTTTTTCATTGTTATGTACTGTGAGTTCAGATATTCATTGGTTTTAAAAAAAATCTTTAAGGCTATTGTATGAATGCATAAATATTTCATAAATTTTTAAAGTAACGTATTTCAAATCAAATAAAAAGTTTGATTATATGGATTATTAAGAATTAATGTATTTTGTTGTCTTACAACAATGGTAATAGTATATACTATACATTTCCGAAATATTTTTATTCCTTATTTACACATCGTAAGCCAATTTACTTGTGTATATTATTAATTCAATAAAAAAGGATTATAAAAAAAATGTTGTAAATGGTTTCACTAATTCCTTTTACAGTAATGATGATAAATTTATGTAGTGATGCATTTAGAAGTTTCTATTTTCTATAAATGTTGTAATTGATGTTTTTCGCAAACATAACTGTACGCCTGAAAAGAATTTTAAAATCCAACTATGTTAATGTTGCATTTTTCAAACTATACTCAATAATACTGTAGGAATAAAGATTTATAAGGATAATGAGTGATTAGTATATACATTAAGTGTCCAGGAGGTGGCGTTAAAAGATGTGGTCCCGGGGCACTCCTATTAAACGTTAGGTAGGCCACCGTGGGGTTTTAGTCGGTAAGAGGCCGACCCTACCCCGCCGTTTCCCCCAGAACTGCAGCGGGGTGTTCATGAGGATTTCCCCACGTAAAAAAAAAGTATATACATTAAGTGAAATACACTTAATACATTCACATATATTATATGAAATACATAAGTTATATGTAACATGTTGATTTGTACATAGCACGTATGTGTATAATTTTTTTCTAAAATAAAATTCGTAAATATTAATGTTTTTTTAACATGTAAATTATAGTACTGTCAACAAATAAAATACCACATGAGCCCTTTATTTATTTATATTTTGAAATAATATTCTTGTTATCTTTTATACATTTATATTTCTAACAATAAAAGGTCACAAGCTTATAAACAAGATTATTATGTAATATTTCCAATCTAAAATTACAAGAATTCAATATAACTAATGCTAAAAAATTCATGTTATGTAATATTGGAACATTAGATTTAATTACTTATAAATTATAGGAATACATAGTAATTTTAAGAGAAAGTTATACAGCTAACATTAATAGTTCGAATTTCTTTATCAGTGTTAACTAACATTCATGAGTATATTTAATTACAAACAAAAATAATATCACATAGCATGAATATTTTTACCATACTAACATGAAACGCTTGTCCAGTGTCATATATGTGATATTGCGTGCTTTCATGACTATCATCTGTTTTTATAATGAACAAAACAGTGTTTTACAAAATTTTATTTAAAAAGGATATAGAAGTATAAATAAATAATTTTACTTATTCATATACACATACACGCACATTGAATCACTTGCAGCATTGCACATGAATGGATGAAAATATGAAATAGATACTTAAAAATTTTTATAAAATTTTATGAATAAAATATATTTCATATAATTTTATAAAACGCACGTAAAATTTTAATTTAGTTTTTTTTTATTTTGTAAATAACTTCTCTATCTAGTTGAACTATCCGGATCATTTACAAAATTAAAATTATATTTTCCACCCAAACATTTCCACCTCTATAGAAACTGTTCTGTTATTTTTTTCAAGTAAAAGAAATTAACGCCTGTTTTATACATGTATAAAATCTTGTTTAAGAATGCATTACGATTTACATTTATTTATTATATCAAAGACCATTATATAAATGGTTAGGTGATTCATCAAAAATAAAACAGTTAATAATATAAAATTATTGTAAATATAAATGTATAAATGAAATATATATATATACGATTAGAATTAAAATCTAGGGTTTGTAAAGAAATTTAAAACAGGGAAGTAAAATATGAATTGAAATTAATAATTAATATTATCTGTCCCCTGTTTAACTGTAGCGCACATTTGCTATGAGTAATAAATTCTTGATGAAATCCTTGATAAAAATATCAAAAACAAGTCTTTGGTTTACAAGTTAAGACTAAATCGTAATCAAGATATGAATAATAAGAACTCTATTAATTTACCATGAAATAATTACTGTACTCTAGGAAGAAATATTTGATTGCACTTCATGACTAGTGGCATGAAAAACTTCCATCATTGCATTTCGTGTCTTTTCTATTAAATCTTCAACATCAGCTGAAGTTAATCCTTCTGTAGATATTGGTGGTAATGTTGTTATAATAACTCGACCTTCATATAATCAATTAGATTATCGCATAATGTTTTGTATTCAAATAAATATAAATATTTATACATAAAAAAGTCTTACCGGCATCGAATCTTTTTTCTTTAGAAGATAGAAAATAATAAGAAGAAAATACAACTGGTAATATAGGTAACTGAGCATTGATTGCAACATGAAAGGCACCTTTTTTAAATGAATGAATTTGTCCAGTGTTACGCCTAGTGCCCTCAGGAAATATCCATAACTTAATCTACATGAAAAGCATGGAAAAATAAATATCTAGGAAATTGAATATTACCTTTTGCAGAAATTTCTATATTATATAAATCGAATTACCTTGTCTTCCTTGAGATAGACTGCGGCACTGTTCAAAATTGAACGGGCTTTATCTGACTGCATTTTATCTATAAATATCAATCCACAAAGCCAAGCAACTAAACCAAATGGCCATGCATAAAAAATCTGTTTTTTTGCTATAACTGTGCACTTTTGCATTATTGGCCATACTTGGTACATTCCCAGTACATCTAAAGAACTTTGATGATTTGATACTATTATACATGCCCTTTCTTTTTCTAAATGTTCTGTCCCCCTTAATTCCCAACGTAGTCCGATAAGGTGAGCACAAATAGAAAACACAGCCGATCCTAATCTAAAATTATATTTCATATATTTTTTTGAATTAATAAAATATTAATAATTTGTATAATTAATGCAAGGTTTATTATGTTAGTAACAAAATTATTGACAAATGGTGGATTAGTTTTTAATGTGTAAAAATGTAGCATATATATTTGTATATGTATATATATATATATATATATATATATATATATATACATGTGTATGTGTGTGTTTATGTATATATATATATATATATATATCATTTTTATAAATCATTCTAATTATCTTTTTTCGTTACATTGTTCATCGCTATATAATATTATATAAATATATGTTAAAGAATCAAATACAAATATAATAAAAATTATGTACAGAATAAATGAGTGATTATAATAAAACTAAAACTTCAATAAATGTTAATTAAAATGTTTACATGTTATTTTATTAAAGAATACATTTCAATAAATAAACTTTACACATATTTTTGCAAATTTAACAAAAATAAAAATTTTATTTTACGTTTACAAACGATATTATTATATATTACTTAAAAAAATTAATTTTACAATTCACATTATTTTCCAATCTAAATTTACGCATTTGTGTGGCATTTCTGGGGTGAGAATTCCAAGTTATTTAAAAAAACGTCATCGCTGTATCGGGATTGTTATCCGTATGCTATATCACCATCGTTCAATAAATTTGTCCTATTAGTTTGAACAAAATTAATCAGAATGAAAATATAAGCAATAAAACATAATTAAATAGAAAAATAAGAGAACGGAACATAGAAATATAACAAGATAGACAACGTTCATATTTTCAAAATTGGTGTAATTACTAACAAATAGTTTTTCACGTTCTTCGGTCGAAAGACCACAATCGGGAGGAGGATTAATGAATTCAGCATTGCAATTCCATAATAGAGAAAAAACTTCAGATAATAACGAAAGGTCCTGCTCACTTCATATAATACAGGTATCAGAAGAAAGAGACCGACTAGGATCACCTCGAAACACGAAGGTGCCATCTTTTATGGCGAGAAAGGGCGAATACTATACCTAATATTTTCTTTATACTACACCAGCGAAATTAGTATTACACTTTTCTGCACTATCTTACGTAGTTCTAAAGATTTTCAACTACTGTAGGATATTATGAGAAAACCTCGCCTTTTATACATTAATCACAAACACATAGCTTATTTTTTAACAAAGCTACTCTTTTAGCTATGTACTATCTACAGATTACGAAAATACAAGGTAGACCTACGAGTGGCCAGGAGCACGAGGTTTGCTGCCTACTGCCGAAATTGACTAAGGGCGAACCGCGGGCTAACGATTGTCGATTTTTTGATGAGATCAAACACAGGTGCCTCGCTGCTCGCAACTATGTACAGAGTGTAAACTTTGTTCTCAATATTTAAAGCTTATATCAGAGTTTATTTCTCAGATGTTAAATAATTGCGTATTTATTGAAATTCTAAAAAAACAAACAATAAAAAACTACATATAGACGAATAATAACTACTTATATGACTCATTAAGATTAATGTAATGAATTTACATTTAATACTCAAACTCAAGCAAAAAATTACATTGTTTTTTATTTTCACGTTATTCGATGATTGTACAATAAACTTATAATTCCTATAGTTGAAATATTTGAGTGATGTAGGTTTCTTATTTATAAATAGAAGAGAGGACACTTTCGGTAACAGCCAATCATCATGCTGGATTTATAAATATGATTTCAGATTTTTCCACTTATTACAATTTATATGTCTTTGAAGAGCTTTTTGCACTCCATAACCTTCAATCTAACTTTCATATTTTCTTATATGATTGTTTCTTTTGCATTATTTTATTCAATATCATTTTTCATAATTTATAAATAATTTATCTAGGTTTCAAATATCAATTTACGAATTATTTTATTAGATCTATATATACATGTGTAAACGTGTATTACATATTATTTGTCTGACTCAACATTTTATGAATATCTTTTATAAGAACATTTAGTGAATTATGTTATGGTTCGGGAATTTATGCGCGAGGTTGTTGTGTGCGGTTTTCGATTATAAGCTTTGTCAAGTATTAATTGATCCCTAATGAAATTACTTTCTATATTATTAATGGAACGTTTCATAACTATGTTATCATTATGGTTATTCTAACATGACTCATGTAAATATTTACGTACCGACGTAAACTTTGAATAGCAATAAAAAAACAGTATGTGCTTTTCATGTAAATTTATGTAAAATAACTTACATATTACTTATGTATACCTTGTTATATCGTATTATTTTGGTAATTTAAAATTATCTTATTTGAAAGATATTATACTTATGATATTTAATAATATAACTCAGATTTTATCTTGCAAGCCGGTTTCCAAATAATATACATCATATATACATATATGATATCAGAATACTTATAATATATAATTTCATGACATATTTCTATTAATTAAAAAATTAAAGATATATATTAGGTTGTAAATCTGGAATTAAAATTGTTATTATTTAAGCTAAAATTAATTAAAAATTTCGATTATGATACCGTATCTCTAGGAGTAGCAGATAGTTCGATAGTTCGCGCGGCAAATAAAGAAAGCATAAAATTTCAAATTTTTCTACTATACCTTCTAATTATATACATGTGTTATAGATAGGTTATTTGTTCGTTGCTCACGTTTAAGATTATACCAATTACCGATAGGTCGAGTGAATTTAAAATTTTTTACGATATAACTTAAATTTATACTTCGAGATCATAGTAAAGGAACTTGGTATGATATAAATATTTAAGTCTAAAACAATTATTATATTAAGCAGGTATTATAACTAAAAGAAATCATTTAATGTCCAGTTTGCTTACAATTCTTTGGTTTGCATTAGAAAATTAAAATTATTAGATATTCCAATTGATTATTTAACTTATTTGTAGAGAATAATATTTATAGATTAATATTTGATAGGAAAATGCAAGTGGATTTACAAAAGCGTGAAAACACTCAAACTACAATATTAGCATTATTAATTACACGTAAAGGAGGATGTACTTTAAAGCAGCTAAGTAATGATTATTATGAGTTAGAGGGTGAACATATACCATGGAAAGATTTAGGATACAACTCTTTATTAAGTTTTCTACATAGTATGTCAAGAACAGTACATATAGAACAAAAAGATAATACAACTATTGTACATGGTATTGCAACAGAGAAATCCAAACACGTTAGTAAATTAATAGCCGGCCAAAAAGCTCAGAAACCTCCATTTGGAAGAAAAACACATAGACCAAATCACTATTTTCCTACAACTGCTCCTAACAGAATTCGTATACCAGCCGAGATATTAAGCAAGGTAATCAGTTTAGTTAAAGATAAACCTAATGGTTTAAATAAGGATTATATACTTCAAGAAATTCATTCACGTATGCCTTTTGTGAAAATTACTATGAAAGAAATGGAAGAACAGTTACAAGAATTGTCACATAGAATTTTCCAAACCAATAATAAGATCTATCCAAACCGATACAAAGTTAAGAATTCTAATAATATAAAAGGCCGTAACGATATGTCCCACTCTAAATCCAAATTACCAATTATCACTGCTGCTGGAAATGAAGATTCAGATGATATGTTAGATAGTGAAGATGTCACTGAGGCTACACGTCTCAATCGTACATCTAAACCTGATTACACAAAGCCAAATACAAAGACCAAATCTACATCTAGTTACATAAAGGAAACTAAATACCAAGATCAAGAAATGCAACATAGTAATAATATTAAAACGAAATTTGATGACGATATAATGAAAGATAAAGAAAACGTTTTAGATAAGAAAGATATTCAAATACTTATAAATGAAAGAATTAAATTTCGTTTGGAAAAGCTTATTCAAAACCACTCTGATGGGATTTGGTGTGCTGATTTACCAGAAAAATATTTAGAAGAATATAAAGTTCCTTTGAATTATGCAGAACTTGGTTTTAATAGCGTTAGAGAATTTGCATCACAGTTACCTGAAATCTTTCATTGCATTCAACCCCGTGACACAGGAGATTTCATGCTTTATTATGCAAAGAGGGAAATACCTTCAAATAAACTAACAAAGAAACATGAGGCTAATAATATTGCACAGTGGTATAATATTTACGAATCAAGTAATGAAGAAGCAGTTCCAGCATCAGTGGTAAAGATTCTTTGTTTCAATGATTTAAGAATTTTATTAACTATTTACAAAAATTCAATAACATTAATTTCGTAACATTTTATTCTTAGTCGCTCGATACATGTAAGAAGCTAATACCAGATAATGTAATGAGTATTGGAGACTATGTAGGTTACATAAATGTTGCAGATTTAGAACAGGATGAAGAACCTTTTATAGAAGTTATTGTTGTAGAAGTCTTCACACCTTCATTCTTTTGGATACAACTTCGTAAAAAACAAAAGACATTTAAAATGTTCATGGATGATTTACAGTATGTATAATTACACTAAACAATTATTATAACTATAATTAGATAATTATAATTCATAATATTTATATTAATAATCGTGTTCTACAGTAAGTTTTATACAGTGCAATATGAACAATATGCAATTCCATTACTTGTACTAGAAAAAGGTTTGAATTGTGCTTGTGTATACAATGGAATATGGCATAGGGGTATAATTAAGGCTGTGAAACCAGATTTTCAAGTGACTGTAAGTATACATACGTAGTATGTTCAGTTTAAACATATACTTACTGTTGTTCCTCTATTATTCCTATGATATATTGACATATTATTTGTATTTAATATAATAACTATTATTTATATCAATTTATTACAGGTAATGTTTTATGATTATGGAACACTGAAAACATATTCTCCCGATGCAATATATTACTTACATAAAAGGTTTTCCATCCTGCCAGCACAGGCAATACCATGTGGTTTAATTAATACTAGGCCATGTACAGGATCTAAATGGTCCCGTAGTGCTACTCATCAGTTTGCACTAAGAACATCTGATATACCTTTAGTTGCAACAATTGCAACAATTAATAAGGAGGTAAAAATATTTAAAAAATTCAATTATCTTTTTTTTGTGATGTATATTTTAATTAAATTTGTTTTAAAATAATTATGAATATCATGGGACATCTTACTTATTACAGGATAATTCAATGATGGTAAATTTGACTGACACATTAGAAGATGAAGATGTACACATTAATGATTGGTTAGTGGAGCAAAAGCTAGCAGAATATGGAAAAATGGTTTGTATTAAAAAACGGAATTTTCCAATTCGTTATTACTTAGAGTGTCAAGAACGTTCTAAACGACAAAAATTTAGCGACATTCATAAAATAAAGGAAAAATTGTCCAAAAATTCTGGAAATGAAATAGTACATAATCCAGATTTTGACATAGGCTTATCTCACAGTAGTAATTTTAATGAAGTAAATAGTAATAAAGAAGATTCCTATAATAAATTGATTTCACATAGAGGAAAGAGCAAAAGATCAGAATATTTTGAATCGACTAATTCCTCTAAAAATGATTTTTTAATTGAAAAAATGCATGGTTCTGTCACAAATCCTGAAAAGAAACATCCAAGAAAAACAGAATCTTTATACAAAATGTTATTACATCTTAAATTAAAATCTATTGACTCTACTAAAATTAATAATGATAATAATGATAATAGTAATAATCAAATTTGTGAGACCATAGCAAATAAAAAATGTTTAGATTCAAGTTCTGTATTAAATCAACCCATTGAACAAAAATCGTACGAAAAGTCTGTCATATCATGTCATAATAATATGGAACATAATAACACTACATCTGATACTTCGTCTATTGATCTTTCTGCTAATAACAGAAAAGGTAGTAAAACTTTGGATGATGAATGTAATATTTTAAAAAAGCGTACCAATATTCCTAAACAATATGGTTCTGTCACAAATACTGAAAAGAAACATCCAAGAAAAACAGAATCTTTATACAAAATGTTATTACATCTTAAATTAAAATCTATTGACTCTACTAAAATTAATAATGATAATAATGATAATAATAATAATCAAATTTGTGAGACCATAGCAAATAAAAAATGTTTAGATTCAAGTTCTGTATTAAATCAACCCATTGAACAAAAATCGTACGAAAAGTCTGTCATATCATGTCATAATAATATGGAACATAATAACACTACATCTGATACTTCGTCTATTGATCTTTCTGCTAATAACAGAAAAAGTAGTAAAACTTTGGGTGATGAATGTAATATTTTAAAAGAGCGTGCCAATATTCCTAAGCAATATGCTAATCATTTTGATATTCAAGAGTCAGAAGACGAAGTATATATTAGTGAAGCGAAAAATTTTAATGGTGCACATGAAGTATATATAACAGAGAACATAGATTGGTCTGTCATTTTGAAAAATCCATTGCAAGAAAATAACTATATAACACAAAAAAGTGAATCTAAAATACCTCGTGAAACATCTATTAGGAAACAAAGTAATGTACCATTAGCTGAAAATTGTTTCTTGAAAGTAGTATATAATAGCTCTTATTCTGCTTTGCATGATAAAGATATACCCTGGTCACCAACTGGAAATATTGCTAAAACGTCAAATGTATCTCCATTAATTTTAGAAAATATTGAAAGGCGTAAAAAGCGCATAAAAGATAATGTAATAATTGCTATGTCACAAAAAATGTTAGGGATGTTGACAGACGAAAAATTATATGATGCATCTAGAAATGTAAAAGATATGCAACCTATGAGTTCATCGCAGAAAACTAACAATAATAGTGTTGAAAACGATACTAGTTTAATTGCTTTAAAAAATTATGAACAAAATGATTACATTTGTATGAAGACGATTACTTCTAAGCAAAAATTATTGGAGAAATTATCATCAATAAAAGATATATCAAATGACAATTCAAGTTTAGATTCGGATGATTTAAGCACATTAACAGAATCTACATCATTTCATTATAATATTGATGATAATAATAATAATAATAAATGTAAAGGGTATGAAAGCAATACGAACATTCATGAAAGTACGTCAAATGAATCTTGGTCAGAGATTGATGTTGAATGTTCTGTTAAAACAGAAGCAATGAATTCAAACACACAGGAATTCTTTAAACCTATGATCAACAATTCGGAAGTATATGAGAAAGAAGAAATAATGAAATCTGCAAATAACCTAGGAGATCTGACCCTGGTATCAACATCATCGCAGCAATCAACAACAATAGAAAAATCAGATTTGATAGAAAATATTAAATGTTCAGAAGAGTCATCGAAGAATGTAGAAGTAAAAGAATCAGTAGAATCAATGAATATAGAAATAAAAAAATCGGAAGGATCAATGGAAAAATCATTATTGAATGAGAAAACTAGACAAACAGGAGTGGTATCAGTCAAAGAATTAATACAATCTAACACAGTAATTGAAACGTCCAACATACCAGTTTTTAATGATGTTGATATAGAATCTAACGAAGGAGAAGAGCAATTGGATGCACATATATCATATGCTGAGCTTTCTAATCATCTTAAAACTACGTTTAATGAGAGCATTCAAATTAAATCCAGCGACAATGAATTTGACTCACGTTTAAGTACAGTAGAAATAAACGATTCAAATTCAGTTGAGGATGCAAAATGTATAGAAACTTATAAAAATACAGAAAGTGATACTCATGAAGTTATGTATTCAGATAGAATCAGTAATCAGGAGGATAAAGTGGAAGACTTGACAAATAGAAGTATCAAAGCTGAAAGTCATATACCCGCAATACATTCTGAAAACAATTCAGAGGGAAATAATAAGTATACGTCTAATCTAAATTATAAATCACAAGGTAAAGCGAGAGCATTAGTAGAAATGTTAAATGATAAATGTAAAAAGTATGAAAATGATGCAAACATTCATGAATGTACATCAAATAGATCTTGGTCAGAAATTGACATTGAATGTAAAAAGTATGAAAGCAGTACAGACATTCATGAAAGTACATTAAATGAATCTTGGTCAGAGATTGATGTTGAATGTTCTGTTAAAACAGAAGCAATAAATTCAAACTCACAGGAATTCTTTAAATCTACGATCAACAATTTGAAAGTATATGAGAAAGAAGAAATATCCACATCTACAGACAACCTAGAAGATCTGACCCCAGTACCAACATCATCACAGCAATCAACAACAACAGAAAAATCAGATTTAATAAAAAGTATTAATTGTTCAGAAGAATCATCATTGAATGTAGAAGTAAAAGAATCAGTAAGGTCAATGGAAAAATCATTATTGAGTGAAGAAACTAGACAAAAAGAAGTGGTATCGGTCGAAGGATTAATAAAATCTAACACAGTAATTGAAAAGTCCGACATACCGGTTTTTAATGATATTGATATAGAATCTGACGAAGAAGAAGAACAATGGGACGTACATATATCATATGCTGAGCTTTCTAATTTTCTGAAAAGTACGTTTAATGGGAGTACTCAAAATAAATTCAGTGACAATGAATTTAACTCACGTTTAAGTACAGCAGAAATAAACGATTCAAATTCAATTGAGAATGAAAATTGTATAGAAACTTATACAAATATAGAAGGTGATACTTATGAAGTTATGTATTCAGATAGAATCAGTAATCAGGAAGATAAAATGGAAGACTTGACAAATAGAAGTATCGAAGCTGAAAGTCATATACCCGTAATACATTCTGAAAACAATTCAGAGAGAAGTAATAAACATATGTCTAATCTAAATTATAAATCACAAGGCAAAGCGAGAAAATTAATAGAAATGTTAAATAAAGCGAAGATGTTGCAAAAAGATGGTTCATATAAATAACACAAGTACTTAGTTATATGCCCAAATGAATTAAAAATTTCTGATTTTTACAATTCATGCTCATTTTTAACTTTGTTCTTTTCTCTTAGATATCATGTATAATCAATAATATTGTTTTTATTATATAATACTGCTATATATTTGTTTACTGTAATTGCTTAATTACAGTGTATTTTTACATGGTAATCAGAACAAATTGGCTTTTCTGTTTTTTTGGGAAAAATACGACCTTTATGTTATTACAAGTCTTGTATCATGTGTTTATTTGTTACTTATGTAATAAAAACTCTTAGACAAAAAATCAACCGTCTACATTTTACTATATACCAATAGTTTTATAATATTCTTACATAATACATAACAATCTCATAAAGTGATAATTTTTCCCAAACTAATCAATTTAAAGAGTATGCACATATTACTAGTTAAATACATAGGATATAATATTATTTGATATGTCTTTTATTCTTTTTTAATTAGGAAAATAGTGTTGATATGAATAATCTGTTGCTTTATGTGGAAGAGAATTTAATATTTATGCCTGAACGATGTTATGAGAAGGAGACTAATATATTTAATGGCAATAACAAAAAATTATCTGAAAATGGTACTGACGTGCCCTTGGTATCACCACAAAGTATCTTAAATGATAAGTTGTTTAAGCCTTCATCAGAATGTACCCTATCTGATGAACAAGAGATATTGCTAGCAGAAAAAAACATTCAAGATCAAATTTTTCAGAGCAATTCAACCTTTAATAAAAACAACACTAATCCATTTTTACAAGCTGAAACTCCTTATGGTCAAGTTAATAATGACAGAAGCTCACAAAAGTTTATGCAATTATGGAATGAAAATTTGCAAATGCAAATACAACACTTAATGCAAATAAATGCAACACTTCGTTTACTTCTTTATGAAGTAATAAAAAGCTCTCTAAAGAATAATAGTTCCACATATGATAAAAGTATACTAAATATGATAAAAAGCGTACTTTTGAATATTAATAAACAAATGCCAATATTTGTAAATCCCTCACATGTAAACACTGAAAGTGCATATGAAAATATTTCTTCAAATGGAAATGTTCATACCGAAAAAAAAAATGCTATAAACACAAATGTTGACTGCCCCATGGAATATGTTGCACCTGCTGCTATAAATAAGCAGCCATTAACCAGTAATTTTTATGATAGAATTCATACTCATATTGACTCTTCTCAAAATAATTACATTCAGGATGAAGATAGAAATTTGAATGCAGTGAATTATAATCCTTTAATGTCTGGAAGTAATGATACTAATGCAATAAATCAATCTTTGCTAAATCAACAGATGTCAGTAACGTCATGTATTTCTCCAGGATTTGGAAAATTTAGTAACAAATATTTTACAAGTACTGATCTTTCAACACCTATAGAACATTCTATACATAATGGAATGTCTTTCAAAGAAACAAATCCTTTCAGACTTAGTTTAGCAGGTAAATTACAAATACTTGATTCAGAAGAGGAAAAATGTTCTCATTCTAATGATCTATTATATATTTTAAATAAAAATCATGGTGAACATGATTTGATAACTTTTGAAGATGATAATTCCAATACAAATCAAAATTTGGATGATCTTAAGAATAGATTATTTAATCATCAAAATTATGTTTCCGATTTTCCGGACACAAACAATGTTAAAAATAATTTATTTACAGAAAATGTAAAACCTTTTAATTATAACTGGAATGTGAATGATAATATTAATACAACATCCAAAAGCATTATCAATGGTCAATCTACAGAACATAGTGCTCACCAGAAAGAAATGGAGAATCAATGCTTTTCGCCATCCAAGAAATCTTTTATTGATGATGATTTACAGTTTGTTGAGGAAATATACAAACAGGAGCCAGTCGAGGCAAATGGTATCTTCAATTTTAATCAACTGTCGTGTGTACAAAGTAATGATTTTGTTGTATCAGAAGAAAATTTGAATTGTAAAAGTATTAACGGAAATGTTATATTTCCTCCAAATTATGATTTCAGTAGTTCTAGATCTTCTAGCTCATTACCTGTTAATATTTCAGAATATTTTCATTTAGCAAATAATACAAATATCGATGAAAAACATTTAACACGTTGTTCACTTACTTCTCATACATTATATAACTCATCTCCAATAATGAAACTTAATGAAGCACACAATGGTCAGAAATCAGTAATAAGTTCGGTAGACATATGGAGCAAACCGCTGAAAGATACTACTGAATCAAATAATTACAGTAAAATTTGCTGGGTTTCTGAAAATAATGAAGAAAAAGTAATATGTAATAAAGATCAACAAGAAAATAGAATACAAAATTTTATTCCAGATGATACATCAGATTTTGAAGTTGATGCATATAATGCAGGAGCAAAGAACTCATATTTAAAGAAAACTGAGTTTACTGTTGGAAAAGTTATATACATTCCAAAATGTCTGTCTGTAAATTGTAGAATGTTCTTTCGAGCAGTTGGTATGTTTTACTGTGTACGATTAATATAAATCTGGAAATTCCATACGGATGAAAATAATTTCACAATAATTTTTGTAGAACTACCCAAACAAATAATACATATATTTTATTACCAAGAAGAAGGATGGTTGTTAGTAGATGAATTCATTCAAGTACTTACTGAATCAGAGACCACTGTAGATATGGCAAAATTATTATATGCATTCAATATATATGTCCAGTTTAAAGAAATTGATAGAACTAAGAATTCAATAGAATTTATAAAAAGTGGCAGGTAATTACCATAAATATTTTATTAAAGATAATATCTGTTATTCATTAAATGCAAAGAGAGAATATCTTTTTTAGTATATTGTCGAAAACAACATATGATATAATAAATGGTAATGACAAATTATGCTTAATACCATTGAAATCACTCTTAAAGGTATTATACAAATTGGAAATTATATCATATAAAGATATCAATAATATCTTTGCACATGAACAATTTGTAAATGGTTCAACTAAACATAAGATTTGGGTAAATATTATTATCATACTGCATTAAAACATGTAATATTTTGTATTCATACATTGCATATAACACTAGGCTTCACTTTGTTTTAGTTAATTATCAATGCTTATGGAGAATTTAAATATTATATTGAAAATAGACAATAGTTAAGTAATATTAACTAAGTATGTATATTTTATCGATATAACTATAGCAGTATATCATATTACATTAATATAATCTTTACAACATTGGTTGTACGTGCATAAATAATGTAATATAACGAAAGAAAGACAATAGTTTTCATTTTGTATTATTAGTAATTATGTGTGAAGATTAAGTTGGACTGATAAATTTAAGAAGGATATTTTGTTATATTCTACTATTAATTTCATTTTCTTTTTTATTTTACTTTCAGTTATTGACTTGATTTTTTATTTTGATTATAGGATTTAAATATATATTCATATATATATATATATATACACACATATTTTCTTTTTCTTTAGATATTCTATTTTTTTTTAAAGCATTTGATAAACATCAGATTTAATTACGATATTACTTCAATATAAAGGTCAAATAGTTTAAGTTTAAAATATACATAGTTATGAAATATATGAAAATAAGCTTTTGAAATATGTAAATAAATATACATACATGTATATAAAAGAATCATGTACACGGTATGTGATTCCTTTACATATATCATTAGATGTCACGTGCATTGAGCACCCTCTAGTGGTGTTCACTTAAACTTTGCTAAGGAGACAGGAAAGAAGTATTACAGTCTAATTCGAACTGTATCGAAGTGATAATTAACATCTCAATTTGAATTGTCTATTAAGTAAACACGTAGATTTTTTTTTTATTGAAACATAATGGCAAGCTCGAACGACGCAGAACATGGGCTTACTGGCTTATCGAAATATTTTAATAGCGTCACCGAACGTGGTCGAGCAAATGTAAGTAACCTCAAAATCTGCTATTTGTTCTATTGACGATATAGAATTTTCTAGTTAATACCTTAAAAGTTGTATCAGGATTTAATATGTAGTGGCACTATTTTTCTTTTTACAGGTGGCTATGTCATCAATCGGTGGAATGATTGTTCTAGGTCTATACTTCTATTTAAAACCAAAAAGTAAAAAGACAGACGAAAAATGAATCAATAACAAGGTTAAATACAGTAGATACATTATGTAATATTAATTTCTGCGTTACTTTATTCTCATTAGGAATAAAGAATTATTAATTGTTAAAACCTCATCATTTATTTTTATTAATATATCGCAATGTATCAAAACTTTTAGAACAAGAATTTTTAATTTTTTGTAAATTAAACTTATTGTAAGTTTAAAAATAAATTTAACTGTTCCTATACTTACTATCTTTGTATAGATATTTTAATGTTCATAATATTATTCAACTATGATGTAGCATAATCCCATTTAATATAGGGCATTATTAATGAAAGGAATAATATGAAAAATATGTTTACGTAATTAATTATAAATTAAAATATCTACAAAGCTGGGATGGTTCTGAATAGCTACAATCGCAAGGAAATAATATCTACAATTAATTTATGATGATATATTTTTATTGCCTATACATCTATGTATTTATATAATCACAATAATTTCGAATTTAATTACCTGTTAATTGGAACCTTGTGATTAGAATATAATGTATATTTATGTGTTTCATACTATTTTTTTATCATATAACTATGAGAGCGTTTATTTTCCCCCTATTTAACCCTAAATTTTGATATTACTACTTTAAGAATGATGTAATTTCGTTGCCAAATGTTTTTCCTTTTAAATTCAAATCAATCAAAATTCATCACGAAGTTCTAACCAAATCAGTTCTCGTTTTTTGTATTTATACATATCATTTGTAACATTTTGTGTTGCTTATAAAAGTTTGTACGCTTGATAGAAATAATAGAACGAAATATATTGATAACATGTATATCTCCTTTTACATGAAATATTCTTAACAAAAGTATATCGAAGTTCACAGAAGAATTATTGCGACATAATATAAAAGAATCTAAACGATCTACTCATAGTAAATAATTTCAGGTACATGTTTGTATTCCATTCTAAAGTACTAAGGTATAGATCTAAAAAAATAAAAATACAGGCATACTTTTTTAGTTATGAGATAAAAGATTTCAATGAAGTGAATAACGTGCTTATTTTACACGGAGGGAAGACCGTTATATGACAAACATAAATATTAATTATTACATATATGAATGTTTTTTATTTTTTTGATCAGTATAATACACCTTAGCATCTTAGAATAATAAGTGAGCTATAACGAATACAATATTTTTGTGTTTCAATGTTTCGGTTATACACATCCAAGTATTCTATTATAAATGACGTTTCGAAATAACCGAATTGTTTCGCGATCTAAATATTTATCTATTTTTTATCCTTTTCAAGATACAAAATCGAGTGAAATTTTATTCCTATCGTATTTGGATATTATTTACATTCGTTCAAGCAGTGTAAGCAGTGCTGAAGAAATGTTGATAATACTGTATTTGCGTAAATTTTTGATTCTTGTTTACAAATAAATTCAGCTTCTTTATAAGAATAGGAGTAATGGGGAACGTTGATCTTATTTTGGTCATTTCACTTTCAATGCCTGTTTTCAGAAAAGATAGTGGACATTATAGATATAACTTATACAACAAAAATAAGTCTCACCTATAAGTCTCTATTTAAACATATCAAAATAGTTTGAGTATATTTACAACTTGCTAAAATTTTTGTGAATTACAACAACGCGAGAATGCCTTTTTACATATATATGCGTTTCATAACTAATATATATATATCAATATAAAATTATTTCGTAACTGATATATATATATATATATATATATATATATATCAGTTACTTATAAGAAATAATTTTATGCTTGTATAAGGTAATCACTCCTTTTATACGTTTTGTAACAAGTAAACACGTACTGATTTATGTTTTGTTTTTTCAACAATATTCTTGTTACTGAATATCTTTTGTTTGTCTAATAGTCGAAAAATATGTTTTTTCAAATTTTATTATTTTCTTCCTAATTCGTGCATCAAACCTCGGAGAATGATGACCTTTTACACATATTTAAGTAATGTTTATTCATTACGATGATAAAATGTCTCGTATACAATATGTACATTATGAAGCAGTTGTATGAAATCTGTGACAAAATGCATCGCATTTCTGAAATTTCTGTGATTATTATATGATATTAAAGTCTTTATAAAAATAAGTATGTGTAAATTATTTTATCGATGGTAACTGTAAAAAAAAAGAAGAAGAAAGATAACAAGTGTACGTAAAACTTAAATAAAAATTGAAATAATTCAAGAGATTGAATTATTATTTAATAACATATGAGAATAAATTTACAATATCGATGCTGTTTTTTGTCCGAAAATTAACTAGCAAGACAGATAAACACCAATATTTTCAAGCTTATCTGATTACGTTCAATTTGAATGATTTTTGTACAAAAAGATTTTCTTATTTCATCTTGTTTGGTGCACAAAAGATATTCATTGTTATTCACGAATGATCGTCGACTTATTGCGATTAGATTAAATATTTAAGATTTATTACAAAGAAGAATTTACATCTTTTTTACTCCATCCATTCTGTGTACTTGATGTTGCGGAGATCTGACTAGGGCTTCTGACAGGGCTCCTTGCAGGATAATACACACAAGGTCCTGGACTGGCTGGTCTTGCTGATATTTTCACGCTTTGTCGCATACTGCCATTCGAGACATTGTTATTCCTGTTGATAGTACTCGATCTGTTTACGTGATAATGTCTGATAGAGTTCCTTAATTCTATATTGGTCATATTGGTAACGATCGACTCGTCGTAAGTTTGAAATTCTGGACTGTCTCTGCCAGGTCGGAATAACTTTGAATTGCAAAACAGCTTCAAAAATATCCTTTTGAATTTCCTACCGAAGATCACGTAGATAATGAAATTGATGCTACTATTAATTGTCACGAGAAGATTGCCTGTCTGCACCAACCAATGTGGCGGATCGCTGAAGAAGGTCTCGTGAATGTTTGAGGCTAGCGGTAGGATGTTACAGATTAGGAAAACGATCACCACGCAAAGTAACATGGTTGCTAGTCCGATTTCGCGTCTTTGATGTCGAGAAAGCTGTTGCAAATCTCTATTTGCTTTTCTCACCTGAAACATCGCATTATAATTTTATAATCAATATCTATTTGTAGTAAGAGGTAATTTATTTTTTAGAGCAGTGTTACCTTCGCTTGATTCGAAATGAAATAAATTTTATACGAATCAGATACAACAAATCAGCTTGTGAAAAAAGAGATGTAATTAATTTCGCATTCGCTCAGCTATGCAGAATGATTAAAACAAGTTCGGCAATGATTCATAAAGATTCTGAATAGATATGGAAGATTGAAGAGAAATAGAGCTTAGTAAATAAAAGAGTGACTGCATGTGCAAGAGAATTGAGCGAGTTGGAAAATCGAACATGATAAAACCTGTATTCATAGTTGCATTCTGAAGTGTATGCATTTATAAAGTTTGCTCCAAATAGGTATGCTCGTACGTGTGTTAGGAATTGCAATGTCGCATTTGCATTATAGTTTCTTCTCTTTTACGGTGATACTCTGTATAATAACTTGGAAATAATAAATGGATTTGAAGTACTCTATGTTTTGAAAATAATAATAATCCGCGATATTAAGATATTACCGAAATTTTGGTTTTCTTTAAACGACACGACACGATTTATTTGACTTACCCTTTGGTAAATGGCAGCGTTGAATATCACCAAAGCAAGAAAGGGAAACAGGTAACAAATAAAGAAATACATCCAGTGAACGTAAACGATGACATACAAGTTGTTGCTTCTCAATTCCGCCGGATATATGCAGTATATAGTAACATTGTACTTCCAATGAACTTCCGCATAGTAATCTACCTCCCAAAATCTGTAAAAAAGATAAAAAGAATGTATTTTATATTAGTGATGTAATTCAAGCTTAAATCGGGTGGAAGTGAAATTACTCACTTTGGTAGATTGTAAATAAAGGAAAATAGCACGATAACCAATACAGCTACTCGAGCTCGTCCGTATGTACAAAAAGACCTAGCTTGTAAAGGATGACATACTGCGATATATCTCTCTAGAGTCACAGTTAGAGTCAAGTACACCGTTGCTATTTGCGCTATGCATGATAATGGATACAAGAATCGGACTATCTTCGGGTACACGATGAACTTGTAGTCGAACAGCTGGCCAGTGTACGTATAAATAACAGGTAAGCCGTAAATTAATATCTGAAAATGTCATAAACTTTCTTTTCACTTAATACTTTATCTTTTCTTTTTTTGCTTATCATTTTAGCGATATAACGAAAGCTGTTTAGAGTTTGATGAAAGCGAATTTTTCATTAACAATTAAAACGGATTTCTCTCTCTCTCTCTCTCACTCTCTAGAGTTATTAATAAATTGGACGAAGTCTCTAAAAACGTCATATTTTCGCGCGTATAAATTGTATTTAAATTATCTGCAGGTATCTTTATCTATCTATTATCTAAAATATCTTTTGATACTGATTTCGAAATTATGGCGATTCGTGAAATGTGACGATTCATAGATACGCGTATTTTTACCGAAATTAGAAATTTCAATTAACAATCATTATTTTTATTAATAATTAATAGAGCATATGTATTATAACTTGTTTGTGTCTTCGCTAGCATTTGACAAAGAGCAATAAATTAACGAGGTGTTCATCGTAATCTGTATCCAAGTAACTTTATTCCAGAGATTGGCCCGTAGTTATAAATTCACGGTGACTGAACGTTCGTATATTCTATCGCGCAAAGAATTATGTATCTCCCATTTGCTTTGTAGGTGGTTGCAATTTAAGATTCTTCTTTACCTAGTCCTTTTAAGCTACTCTCTCGTCTTTAGAAGATAATGGTGGCGTAAATTTTTTAAAGTTTCAAGTTGAGCGTTTAGTAACTTCCGTGTAAAATATTTTGTCGACACGATTCAAAAGTGATCGTTCAGTTCTCTAAACGTTCCGACTAACAAACTTACTTACCGAAATGATAATTAAGACGGTGTCGCATCTGGCTAGGCCAATTAACAAGTAATTGATGGACGATTTCATTTGCGGCCTCGAGAGAATGATCATCGAAATCGCGTTACCGAATATCCCAAAAAGACCGATCAGGTTCATCAGCACGCCATAGATAATGAAATCAAACAGACCGTTCGAATTGATTTCTTGTTTACATTCGAGTGGTTCTCTCGTGGTCTCTTTAATCGATAAATTTTCCAATAATTGTCCAGCATCGTAGTAACTGGTGCTGTTGAAAATTTTTAGGCTTGTTTCCATCGTTTTCAAGTATCTCCGTTTTCTCTTTTCACCCGATTCTTCATCAGTCTTTTTCTTTATTTCCTTTCAATCTCATGCTTCACTCTTCAAAAATATTTCTTGTCTTTATCACTTATATACATATCAGTACCTATGTAATTAGATCGTTTTTTCACTGTAGATTTTTCTTTCAGGAGAAGATTCACTCGGGAATGAATTTGTCTTTGTTACTTTGCTTCGAACGATTTAAGCTTATGTTCGATTCAATTCTTCAGCACGTAATCTTAATACGTTCGTCTTATTATTATTTTAATTCGACTCTCACTACCTTTTGACCTTGTGAGAGCCGAGAACTAATAGTTTTGGTAACATGACGAATATTTTATCGAGATCCCAAAGTGTTATCTAGTTTCGTATCGTTCTCGCGTGTTCTGAAACAGTATCGATTCTAATTCGATTTGCTTGATCTTCATGACAGTTTTGTTAACTTCTTGTGTGTACATCTGCGATATATTATAATTTCACAGTTTGATACTCGTCTCCCTATTTCCAGTTTTCTATTTTCAGGAATCTGTAATCGAAAAATATGAAATGTAATTTCTCATTTGTTTTTATTGGCTGCAATATACGTAATACACATTTAAGTAAGTATATACGTATATTTATGTATGTATATGTATATGTATATAATAAATACATGTACGTAAATATTGTAATATAAATATAAACATTTTAATTTAATTCTTATAACTTGTATTGATATAATAATAAATAAATGTAAAACTATATAATATATATAAATGTATATATGTATCGTGTGTAATGGGAATAAAATTCTAATATGCACCGCCAGAGATCGGGATTGTCGCGCCCTGTTTCTTTTTAAAAGACAATACAACGCGCATTGGAACTTATGTAACTTATGTTATGTGTCCTTAATCGCGTAACATTCAAAAACCGTGCGTCAAGTGTTGATCGAATTGACCGAAAGTTTGTCGGCTTTCCCGACGCGAAAACAATACATATGTTTCTATATCGCGGAAGTGTATTTGTAGGCATTGACATCGACCTTATTCGGTAAACAGTAGCAGCGGAGAGAAGGGAGTAAACGTAACTGGCGAACCACATCCACTATCTGTGATCCAGTGATTTCGTGAGTTTCGAGCTTCAATGGTTCAACCGATAACAAAGCTTTAGATATCAACGGTGAAGTGAAACGAACGAGCGGAATGAACGAATTATGAAAGTACAATGAGAGGAAAAAACGAAGCCGTGTTTTACAACAAAACGAGAGCGTTTGAACGCTTGCCTGCCATTTTACATCGAAAAGGCCGGTCGGATTAAGAAGCTGCGACGCTACTAGAGTGTCTGTAAGTCAAAAATCTTAGAAGTTTTTATAAATAATGCATGCGTAGAATATATAGCGGCGCACGAAAGTGTTTGAGCACTGATAAAAACTTTGCACGAATAATTTTTAAAAGTCTATTAGCGCTATAACGACACAGTGCCATCATGGTAAATCGGTAAAATTTTAAACGAATCTGCAAATGTATATAGAAATTAAAAGATATTCGTTGCAATCATACATGCATTTAAGACCACTATTCTCGCTTTATCATATTTATTTATGTTTGCGATAAATGCCTCTTCTACGTTTCTACATTTTTCGATCGACTTTGTGATTTTTCGATGAATTAATTATAAGATTCTTGGAAATCATCTTCAAGAAGTTTCGTATAACTCATATATACAGTATGTATAGCGAACAATTTTCTGTACTAACATAGGTGTTCGAATATTTTCGCGAGTCACTGCATTTGTCGAGACGAAGTATCAACCTGTGGAAATAGCGAGAACTTTCTATACAGAAAAGTTTAATAAATTTAATAAAAGGATTAATATCTAGGGATCTAAGGATATCGATTGGTAAAGCAAGTTGGTACGACATAGAGGGCAAGGCATCGCTGTTAAATCGATCGAACGATCGGTTCGATACAATTTCCGCCATTTCGAGTATCGATTGGTACGTTTCAACCAATCGTTGATTCGTCCTTTCCTAATGTCCGTGTCGTTGATTTTGCGAACGAACGAGAGTTTCCCTTTTCGATACAATACCGATTCAACGCATCGATGTACCGTTGTTTTCGATAGAAGCTATCAAATGCCGTTTAAACTTGAAAGCGTCGATTCAGATTCGTTTTAGACAGTTTGCAGACAAATTCGCAGCGATAGACAGTTTAGTGGACGAAATAAAGTAGAAACGATCGAGCGTTTATCATCGACAAGCGATTAAACTCGATATCTTCGGTTGGCAAAAAGAAAGAGGAAAAGAAAAGAGAAATGTAAGAAGAAAGAACGGGAAAGAAAAGTTTTCGAAGCAAGAATCGAGACCATTTAAGAAATTTAACTTTATCGCGTATCTCTCACGAATGTGCTGCACGAGCGAGAGTCTCATTGGCAACGCTTACGTTTTTAATCAAACTTTCGAGGAGCCAAGTGCCGTCGTTCACTTTTGTTCTCGCGAAATTCTAGTTTCTTGTTCTGGATAAATTGTCACGAGTAGAGTGGTAAAGGGTGGTAATATGACACCCAGTTTTATATTTCTTCCTAAAATCTGATTGATAACTTAAACTGCTTTAAACCTTCGCGTAAAATGTTCGTAAACCAACAAGGTTATCTCTGACGAATGGCAAAAAAAGAAAGAGAAAGTAATTAAAGGTAGAAGAAAAACAATTTAATCGAACGTCACATGCTCTGTGAAAAGAAGTCGTTTTTGGGGCTTGTACAAAAGCGAGGGTAATATGGCTCCCTGACAAAAATCATTTTTTTAAGATCAAAAATAAACAAAGCAAATTCTTCTGCTTATATACAAAAATCACACCGCATATTCTTTCTTTATCGCACGATGCGCATTCACTATGTGCTCGTTATGAGAATATCCTTCTTTTAGGCTGTAGAACCTTCTCGATCTCCGATAAATATTTGTCCGCGGCACTTGTCTATGTGATTATAATACGAATAAAAAATGAAACAACATTAATATGTTAATGGAGAGCAATATGCTCCCCGGGGGCTATATTACCCTCTGTTACGGAGAGCCAATATATCAACACGCATAATTTCGAAAACTCTAGCTGTTCTCTTGAAAATATCAAAGATCGAGCGATCGTGCTTGCGTCTAGTTACAGGATTCGGCCGAATAACACGTGAAAGTACGAATACTACGCGATTTCTTGCGGAAAACTAAGAAGAAAAGTATAGAACAACATGTTTACACACTCGGCCTAGTTTTCGAGAAAATGGTGTTTGAAAATTTATCAAGTATGCTCGAACATGGCTAATCGACAGGAACTTTCATTTTACATTGTGAAAATAAGTCGAAAATGGAGAATAAAATTCTTCCGTTTAAAGCTTCATTTTCAAGAAATAGGATTTGAACACGTTTAGTAAATCGTATTATCTCTCGTGGTACGAATTTGTCGCAGTACGTCCATGTTCTCCGCTCTAATCGGAGAATCACTTTCGCGCAATTTATTCTACAAGTTCGAATCGCTTATTACGTAGTCGTAACATTTTAAATAGATTTCTTAAATAATTGATCGTTTTTGGCGGTTCGAATACTTATTCAGCGAAAGCGTTTAGAATTCGTTAAGCGATAAAAATTACGTCTATATCGTGGTATCTTAGTTGAACATAATAATCGACATTACGCGACGATGGTAGAGACGCGACTGAATCGAAACAATTAGAAACATTGTCGAATTATTTTCCGAACTCGGTAAGTAAATACATCGACCCACCGTGACTAAGCACGAGAATATATTCGGACCATAGTCGTCACGTTTTATCTATTTTATGGAAAATCGTGTTCACTCGTGCGAAATAGTCGCTGCCTCGTTTAACCTGAATTATCTTGAAAATTTTTCACGATGCCGGTAGTCCGTAATGGAATTGCTTGAAATTCACTCGTGAATTAGCTTTTGCGGTATATTGGATTTTGAGGAAGTTAAGTAACTATCGTCGTTTTATCGTGACGCATAGCGGGTTCCTCGCGAGAACATTACGCAGAAATTATCATCATCTTCTATAAATATTCGTTAGACATAGTTTCGTCTTCGAGGCAGCCAAATAATAGCTACGCATACGAGCTACGCATCTTTTACAAGGGCTGCAAGTTTGAACCAATTTTTGCGGATATATCTCTAGTTAATTTTGATTGCGTGCAAATGACATGGAGAGATACTCGGTGACCGAGTACACGGTGCATCAGCCACGTCGCTTTAATCACCATTAAGGCTAACGACTGCGTACATCGTTGCTTGAATTAACAGTTTAATGAAAACGTCTCATCGGGTTGGCCTCTCGTTGCATAAAAATGAATCTGCCGATGTTGGTTCTTTTATCCGCACTATGGTATCCAGATGCTTTCTCGTTGTTTCGTTTTGTGATGCAAGTTTCATAAAGCGGTCTATGAATGTTTCATTCAACCTTCGACAGAATTATGCTATCTTATCGACAATAGCGGAAATGGAGCTCTCTCTTTTACGGGACGCAAATTAGGTTGGTCGAACTTGTACGAATAGTTTTCGTAATATCGTTCGGGAAATAGATATAGAGGAAAGTACGTAATTCTCGCATGAAATGGTTGGAAGTATGGATGCGGTAACCTCGGTGTAACGATAAGATCAATATCGATATTGGTTTTCAACCAGGTCGGCGAACCAAATTATGTTATCATAATTAATGACCGAGTCGTAATTACGGCAAGAAGACTAATAAAGTCGTTAAGACATCTTCGACCTTAAATTATTATTTGCGGGCTTGTACTTGTTACGGTTCGTCAAACGACCGCTCAATTCACTGACGGTATCGAAGAACTCGATGAATATTCTTCGAATCGTCGTAATTAATTCTATAAATTGCTATTATACGAAAGGAAAGTTTGATATCGGTGTCACATTTACAAAATGTTAGATACTATTGGTCGAAGTATTTCGAGCTGCTAACTCCTTTTCGTTTCCACTTTTGCGCAATGGTAGTTGTCGAGAGAATAATTCACGGTTAAAGGCGATATTTATATCGTTGTATCAGCTACGCGTACAAATGCACAACTAGAGATATTGATAGATCAGAGTGAAATGGCTGACGAATAATCACTATATGTTTACAAACGGTAGAACAGCGGTTTCGTATCAGCAGCGAACACGATTCTTCGAATTTACGTTTTCGTAAATTCCTGACCGCAAAGTCAACGAGACAAAAGTGGCGTTTCATTAAATCGACTTTGGTAAATCGGTCGCATTGTGTCGAGGCTACTGATCTCGTTGCTCTTGCAAAGTGGAGCAGCCAGGAAATGAGACGGTATTACCGTCACTTATAAGTAATAACCTCCAAGTGTGAACAACATCTAACGTGTCTTCTCACTCATACACAACTATTAGGAAGCTAGAAATCGTGTCACGAGTTTTAGCACGGTTTTTCCTTGAAAAGGAAAACTCGGTAGCCGTAGGAAAGAAAGTTTCGACTTGCAAGATATCACGTTCATTCATCGTTCATACTTTTTTTTCTATTTTTCGCGTAATGTTCCTTTTGATACGTGTGCTTGTTTTCATTTTTTTCTTTTACGATTGCTGTCGTTCAACTAGAAGCAGATGGCTCGAATCGAGCCTTCGCGGTCGCGTCATTGTCAAAAATATAACGGTACACGTTCGTGTAACGAGAAATACGAAAGAGTCAGCTGCTGCTGGATTATCGTTCGGTTTCATTGGCCACGGAAAGTGGAGTAACCGCGGCACGAGATGGGAATGCGATAAGTGGTAACAGCCGTTTAAGATCAGACGGCGTGTCTCCGGTCTCCGTTACGTCCTCCTTTTACACACATCAACAAAACTAAATTCACTGGATCTGCTTGGTACTACCTTCTTTCTCTCTTTCTTGGTAGCATTCGAACACGAGGTAACTGGCGCTAGGTTGGGACGGATTAACAGAAAGAAAATATCGCTGGTATCATTTTTAGACGCGTACCGTTTCTCGCCACTCAGAATTTTATTTTTCAAAAGATCCAGACACGATCGTACGTACAAAAGTGGCACGATGGCATGTGGATTATTTTCGGTACGCTATAGTCACTGTGTTCTACGAAAACCTCGTCATTCTTACGCACGTGCCATTTCGTAAATGTCACGGCTTTCGGGAAATTTTTCGCCTTTAATTTCCTTCTGTCTTCGAGTGTGTTTCTTCGACGAGTATTGGGATTCACGATGGTCGCTTACGTTTACGATACTCGCTTCATTTACGAAACGGAAATTGCTTATCGAAAGCGTCGAAAAGTATCAGACTGGAATTTTTTTATTCGTAGGAACGAACGAGTAACGGAGGAACTACGAGCGCGAATGATTAGTTGATCGTAAACGTCGCGTCGATGTTTGAAAGTGAAATAGAAAGCTGCGAACATCTGGCGATTAATTGAAAGCGAAGGAGAGTGTTACAGCGATGTCATAGCAGAGTTATAGAATCGTTTACAGGTAGCGTACGTATCTGCTAATCGGCAAATTTTCTCGTAAACATGCTGAGTTTCGAGTTTACGAGGCCCGATCCAAATTTCACAATCGCCAAGGCCGTGCAATCTCTCGTACTTCGCGATATTCTATCCGCGTGCACAGTGTTTCGCGTTAAAATTAGATAAGAAGTTCCTATAGTTGACTCAGAGTCGAAGCGAGAAGAGTCGAAGACTGAAGCTACACGTATTTTTAGAGGGTTGGCAATAACGAAAGCGACAGCTGACCATTTTATCGAGCCGACGATAAGCTTTTTCGATATTAATCGTGTCGTCTCGTTTCTTTTTTCCGTTCCGCTTCTCGCGTACATCTATCGCGCGTGTACGATTTTTTCAGAACCATCGCGTTATTTACATTGAAAACAAATTCCTGCATCACGAGCGTGCTACACGTTGCTCGGCGTTAAAACGAGATCTCGGAATCGAGAAGTAGCGATCTTTTATCTTTCTTTACCATTGTTTAGCCTACTTTTTGTGTTTCTTCTTTCTAAATACATCTCGGATAAATTTCAAATTTTCCAAGAATATTTCTGGTTAAGTGGGTGGAGATAGTAGGCAATTCTGCTCCAAATACTCGTTGGTTCTCTTATATCTCTGATAGCTGGAAAGAATTTATCATAAAATTCCTTAACGTTCCTTCTCCGTAAGCTCCACTTAAGGCGACCTATGACGCATCTTCTTCGTCAGATTGAATGGCTCTTTTTTCTCATCCGTCTGTTTCTAGCCGAGCCGGGACATCGATTACAAGGGAACGGTTTAAGTTGTCGACTATAAAGACGTGGATTTGGCAGCGCTTAAGAGAGTCTCTGTTATCTTGATCGTTCGTTCGAGACACGACGCGTACTGTCAGACTCTCGGGGGAGATCAAACATGATTATTTACCTGGCTAATCTTCACCTTTGTCATTCGAACATAGACCTTGCCTCTGCTTGTCTTGCTTCTTCTCGTGTTTCTTTTTTTTATTACAGGAGAAACGCGAGAGAAGTTTGAAAGGCAGACAGAACGTCTAGGGAGACTCGTACCTCTGCTTGCTTTACGTTCCCACAGTTACTCGCTTCTTACTTTACGCCTCAAACACGATAAAATTGATGGAACGCGATAAATTACCTTTTATCGTACGTTTCACCATGGTAAATAGATCTCTCTGATTATCAAAGAAGAGCGGCAACGTTGAAAATCGATATCCCTTAAGATTTAGGTATAACGAGTTTAGGTTTGTTCAAATTTCCGCGAATCTTTTGTTTTCTTTTCGTTCTATGCTATTTTATTAACCAAAGGGCGTGATCGACTGTTTTTTCGCTTAATAATTTTCTCTTTGTGCTCGTAGATATTACAGAGATAATTTAAATTCCTTTATCCTTCTTCTCGTCGTAACAGCTTATTTATTATAAAACGGAAATTAATAAAGTGTCTTTCTGTAATCGCGCAAGATAAAATTCCGTCCACTTAGAATTTCTCTCGAAATTCGATGAAGAGGCAATCGGTTCCCTTCCATTCCGTGTTTGATCCTGGCCTCGGGTGATGGTACGATAAACGAGATAAAGAAAATTGCTTGGTGTGTGGCGTCACGTAAATACCTTTAATGCGTATACGTTACCTTCCACGAGAAAACTCGATAAAAATGATTTTTCCACTCGCAACTTTATTGTTATATTATACGAAGGTAATTTTCCGACGTCAGTTGCAACGGTGACTAGTAAAAAAATTTTATCGAGCGAATACGTGATAAACGTTTAACGAATTCTTAATTGATTATCGATCGATGGATAAATTACACGCAATAGTCGGATAAATGGCCAAACTTACCCAATAGTTATAAATAATTACGGCTACGAATTAAATCGAGCAATGTCGGTCGTTTCCACTTGAGAACTGTTTTGTTCCACGGTATCATCGGGTATTAATGTAATTGGAAAAGTCTTCTATCGAAGGGGAACTCCGCTAATCCCTGTTGGACGATAATTAAAAAATCATAGAAGCAAGTGATCAACGTGAGCTAAAGTTTGACGAGATTCTGCGCACCTGTGCATGAGATAGAGAAACGTTTCACATACGAGATAAAAGCGACGATCGCAAAATTTCTATTAATACGAGAGAGGTATGGTTAACATCCTACATGGCAAGAATTTGACTGAAATTTTCCATAAACGTGTGACGTCGTTTAATGAAACGACGCGAACGATGCGAATAAAATTTTAGAATGCAAGCGTAATATCCATACTGACGTAAATTGCGTTTGATAACGATTTTTTCTTCCTATTGTCCCTTTACTAGCATCGTTAAGCTGCTAAAACTTTTAACAAAGTAGTTCTCCTTTTAGGTGAATTTTACCATATCGATTCTTCTTTCATCGTTTCTTCGATGTACTTTGTGGATAATCATCGATGGAACCTGCACGGTATCCGAGGACTTTAATCAAATAGGTTATTCCAGCCCTTCGTGGAAGATACTCGTTTGGAGGAGCAAGTCGGTTACCGGCGTATAAGCATTGACGAATTTTGTGACAAAACACAACTAGATTTTGATCGTTTCAACGGATTGTCTTAATTCCAGATCTTTCGATATAAACAAGCGTTGCTCGAACCAGAGCGATTTTTCGCTCCGTTAAACGCCGAAATCACAATGAATCAGCAGCACAGTTTTGCGTTTGCCGTTTCATATTGTTCGTTCCTCCTTGTTTCGTGATAAATGACTAATTAATTCGTCAGGAATACGAGCAATATCGAAGTACGTTGAGCCAAAGATGATTAATCGCAGACTGATGCGATTTATTCTTTCGTCGAAGCTTTCGCTGCTGACAAGATTTATCAGTGTTTCCGAAACTCTGTGACGCAAAGAAATTATTCGCATTTGTCCGAAATACTTGGCTCGTTTTTCGTACCTAGATGTGAAAATTGTTTTCGAACAAAGTTACACGTATCAAGGCTACGTGAAAAATTAGACTTTTTTACACAAATAGATCGTCGTTGAAAAAGGGAATTCGCGTACCCTCTGACCGTATCAACGTTTAATCTTTCCCCAATGGACTTTGCCGACTTGGCCGAGTAGAACCGATTGACACCGAAATCTTAGCCGTAAATCGCAAATTTAGGAGCGTTACGGTCATGTTCGCCTCGACGTGGGACCACCTACATCGCGTTTTATTTGCCGCCGCATTATCGGAATGGTCTCTCGGTCTGGCTGTCGTTACGACTACCGAAATGTGTTTGAAATCGCGAAAAAATTATTCTTCGATCGCCGTTGCTCCTGCCTTACGCGTTTCGTTTATATCGCGTAGACGACCATCGTGTTCTCACGCGTCACTGTTTCCACAAATCAAACTGTCATGTTCTTCGCTTTGGCGCTGGCGAAACGCTTGGAAAAGGCAAGAAAAAGCTTTACGACGATATCCGCGGATGTTTATCGAAATGGTAGAACGCGAAATATCGATGGATCAAAGGTCGATTAATACTCTACGATAGATACGCTGGACACGCTGAAATTCGAAATCACAGGAAATATTTAATCAGCGTCGGTATGCATCGATATGCATATCGGTGTAACGAATTTCTCGTTGTTTGGCGATACAGCTATCGAATAGGTTCGGGCGACGGAACGCACTTGTTTCGATCACCGAATTCCCGTTAATTATTGCGCAGTCACGAAACAGTTGATCGAATATGTTATTAGTAGACTACGGATTTTTACGCAAATTCATGCTCTTCAAAATATAACGAAGAAAGTAGAACCTCGGTAGAAAATTGTCCCATTTATCAAGTATCGGGTATCGTAGAAAGCGTCATACTTTGAGTATTTTGTATATTTTTTCATACTATGCGTATCTTGTGCAATTTCACGCTTTCAAATTTCTCGTAGATGCGTTAAAACCTGCATTCCGGTTTATCAAAATCAATTCCGAATGTCACGAAATCTCCGAAATACTTGTCTGCTTTGGCGAAATTAATCTACGGGGTTAATTATCTACTGCGCTCAATAAATATACGTATTAATATTAATTCCCCTTCGCATGTTTCGACAGTTAGGTTTGCTAGGTTTTTCGTCCTTTCAATTACATCGAACATTTCGGTAACGTTTAAATCTATCGTGCAATTTCTCGATTACGTTTAAAGATAGGCAGAATATCGTTAATGGTAATTCGACGTGCTCACCTGGGTGAATGGCGACGTATCAGCCCGCGCATCCAGATGCGCGTATTTGCATATCGTGAAACCGTGACATAATTAATCGACTCTCGCGGTGACTAACAATCGTCGCTATCGCGTGTGAGAGCGAATCATAGGATGAATCGCGGGAATGTACGTAAAAGGAATCAGAGTCGCAAGTCGATGCGTGTCCGCGATCACGCGCGTCTCGGAGATTATCGTCAGATGCTGCAGCGTGTCCTTCCTTTCATCGATTTTTGGGGTGTATAGATACGTACATCGCGTTTCCTTCTGGCTCCCGACGTGCCAAGATTCGCGAAATTCTATTCGCTGTACGAGACCGATTAAAATTTGTTAGTGGGAAAGAGCTGCTGTTAAGCTTAACCAATACGGGACAAGTCGAGTTCTTTCGATCACAATGGAACGAACAAGACGGTACGTTAAATCGTTCGCTCGAACGAGAACTTGCACACCGTTCTGTATAAAAGTTCTTGCAAACTTTGCTTCTCTATGTCTTGTACTTAAAGGAGATCTACTGGTTTACGTTGAAATCGCTGAAACAATGTTTCTATCGAGTATTTGATAACCGCATCGTTCCACTTTGTTAGCTTCGTCGATTAAAATCACCGCTATCTCGGACGTTTCACTCTTACTCTTCGTTCGCGTTGCATGTCTGTTCACGAGGCGAATTATCATCGCTGTACGCGCTCTTCGTCCACGTAGATAATCGTAAGTTTAATTTCTTTCGATAGACGTAATGCGATTCCCTTGGCGGTCGACGACGTCCAAGGGATCTGAAATCGTTTGCTTCGAAAGTCGATTATGATTGTTCCCGTTGAACCCGGACTTTCTCGGGTTCTTCTGTTTGCCTCTTGAGAAAAAGTGGGAAGGCCAAACGGGTAGATTGTTGCCATCCGTTCGTCCCTTATCGCAATATCGTGGTATCGAAGCGGTTTTCTTTGGACGGTCGTTTCGCATTAACGCGATCGATTGGTCCTCGAGGCTACGATCTCTTTTTGTGTCTCTTCCGTGTGAGATCGTGAGAATGATCGCTGTTCGGGAAGCCGAGATAATCGAGTTTATCCCTCTGCGATTGCTACTCGCCATAGGGATCACGGTATTATCGAATTCCCTTTACCTTTCTTCTTTGCATCCCAACGCCTCGACTTTGCCGCTTTCTTCTGTGATTTCACCAGATTTCACACGAATTCGTTCTTCGTTCATCGAACCGTTCTGCTATATGGCAATCCCGGGTTCATTGAAATTCGACGCGACACGTCGAAATTATCAATTTCTTCGAGAACTGGAAAAAATCAGTCAGAAGTAACTGTCTCGCGGTTTATCGGTCATTGCAAAAGGCGAGACGAACGAGAAAGCACTGCTTCTGTGACGATGATTCCCGCTAAAATGTAATTTCGTGTTCGCTGGTGAAATAGTTCCGCGTCGCGCAATGCCGTGCAATTTACATTTGATTCGCCCCTTCGTTGAAACAAACTTTGCTCGGCCATTGTTTTGCCTCGACGGAAATCGATTCTTCTATTAATCACCGATCCGGATCCGTTCTGTTTCCGAGTTTGAATCGCCAACAAAATTCATAAAACTGTAATTAACGTGTCGATGCTATACCGTATGGAAACATACGGTTTCTTTCTTCCGGTGGTTGCGAACGATTCTTTTTCCATAGCAAAACTCTTCGAAACGTGACACTTAGTATCTCGCTAGTTTGTCATTCGGCCACCACAATTAAAACGTCTCCGTAAAAGAATGATTGACTTTTCAATCCGGAACCCGGCGATTTTTATGCGATCGACCGAAGTTACACTCGCCATAACCGCAAGACAAAGTCCGAACGAACAAGCGAAGGAATCGAACGAATTCCAACGAATCCTAGCGGAATGACTATTGGTAGAAAAAGGTGGTCAAGTGGAACGTTATCGAGAAAAGTCGACGCTAGTAATTAATTTCTACCGCGATTTCGATCTAGATAGCGAGCAGACTTGATAATCGAAAAAGGGTCGGTTATCCGTAACGAGGGAAAACGCCTTTTCGGAGCAACGGCTTGCTAAGAGGCTCGAGCTTTGATATTTGGACACTCGATACTTGAACGACGACACCGAGTCTGCTTATACCTACTTAAACACATCGCGAATCGCATCGTCGGAGGGAGCGAAGATTGATAGAAATGACTGTAGGCGTAGGAACGTGGGAATAGTTAGGCGCAATGTTAATCGTGAGGAAATTTTGATTGGAAAAGCGGTGGTGATATCGCGACGATATGATATTTTAAAACAGCCGCGTATCTGTGTTCCATTTTCGCACCTTCGAAAAAGTTTCTTCCTGATATCCCGTATATATTGCTTCGTCGTTGCACCAGCAGCGATATCTTGAAACACAGGCTACACTTTCGAACTTTGCAAGATTCTTCGAGCGCTGTTTTTCACCGATGATTCGAGAGACGCTTCGTGTCCCTCGCTTCCTTGACGCGATGCAATTTTTAATCACGCTTACACCTTACTCGTTCGTTCATACGTCTCTCTGTCGTTTTGTTGGCACCTGGAACCGGACGAAAAGTTTCGTTCTAAAATTATCGTCGCACGCCCGTCGATATATCACTTTGCCCCGAATCTTCGTTCAGAATTTTACTCGAGTGCCGCTATCTCGTTTGTTTTCTTTTTTTAGCCGGGCGAATCGCGCAAATTCGATCCCGCCAGCCCGAAGCGGACTTTCGATTCGCTGAAAAATTTCTTACGATCCGTTTCGAGTCTTTGTACAGCGGTCCCGCGTTGAAAAATTCATTTTCACATTTGTAGCTTGCAATTGAAAAGATGAATTTTCGCGAATCCCCCGTTTCTTCGTTCGAGGTCGTAAAGTCGACACGCAGTCTCGGAGCGCTTGCAGCGCACTGAGTGCTCCACTAAGAGAATGATCCGAGCACAAGAGCATTCGCGAACGCACGACGAGTGACCCTGGCAGTGGACGCCGCCTGCGCGGTTTCTCCTCCCTCTCTCTCTTTCCCCTACCAGCATTACGTCACTCCGTCTTTGTTCTTCTCGCTATCGTCATAGTTTTTCATTTCCATCTTTCCTCGGCTTCTTCCTCGTCCCTTGTTTTTACCCTTTGTTTCTTTCGTCGCTTCATTTTTACGCGTCGTTTCCATTCTTTCCTATTGTCTTCTGTTTTTTATTTTCCGCTTTTCCCTTCTGTCGTCTCTTTTTACGACGTCGTTCCCCCACGAGGATCAACCCTCTGTCTCGCTGTTCTTTCTTCCTTTAATCTCGTTCGATCTGTCAGTCTCTCTCTCTCTCTTCTCCCCCTCTCCGATTTCGTTTCTAGTTCTTGGCTCTGTTTTCTCGCCACCCACTCTCTCGCCCGCGTATTTCTCCACCTTTCCTCTCTCTTCCCTTCGCTTCGATTCGTCTCGTTCTCGTTCGACCTCCATCCTTCTCTATCTTTACTTTCATTCATATCGCGACGCGACGTCAGAGCCGGCTCAAAGGATCGATCTACGCGGTGCTTGACCTACCGGCATTGGTTCTTCGATCGTTAATCGTACCTCTCGTCCGATCTTGTACGTTTCGCCCTTCGATGCTTCCGATTCCATCGTGGAAAGCGTGCTCGCGCGGCTAAGATACAGCGATTAGTATGCAAAGCTTCTTACGAGACTGCTTGAATCCCGAGACTACTCTTTTATTTTTGTCTCTCGAAATCCAGTTAGTACTCGGTACGTACGATAAGCGCGATCTTTCCTCCCTATCGCCTTAATCTTCTCTTTTCGTTAATATACCGTTCCTCGGAGTAGCGTAAGCGTTTCCTCGACCGCAACAATTTTCGTCTTTCGACCGCAAAATCTGCATAAATATTCGTCTTCCGAGGCTACCTTGCATTCGGAAAATACGAGCAAAGACGAACAACCGGAGATTCCTCGAGCGATTTTAGCATTTTACCGCGTAACAGGCTCGATTAATTACAGTATCACGGGCAATCACGATCGCTTGGTCGACGCCTAGAGCTCAACTCGTTTCACGTTTGGAATTTGGCTATCGGCAATCTCTCTACCGCGAAACGACGCGTACGCGATACAACCTGACCTCGAACGTTCATGTGGAATCAACGAAAGTCAAGAATTTCGTTTGGAAGAAATACACTTGATCCTGTCGAACGTTTCAAACATATAAAGAAAACACGACATTGGTTTCAACGAGATTTCGAGTAACTCGTTCGATCTACGATGGTCGCGTTGTCGATGACAGATAGAGAAGAGTTGGTGGCCGAGCTCGAAAGTTGCCAATGTTCCAAAATTTCGCTACGAAGATAACCGTTTATCGCGAGAAATTGCTCGTTGAAAGTTGTCTTCCCCGCGGGATTTCGGACGGCGAATCGTATCCCCTGGAATTCATGGAAGAATAGTCCGAAGAAAAAGTCTCGAGAGATCCTCTCCGAGTGGTGGATACCCGAAAACGAAAGGTCTTATAAAACGATTTTTCCGGATAAAACGGATGACTTACGTTTGGATGGATTCAAAGGTCGCATCGACGAGAGTGAACAGAGAGTGAACTGAATTTCGTTTTATCTAGCGACGTAAGCGACAGGAACAAGGACAACTGTCGCTAGGAGTATCGTTCATCGATTGCACCTGTGTTATCTTTGATATTTGCCTTGCACTCTTACGTTGTAGCGCTTATCGCGTTACCTCGTGTACTCGTGCAATCCGGATCAAGCACGGGTCGATTAACTTCCCTCAGGGATTTCCGCTCGAAGAAGGAATTTCATTTCAACAAAAAAGAAAGAAAACGCTTGAACAAGCAGCGGCTCGTCGAACATGTCGAGTTCGTTGGTTTCTATCGACGACAAAGGGTCGGCCGACCGAGCAACAATTTGCAGTATTCTATAATCGTCATTGGAGACGCGCAGCGAGCAGGTCTTCGCATAGATCACAGGGATATCTGTCACGGGCAACGCGTGATTTACGATCTCTCAGCCGGTGATCAACCGCGTACCACCGACACTCTATTTACATCTTCGTCCGAATCGTTTAAAGGACAGCGTTCATATCGTCGAGCGTTGTTAGAATAATGTTTCGCATCCGTCCTCGCCGCTCGACCATCTTTCGGTTGCACGTAAAAACCATTGCGAACCGCCAACAGGAGATCGTACGACCCAATTACCGGAATTAAACGTGACACGTATTTTTAGACCGCTCTCTAGACTCTAGACGATACAAACTGCGGATTGGATGACGTTAGGTGAACTCGAGACGTCTAATACTCGTTTCGTGAACGACGATGTGGAACTTCTTCTCGGAACGCGCGAGTCATGACGCACATTCTTCCGAAAACTAACGATTTTAAGAATCGTGCTAACGATAAAAGCTCGTTGCTCGCATTCGAGGATTCAATTATTACGAAGAAGTCGCGTGTTCGTAGCAATTTCGAATCTATTTCGGGCAAAGATTATTTGTTCGATGAAATATTGAGATTATCGTGATTCCGAATCTTACAGGGCAGACGACGTACATTAAAAGTTTTACATGTACGTTAATTATTATTAGTATTAACGTTTCGTGTCTTTTTCGGTCAGTGAATAAGCGTTTTCATTCGCGAAACTTCTTACGAATTTAATATACGTATTAAGAACTTGATATTTGTCTTTCGTTTTATCGTAAAGCTCATGAGCCAACTAACGTTTCGTCGTTCCCTGTTAAGTAGATTCGTTTCGAGAGAATCTCTGTTATCGTTCTTTGAGTCTAACGAAGCCATCGGATTCTCTGTGTCGTTCGTTTCCCATTTGTAAATGTATTCTACTTCCGTGCGATGACTTGCGTTATCCAACTTTCTCGATAAAAACAGAAAATTGAAGGTAATTGTGCCGAGACACTGCGACGCTTATGTCGACGAACGATTCATCGTTCGTGTTAATTGGCGTACAGATAAATAACATCGGTTGAATTAGCGTCAAGCTTTACGTATTCCAGCGGGAGTAATAAGAAATAACGGAGAAGCAGAAAACAAATTACGCACGATACTCTCGACGTCACAGCTTTTTACAGTTTCCGAGGTTTTCTCGTTTTAATTTGTATTCGTTCGAAAATATTCTATATCACGCGGAACTCTTTTACGTAAAAATCTGGGCGACGCGTAGGTAATTTTGCGGCGAAAATAATTCCATGATTATCGGGTGTGCAGACTATCAACCTCCGCTTCGTATTCGCTTTTTATTCGATGGACAATCGATCAACGGCGGATAGTGCGACGAATTGGAACGAAATCGGAACGGCAAAAGTTAATTTCGTTGGCGCGTCATTTTCGGGTTTGGTTTTCGAAGACCATCGACGCTCGTGGCTTTTCCACGGTCAGACCATTCTAATTGCATCGATCGTAATATCGTTAGCGTTTGAGCATAACTGTTCACCGCGATGTATCGTCATTAACTCTGTATGCATCGGCGTGCAACATACATAGCTACAAAGGAGTCGATTGCTCCTGCTGTCCCGCTCAATCGTCAAAGCACACCAATCGCCTCAAGATCGTGCTTTTCCGATTTATGTTCCTCCTATGACACCGAACTTGCTGCCGTTCCCGTGCTCCGTAATTTCGCCAATGAGTTCGCCCGACTGACAAAAGGATCGATAGGATAAACTCCAAAGGTATTAAATTTGGGGATTACTACGATATCGCGGTGACTTAAATAGATATACGACCGAACAACAAAATGGAGTTTCGCTGGAGCGTACCCAGTATAGAAAAGCTCGTCGTACCGTGTAAATCACCTGTGGCTTTCGCGTTTCTTCGTGACATTCGTATATGACTCACGTTCGCACGAATAAAGTTCGAATGCAAATCAAACAGCCCGCAACCATTAAGATGCTCCCTCGTTGGTGTTTGCGAATAGATAGCGTGTAGTTTGTCGTTGTCTGTTTGTTATCTATTTGCATGCTGCTGTTCGTTATTTACGAAACGCTAGCTTCTTGTTCGCAGGTCGACGCGATTCGGTCGTAGACTTGGTTCGCCTCGACTACTACCGATATACGGAACAATTTTTAAACGGATGATTCTTCACGAGTGGAATTCCTACATATGTTTTTATACTAACGATCGAGTTATTCTCCGTAATAAAATTTAAAAAATATGAAATTATAAGAGGGTTCGATTTCAGAACACCGCGTAAACAATAACCATCGTTGCTTGTTTTGTCTATCGAACACGGGAACGATCAAGCATATACAACTTGCTAGATGCCAGGTTGTTTCTCAGCTTCTACAAATATCCTATCTTCTATCTTGGGTACTGAGCTATAGAACAGAGAAAACCTCATGAAAATTCATTTAGTAGTTATACATATATATTTAATAATAGTTATACTAACGTGGATGTAAACAGACTAATTTTTACCACTCCAATTTTATCTAAAGCCCACGAGGTGTTCCTGTTTTATCTTGTTCATTTTCTTTTATTTTTTCAATCTACGGACGCAACCCTTCTACTGTTCTTTATCGTACGTATAGATAATTCTCGGTAGTGTACACGTCAAGACTTTTCCGGATAAAGGAAGTAGTTATATAAAGTACTATTGTAAATTTCCAGAACTATTCGTAACCAGCCGCGAGAAAATTGTTGCGTGGTCGTAAAATGTTTGCGAACACCTTGTAACCATCGTATTTTATGTCTCTCGGAAGTTTAAAGTTTAGATGATCTTTCACATTTCTTTCTTTTTTTTTTACGCTTTCCGTACTCTGTCTCACGGTTTTATGCTCTTCGCGACTGAAAGGCAGAGCAAAATTGATAAAAGAGTCGAAGCGGCATTAGCTTCGCTATGTTGCAAAAGATTCGAATAACGCTTTGCCACGTTTTATCTCTGAAATAATTCTAAATAATTTTGTCGCCTTTCAATTTCCTATCCAAGGATAAATACCGGTCTTCGCTCGAACCCGATGAAAGTTGCAGCTTTTACTTGAAAAGCGGTGGATCCTGTTTCTGTGTACGTGCTTACATTACGACTTGCGTTAAGTACTAAGTTTATCAGTAGTTTTCCTTCGGTCTCGTTAAACGACAGAGTACGTCTTCGGTCGCATCGTCGCTGTCGTGGAAGCGGCGTGGATCGGTAATATGCAGAAAATCGAGCTCGTGAAATTTTCTCCTTGTCTTCCTCGTTCTGCTCCTATCTTATCGAAATACTACGGATTATCGTATATGCTCTCGCTAACCTCGAACGAAAGGAGTGGCCTTTTCCTTTTATGTCTTCCACGAAGTTTCTCGGTATTCACCCACGCAACTTTTTGTAGATTCCTATCTCTTTATTACCGTCGATATCCCCTCTTTATGTTCCACTAACGATAATAGATACGAAAGCATCTACTCGTTTTTCGTCTAACGATTAATTATCGTTGAAAGCGAGAAAAGTAGCCGTATAAAAGAGTGGAAGTGCTTTGAATGTTACATCTGTCGATGATTATCACGCGGATAGAACGTAATAGCACGTTGGAGGGAAACGCGGCGAATAGATACGAGATCGAAGTTGTTACTATTCCGTTAGCGAATCGGACAGCGGGAAGTAAAAGCTACTTGAACAGCCGTGTTACGTTCGCTGCGAAGTGGTATCAATTACGATTTGATATCGTAATGGATCTCGGGTCAGGAGCCTCCTTCCGGCTATCGAATTTATATCATTTCCTAGCGGACAACGCGAATAAAACTGATTTCACTTTTAGATCGATGTAGATTCGGTAGGAATGGCGGATCTTTCGTTCCATGAAAGTAGAATAACGCAGGAGTCGTGACAGTAGTATATCCCGATATTACGCTGTCACGGTAAAAAGACGAGCCGATCTGGCCGAGTGCGGCGAACTACGTGGCTCGGGATATTGAAATTGCCTGCAAAAAATATGACGAGCTTGGAATAGGAAGCCGATCTACTCGTGATATTCAATACGCTACGACGTTGCATCGAAATTTGTTCAACGTACGCTTGTCCTATGCGCTTTCTGATTCTGCACACGATACATTTTGAATATTTATAGACATAAACAATATTTTGAACGTGATACATGGAATTGCGTAATTGTCCTTAAAATTAGAGCAACATCGGATGCCAACCGCGCCATTTCTACACTTTTCACGATCTTCGAGCAACCTTAAGTCCCAGTAGCACGATCTCGACAACGTCCGATAGTCTCGCAAATGGATCTTTGCAACATTGATCTGCCTGAGAGCAGCCATCGATCGTTGGCTTAAGTTTGCATTAGTCCTCAACCTAGAAACCAAGATGGAATTAAATATCGCGATGGTTATGGAAGACGTTAAGTCTGGATAAGTAATCGCAGCTCCTTTTATTCCGTGACTAACTTTATTGGCTTTTGTTTCCGATTTGATTTCTAATTCAGCCTTTGTTCGCGACTGAGTTCAAACAGCGGTCTCCATTAATGTCGTCTACTTTGTTTAAATTAGAACTTACGTACCTGTAATTCGGTGTTAGACGGTAGCATTAACGCGAAACGTCCATTTGCGGGCAAACGCGTAATTGCGGAGAATTATCGTTACGTCGCTCTAGCTACGATCTTTGCGTTTCAAATTTATACGCCCGTAAAGACGCGCGTCGCGAACACGTGTTTGAATCGTCCGATATTTGCAATCTCTGCAAAAAGGGAAAGTTTGAGTGCGATAGACTGGCAATGATACTTATATAAATATCAGGATCTTATATATATTTTTAATACATTCCTTTCGTTTTAAATTTTATTTAATTAAAATATATGCCATTTTACGTGTAATTTATATCAGCATAAGTCCTATTTACGCACGATTTGAAGAATTATTTCAGCGAATATTGACATCGAGCACCGATAAGTTCTGATAAAACGACAGCTATTAAAATTATTTTATTAGAACGTATGCGGCTAATAGGAAACTGTTTGTTCGTAAATTCTTGGAAATACGAGTCGCGATATGCGTCACGAAATATTTCCTATATCATGGTAGCGAAGCAAGTAAACAATCGTTAACAAAACAGAAACAATCGAGGCTATAGAGAAAGTTATACGCGAGAGATACATCAACGCCATAGTTTGCGTGTAACGTGAGATTCGAGGACAAACTATGGCAACACTTGTCACTGACAGTTCGCGAAAAGGATTTTACTGAAATGGAATCCAATGAGGAAACGGAATAAGCAATTTCTTACTACGACAGCAGTATGTTGTGCCGGTTCGATAATAATTAACGAAGTTGTATCAGGCTTTAATTAAACCGTAACACGATAAAGCCCAAGGAATCCTATTTAATTAACTCGTGTTATATACAGTCGTCGAATAACATTCGTACGGTATGAGGATTTTTTTACGCGTTTCCGTTCGATTCTATTATTTTTGCATAAACGGAAGAAATTCGTGATTGATTCGTGATTGAATTCCCCGATTGGTTTAGTTAACCGCGGTTAGTATTCAATGAACGCTGGTTAAATCATAGTTCGCTTCGTTGGTAATTCTATCGCAAAATATCATCCTTGTCATTTTTCTGAATAAATCGCGTTGCGAGATTGAAAAAAATATCAGTAACTGGGCTTTATTGTAATTTCTTCATTGACAACTGTTACGAAAATTTTTGTGCATTTACGCGATATTCGATGCTTGTTACAATGGCCTTTTGCTTCATACCTCTTGCAACGAGTTTCGCATAGGTTTTTGTTCATGCAAATATCGGTTATCGATAACGAAGTATGCGTGATATGAGCGGAACGTGTGCAAATATTTTTGTATTAGAAATCGATTTGCCGATATGCATACACAGTTGTTACGGTATTTAAAGAAACGCTTACCGCTTCCGAATGCAAAATGCAACCCCCATATGGAAGATGTGTTTCGATACGTGACGAGAATCGTAACAACACATCCGGATCTCAAAATCTGTATAAACCCTGCAGTCTTGAAAGATTAGGAGTGTCTCAGCACGTACATTTGCTTTAACTCTTCTATCGATATTGGCTTTGCCAGTGATTCACAGGACGACAACGCAAATTTACAGATCGTATCGTAACGAAGTTTCCAAATTGTCAATCGAGTTTCGTCGTTTCGATTGTTTCATACTCGTCCGAAAACATTTTAAACGGTCTTTCGAACGTGCACGTGTATCGAGCGTTGGTAATCGAATAGCTTTCTGGATCCGTGCTGAAATGCAGTGAAATAGATCAAGGACGAGTCCGGCCTGCTGGCAGGTACACTGGAATTAGGCGAAGTTGCATTTAGAAAAGTAAATCGGTTGTCACTATTGTCGCATCTAGTTTGTATTCGATCTAGTTTGTCCGTTCCAGTTTGTATTCGGCGATTGAATCGACGATTCGTTCAAACGAGTGTCTTTAGATTTTTATCGTATTAAAAATATATCTTTCGCGATAAAAGGAAATAACCCCGCACGATCATTGATCATAGAAAGGTTCGTGATATCCGGCCCTCAGGAAATTCCAAGTGGTCCGTCGATCCGTTAATAAATCCGGTTCGAACGACGATCAATTAATAATAGAGCAGCTCGTGAAAAGAGGTTTTCGCTGTATCATCTTCTAGAACGAGATCCGTCCGTAAATCTTATTCGAGGGGAAACGAACATTCGAATCGAGATTCTAGAGACATAATAAAGCGATATTACGATCGATCTGTAAAAGTTTATCGTTAGCTAATACGTTAAAGTTGGTACGTGCGCGTGAGAGATGGTCGGGCGAGTGTCCTTCTTGCGGCGCGATGCCGACGCGAGCTCTTGAGAATTTTCAAGGTCCATTAAGTGGTCGTGAGAGCTCGCAAAACTCGCAGACCAATCTCTTGCATCGATCACCCCAGGCTCGTTTATTCGTTCAAGTTATTCGAACGCTGCCAGTTCGATCGCTCGTACTTTGGTTCGATTAGATTTCGACGCATTTATACGCGTTTGTAGTCTGCCTGAGGATTCGTTTTCGCGAATCTGGAACGAAGATGTTGCAGACAGAGGTCGAAAAGATTTTATTTTATTATAATTAATATAATAGCAGGGGGAACAAATTACGCGTAAAATTACTATTCCCCCGGTAAATCTTCGTTTCGTATTCAAAGCAACTATATAGAGGTAAAAGTACATTTGGGAATACCGCATTTTAGGATACCTCCGGTAAAAGAGTAAAGTCGACGTTACAGCGATATTACATCATTCACAGGCGCGTTATTCCCTTTACAGCTTTTAACCCCATTGGCATGTTGCCCGCACGATTCGAGAAACTCGGAAGAATCGCATTTTCGTCATCGCGTCGTCGATTATTACGTGGCTTTCGTAAAGGAAAGTACAAAATTGCCATCGCTACGGTGTAATTTTATTCCCAATATTTAATCATCTCCGTAGAACTTCTAAGGAGACAACGCAGCAGTTGTCGAGATAAATTCCATTGTCTCGTTCATGAATAGCGAATCTTACGATTGTTGAAAGCTACGTAACGAACGAAAATGCCTGTAAGCGGAGTTAGCTCGCCAGGAGCTTCTCCTTCGTCGCCATTCATTCATACTACTTAGGTTTTCTTAAGGATCGAGAATTCTTCCGCCAACTAGGAACGGCTTCGACACTGAACTCTCGTAGTACTTTTACGGTTTCTGATATGAAAACGATCTATTTCCGACAATCTCGTTTCGGTGGAACTCGATAATTAATTTCTTCGGCGCGCATAGATCTCCGATGCTTTTCATCTTCTCCGTACTATTCACTTCCCTCTTTGTTTCTTGGTTTGCTTGGTTTAAGCACTCGTGGAAAGGACGCGAAAAGTAATTTGGCCCACGCGAAATTGTGGTTATTACACGGCTAACAAAAGCTCTTCCTAGAGTCTTGTGGTATGTTAGGTTGCAACATACGAAATATTCGTTTCAAGGTATTCGGATATTCAGATTACTTACTTAGATTATGCAAGCGGTTAATTAAATTGCACTGCAGTTTATATTAAGGTAAATGTAGATTAACGTTCGTTTATTTCGCCTACCTTTTGTTGATGTTATGCAAATAAATTTGTACATCGTTCTACTAACGATAAACCAATCCTGAACAATATAATCGTTTCGTTGTTTGCGATAAAGCGTAATGCGCAGTTTGTTACGAAAGATTAAAGTTTCGCTGGTTTTATATCTCTGTAAAGGCATCTCGAACACGCGACGGTGAAAATCATGAAATCTTCTCGAGGGAAGCTCATCTTGGTCGAATAGCGCGGGGAATTATTGTGTACAGATACAATGAAGCGGTTGTGCCACTAACCGTCGAAGGCGCCGCGAATACTTTATTATTCACCAGACACTTGTACGGAATGTTTCTCGAGAATCGTAGCTCGATGAAATAGCTTGGTTTTAAATTACTCGTCTGGATGCATCGCACGAATGCAACCCTTTACGATGAGCACGATTCAATTAAGCCGAGGCGAGAGACGTTTGCGCAATAGGGTCGGGGTTGAATTAAACGGGGTTTTCTTTTACTCGAAAACCAGTCACCGGTTCGGTACGATTCTTGAAGAGACGAGTTTGGTCTAGAGTTGACGCGACATGGAAGTTTAAAATGCAAGATACCACGTGCAATCGGCTGCCTAAGTGCCTATGTAAACGCGATTAGCAGCGAGAGATAGCAGAGTTTCCAGAGAATCTCAGCTTTATAAATTGGCATTAACGTTCTTTAAAAATTCGAAAATTGCACCGGATATTTTTCTCCCATTGCGCTTCGCGTGGGAAAATCTGCGACGATTATATCGCGTGCATCGTTGAATCAGCGAGATAGATCGACCGATTGTTTGCAACGCGAAACGACAAAAAATAGAAATTCTGCGGTACTTGTGGCTCCGGTCTGTCTATCGTCCCACGTTTCTCGTTGCGATAAATTCTTCCATCGATTCTCTCACCTTCTCTTTGATCATAATCCGTACTTGGATTTTTTATTTCGCCCGATTGTTCCGCCGTATCTTGTTTCTCGTTGCAATTATTTTCGATTTTAGTGGAAAAGTCGACGGCTCGTGCATTTTGAATTACATATTTTACATATAACAACTCTGTTCGGTTTAAAAAAATTCTGTATATAGTGGAACGTTTGTCCTGGCTTTCTGAAAAGCTAGGTCAAAACAGGGAACATGAGAATCTTGGGAGGAGCGAAGGAAAACTTTCTGACTATTTTCATCTCTTACGGAACCGTTTCTGAAAGGAAACTCGAGGAGCTTTATATCCCTAATAGTATTACAAACGTCTGCTTTTCGTGCATAACAACTTTATTTTCATAAATTCAAATTATTTTCTTGTTTCGTTTCAGTTATGATATTTGTCTGGTAAATAATGGAATTGTTATAATGAAATTTATCACGATAAGAATTTCTAGAAATTATTCGAACGCTCGTATTTCCAAGTTTAAAAATAACGTTCGTATATCTTTTGTACCTTTACGCTTCTCCGTTTCATTCTTTCTAAATAAATTTCAACGTCAGTTTCAATGTAATTTTAATCATTGCGTTACATAGTTTCATTTCTTTATACGTTTCACTGCGCGAAACAAGCGCTATAACTCTAGGTTTGTGGAAATTCAAATACTCTATCGTACGTGACATCTGCCTCGGTGTGGCTTCAAAGGGAGTGCATACATATACATATTTGGTATTTATTACGTGCATTCAGTTGTCGTATCATTTCTCCAAAGTTTTCCAAATACAATATTTAAAAGTCATATTTTCATTTCGTTGTACGTCATTTATATTTAGCGATGGCGTTTTTTCAATTGCCGTTTGAAAGCATAATGACTCGTAATTTGTCGACTATCGTGTACGTGGCAATAAAATTAGACCGTACCAATTTTAAAATTCTCTTCGCGCGCTGAATCACGCGTCTCGCGAATAAAAGCATTTTATTAAATATAAATTGTTAATTATAAGTTATTGTTCGCGAATGTAAAGAGAGGAAACTGATAAAACGGAAACGCGTTTCTGGCGATTCGTCGTTACGTTTTCAACTACGGGAATACGATAATTTATTATGTATAATATATACCCAGCACTGTGCTTGTTTGATAATCGACTCGCGTAATTAAGCTGGTCCGCACGGTACAAAAACAATGTTTATTACGATTACGTTTTAAATTTCGCGAAGTCACTGTACCGAGCACCAGGAATATTTAACGGAAGGAAATAGTATTTTCAAGAAACAATGCGAATAATAAGGTCGCATGATTTTTCGATACGACGTAAATTTGGAAAATCATTGTTCCTCTATTATAGCGAATGTACGGACCGAATCGCGAATATGAAATTCTATCGAATGCCTGTAAATAAGGAAAAAAGAGTCCTTGTAAAAGAAGAAGGAAGACGCGGGAATTTCGGGTTACCGGGACACGAGGATTCTGGGACACGCAGGGGGGATGAAAGGAGAGAATATTTCCCGTCGTTGGCCTGTTTCGTAACTATTTCATGTCCATTGTCGCGCATGTTTCCTTTTATTTAAAACGCCGCACGTAACTTGGTCGTTCATTTTTCAACTAATGCGTCGCATTGGCGAGTCTATATCGTTTCCTACGTACGTATCTCCAGGATTTAACGAACATTGTCGAACTATCTCGAGAATACGCTTTAGATTCGCGAAAGGGACTTGACTCGTCTTTAAGCCGCCTTCGCAACATTCGATAATGGGCAAGCTCTTTACACAAGGTGCGTTTTCGTTTCATGAAAATCGTTGTACGTTTACGTTACCATTGCTCGCTATATAACGTTATTCGTGCTTATCGTAAGAAAGAAGAAGCGATATACGTTGTAGACATTGGAGAATGCTACGAAACGACTACGATAACTACGAGGACGCAATCCACTTGAACAAAAGTTAGCGGAAAATTATCGTAGACACGTATACTCTTTGTTATTCGTCAGTTTCTCTTTTAGTCTAATCATAAAAATCGCGCGGACCAATTCTACAATCTGATGAAATCTCGTCTACCCGTTCCACTGTATTCGGCTTTCTATCGCGCTTATATAGAACACTAAACATATTACGATCTCTGTCTCTTGCTGATTCGATTAGATAAGAATATTCGATAAGATAAGAGACAAGACGAAATCAATTTATCGATTTTATTTAAATTTATTATATCGGCTCCTTTTTCCGGGGTTGGTTCCGGGGTTCTTGTACCATAAGAGGAGCGGACAGAGCAGGGGTTTTTAGTGGGTATGGCGACTCCATCCGCCGAGTCCCACATACTCAGTTACTGGCTATGTGTAATAGCATTTTCCCCTCCTCGAGAAAGGAAAAAAAAGGAATAACGGACGTTAATGTTATAAAAATCGATAAATAACGTTTGATATTTGCCGACGTTTTCTTTAATCGCATCCTTTTACGTGATTTCGTGAACAAAATTCCTTTCGGAATACCAACAACCGCTCAGTCTCGATATCGCGAAATTCCTTTCTCCTTGTCGTCGGAACCAGGGAAACGCGAGCAGCCATCCGTGAACGCGGCGTGCGACGACGGCTTCGTATCCCGCCGTATATTCGTGATCGACAGGAGTTCAAGGATTTCCTTCCTCGTGGACACTGACGCTGACCTATGCGTGTACCCGCGTAACAGATTACGCGGACCCGCGAGCAGGAGCCAGTACGATGACGACCTGATAGTCTTGTTAGTACGCGCTATCTGGGCCGTACTTGTGCTCTTCGCGTATTCCCCGTTGACTCGACTTTGCTGATCACTCGCGACGCGCTACTCTGGCTGCGATTGTTTCTAACTGTGTCTCTCGTTTCCCTTCATATAGGTTGCCGGGATTCCCGAAAGAGAAAGATTTTTTCCGAGATAGACAAACGGATCTTTTCTTGTCGAAAGCCCTTGCTCATTTTCGTAAGTCCCAGGATTTATCCTGACCTCGGACGTCGTTTCGCAGGTCATGCGGGCGACACATCCGCTTAACCCTGGAACTTTCTTTACGGTCATGGGCAGCTATAGAAGCATTCGCACTTTTATGTTAGGCGGATATTGCTAGCACTAAACGATTTGCCGCTGTTAAACAATTTTCTACCTTTGAATATATAATTGTTTCGCGACTACGATAGGCAATAAACACTGAGAAATGTGCAATAGAGTGCACGTATATCGGTACTCTATTATCGGATTGTTCGAAGCTTACATTGCGGAAATTCAATGAATTCGCTGATACGAATAGACGCAAAGAGGCTTTCGATACGAACTTTATCACCGTACCAGTTTATTGAAAATTTACCATCTAAAACAATTTCCATCTGCGTTAGAAATTGCAGATTTTATAGATACGGAAGATTCTTTTTAACCAAAGAGGTTCGATTTAATTTTATGGAAAATTAAATTCTTTCCTCTGGAAAATTTTACACCGTAGCTTTTATCATCGCAGAACCTTAAATTCTCGTTTTTTACTTCGCTAAATTCGCTGACCTTTTTAGCGTGCAAATTGAGGGGAGGAATTAAGAAAAGAAGTTGTCTCACGAGCGTGCGATGTAATTTAAATAAACATCAATATTTCTGTTATCGCGCGCCGGTGCTACTCAAACGTTATAAATTGCTTCGTGCCAGATTCCAGCTGTTTACGTATTCGTACATTGCTCTTTCGAAAAACACAAACGTTATTCCGCCGTCTACCGAAGTTCTCTAAATACTATACTAGTAGCGCGTGTATTTTTTTCTCCAAAAAGAGGAAATCGGATTTACTCAGAGAACCGTTTCAGAGAACCTTTATCCTTTGTTATGGAAAGAACTCGTGGGACTTAACAGCAGTTTTAGGTTTCCGCCATCATCGTGATTGTTGCAGAGATTTTCACGACTGCTTTTTACGTTCCTCTTGTGCGTGAGTATTGTTACGCGACCTTTTTTTGTTACTAACGATGTCTCGAACGGTGGAAGAAGAAAGTCTCTTCGATCGTTTCCCCATCGCACGTCCATTCTTTCTGCAACGTTTCAAAACTACATTTATTTCTTTATTATCTCAGGGACCGAGATTTCTTCGCATCGACGAAGACCTTTTCGATCGATCAAATAGTTCATAGAAGACATTTTCGTAACTATCGTATTTTATCTTACGATAAACTTCTAAGATTGTTTTTTAGAAATAATCGACAAAGTAGCATTATATTTTTAGCGAAAATAGAAACGAGACGGAAACGCTGAATTTGTGACCAATCTTCAACTACGAGTTATATTTCGCAATTGATCCGCGAACGAATTTGTTTTGGGAGACGAGGATGGATCGCCTTAAAATCTCTCTGAGACCTACTCTGGAAGATCTGTTTAAAATTAATGGATAACGGATCGATGAATATTCTAAAAGATAGAAAACTTCTTCGACGATATAAATCGTTTCCCTGCCACGATTATCGCCCCGGAAGACTCTTTATATCGAAAGAAATTCATCGTACTATCAACGTATGAGCAGAAGAATTTGTTATTCCAAGCTTCGCATATTTTTGCGATCAGACGTTGAACGAAGAATTTTGAAGAGAACAAGGGTAATGTACACGTCGACCCAGAAGCTTAATACTCCATGAGTTTCAAACGTTCTATCCCTCATGAAACATGCATGGATGTTTATTTTTCCTCGCCTGGACCGGTTTTCCGCCTTGATCGGAACCAAAACGATGATAGTGAGTTTCGTCTATCGACGCGAGATGTTTCGTGGATCATTGGGAACTCATTGAGAATACCGGACTAATCTATAGACCTTCGCGATATTTCGTTCAATGACGAGTCGTTTAAACGATGTCGACGCTATGCGCTCACGAGCTTTCGCTCTCACGAATTAAACTATTATAGAATATTTCTTTAATTTCCAAGTTTTCTACGAATGTCCGCGAAATTGAACGCGAAACAACATTTGTTTCGGACGATTCTCGATCAATCGTTGAAAAGAAAAATATCAAACGAAAAGTGGAACGAGTGGAGCAAATTGCTACAGATGGCTCGGGTATATCTTCAAATTTGATCGACGAAACTTCCCTTCAACATTCTTTCTACGTTTCTTAGTCGTCGGACAATTGCTCGATTATATATCGTAGCGGTACGGGATCGTCGAATACTCTTTCAGTTATTTATTACTATTTGCGGAAGAACATACTTTTATCGACCATGAAATTAACTATTAGTGGTATATAACTGAAATAACGGGTCGATCCATTTGTAAAGCCGATCGGGCGATTCCATTATTCGAGCCGTGTTTCGTACGACGCGTTAGTATGTTAGGGATTATGATTAGTGGATGGAAGATGCTGCAAGCAGATACGAAGATTATCAACGACGTGGAAAGTTTGGGCGATCGTGATCTTTCGAGCAATTTGGAACAACGCGATTCTATGCTTATTGCAAAAGTTGGCCAGTTATTGGAAGAATGTAGACTAACTGGAGAAAGTTTGCTGCTATACGCGAGAAGCGAACTCGTGTAAAACACAAGATTCGAAGTACCCCAGTCAATGGTATTTCGATTAATTAAAATTTAGCTTTCGTTCGATCGATGCTTGAGAATTGTTGTATCGTCGATGAAAATTGGCACGTCGTCAGATTTGCGTCGATTTACGACGCTTAGATCGGAGTAAATGTTAAACAGTTCGGATTATAACTTAATTTTTATTACGTATTCTTACGCGCAAGTTTCGCCTTTCAGTTTTTCATTAAACACGATTAATTTGCTGATCCAGCGTTGGCTATCGTAAATTCTGCGAGTTTTCCGATACGGAGCATGCTTGGAAATTGTTAATTCATGACACGAAGTACTCTCAGGAATAAACGTACTTTGCTACGATTATATTTATAACGTAATGGAATTTCTACGATGCTTGCCATTGCGGTTTGTTCATAGTACTACATGAATTTATTATTTTTCATCTAGACTCCTCTTCTTTTTACGATCTTCGATTCTCTCACGAATCTGCCAAGGGATATTTTTATAAAGAGGGGATCGTATCGAGGGAAAGGTAAAAGATTCACGCGATATCTTGATCAGGAGTACGGTAAATGGAAATTTCGCGGTACATAAAAACGGACGGGACGAATGCCAATAAGCAAATCCATTACGATATTGATATTTTTTCCTCGAACGATGTTGCGTCTTGATTTAAATAAGAGTCGACTGAACGTGACTGGAGGGAGGCGGTCGTAAAGAAAATATCGATCTTCGTTTGCGTGTTACGCGAGTATATTCCGGGTAATAGAAGAATTAGCCGAATACGTATATCGAGATACAGAAGTATTAATCATCTAGAATTACCGGTAAAACCTATTAACTCGTCGAGGTCGCTTGTACGAAACGAAGTTTAAGCTACATCGAAAATTGCCAACAACCATCGCTTTGACGCGATTAGGTTAAAAGATAGAGGCGTGCATCCTCGACTCCATCTCTCGAGTAGAGAGAAAAAGAGCACACGGTTGAAGCACTTGGACGTTGTTCCAGTTGGTCCACTGACAAAATTACACACATCGTAGACATCTTTGTGCGGAAATCAGTGGATCACACGGAGATATCTCGAGTCATATTTTATTTATGATGACAAGAGATTTTCAAGCGGGCAATTGCTCTTAACCAGAGTACTTTGTTCCCTCGAGAACATAGCTCGCGCTATGGAAAAAGGACGGAAACTCGTCAGCGTGAGCGTATTTTTCTCTTCTTTGCTCGGTTTCATCGCGGTTTTTCTCCCAAGATCCTTCGACACTTAAGGAAATTTCTCTCTTAAAGGTAATCTTTAACTCGTACGTCGAGCGAGGTTTCCTTTAACTTCGTGTCTTCCTTCCTCTTTAACTATTTATGCCATTGTCCTCGCGACGTTCGGCTATTCGCTAAGAAATTGTCTAGACAAATTTTACGAAGGCTATTATTATATACTCGAATAAGCACTTTGAAACGGCGAAACGTTATCGAACAGAAGGAAAGATCGGACAAGGTCCCTTCTGAGTTTCGATTCGCATACAACGAAATCAGTTTTTATTTTCAATGTAGGAGAAGAACCGGTAGAAGGAAACTAGAGTCACGATTTTAATACGATCGACGAACCCACGGATAAGTCAGCTTTATACGATTCCATGAACAAATAGAAAGGGGACAGATTTACTTTCGCCTCTTGGAAAATGGTACGTCGTATATGTCACGATAGGGGATGATCAATCGTCGTCATAATTCACAAAAATTCCTACAGATATATCTCTTTTACGGAAGATAGCGTGAGAATAAAAAAAAGATACGACGTTCTTATCGTCGAGTAATTGAAAAGTAAGTTGCGCGTATTGTAGGCTAAAGCGCGATTCATCGTATATTTTATCACGATCGCGGTTTCTTGATCGAGTACGTTGGTGTAGGCGAAAAATTAAACGAATGTAATTAACGTCCGGGGAAATTTTTAATAAAGAGTACGATCTATCGACAACAACGACCGATCGCAGATGGCACGCAAAGAGTGATTTACAACGACTTTACGTCTTCAATCGAGGATTACGTAGAGAAATTAGATTTTTCTATTTGTTCGATCTCTTCTTCTTTCCCTCTCTTTCCCCTGTCAAATCGATCTAATAACAAGTTGCGCGATAATTTATCGCGGCAGATCTTTCTTTTTGCTCTTTCTTTTCCTATTAAGTCGTTCTAATGAATTCTTCGATTCTCTCTTCAACCTTTCTCCCCAAGATATTCAAATTTCATCGCGTTTGCCGAAAATTGTTGGTTGCTTCGGACGGGAAAAAATGAGAGCAAGAAGTTAAATATCGTGTTTCCTGTGACGATGCCTTTAGAATATAAAACAAGTGAACCGAGTGATGGAATACTGGAAGGGTGAAACAGATGTCAAACGTGAACCGAAACGAATACCCTGGAAAGTTGTCTTCTTCTTCACGTGCGTCCACGAACTTTGCAAACGAGTCTACTTAAACGTAGATGGTCGCGACATATCTTGCGAAACGGATTGAGAAAACAACCATTTCCATCGTCGTTAGTGCGGATCGATATCGTGTTCGTTGATTTACATTAGAATCAGCATACCAATAAAATTTGTTTTCTACGAATATTTTACTTTCTCGTAATTCGAATTCGAAAGAGAAAAGAGATTCGTCCTCCTAACCGTCTTCAAAAATTGCAAAAAGATTAATCGGCAAATTGCGTTTAGACGACTTTGGAACGTCGAAGATCGCTTTACGATTCGAAATAACGATAATCGAATGTTTAACGAATCATATGAATTTCGCAGACAGCCGATACCAGTATTCGTGAAATTTTCCAAACTTTCTCACACACCACGTGGATTTAAACAAGGGTTCATGCATATTGCATTAGGGGTAAACGATTTACAGAAGCTGCAGTGACGTCAGCATCGCTACACCCACGTTAGCTCACCCCTATGTGCCGCTGATTGTGTTCGTTCGTAATCGAAACAACGGGTTGAAGGAACTATTTTTGACTTGTCTACGGTTTTAGAAAGGTTAATTATCGTGCTCGCCCTAATTCTATTCGAACGATATTAGTTCCTAAAAATAGGAAATTGTACGGTAACTGGTTAATCGATCGAGCGATACAATTTTTGTTCGGACTATTGAACGTTTAATAAGAAAAGGACAAGAGTGAATTTGTAATTTCTCAACGTTCGTGTTGTTGTCAGCGAGGTGTACGCATACTCTGAAATAGAACAAATATTCTAATTAAACGGTAAGAAGAGAAGAAAAATAGATCGAGGCGCAGATTAGATTTTGATCAAGTCGGAAGCTTAATTAGCCGACAAATTAGTTACAGATCCAACGTTTGTATAATTGCGATTATTAATACTATCTAATGGAAGAGACGAGGAAAGCTTGAATCGAACTCGATAACAAGGACTATAAATCTTAATTATCGAGCGTATATTTTGAGCGGTGAACGGAGGGGAACACGACGATATTTAACAATAGGAAACGTGATCCGTTATCTCTTAGTTCAACCGTAAACGTTAGCAAAGACGAATGACGCGTCATTCTATCTATAAAACGTTGAAGGCGACTAAAACTAGAGAAAGAAATTGATCCAGAGGAAGCAAGTATATTTCATCGTTGGAAACGAATCGAAGATAAAACGTCTGGCGGGGTGAATCTTAAAGATACAGCAACGCGATTTATCCAGTTGAAAAATTCCTCGGCATATTCGGGTTCTCATGGACAAGATATCGAAGGAAGATGGGACGTGTTTGATAGCTGATATTTCGTGTCACAAAATATCGGAAAATAACTTTTTACGAATCGAAGGCATCCATAAATCTAAACACTTGGTGGCAGTTAATATCAGTCACGAATTCTGTATCGAAAAATTGATGACGTACTTAACCCGGAATCACATTCGGAAGAATATCCTGCGGAGCACGATAACGATCACCAGGCCTCTCCCCGAGGCGAGGTAGCCGCGCAAAATCTTCCATTATGTTGGTAATCTACTTATTCAAGTTGTTACTAACGGATACAAAATACACCCTGGATATACATCTCACAATGGTACCAGATATTTCACAACGATTATGCCAACGATTAAATCCATGTTAAAACTTCACCTGTCGACACGAACGCTATCGTACGTGTATCGCTGATAATACGAAAATTCGATCGTGCATAGTTAAAAAATTTCATCGAAATTTTCGTACATACGTATAAACAAATACACGCGAAACCTGGTAGACGAATTCGGAAATAATTGAATTATTACGAAATACGTGTATGCGCGTGTGTAACGCGGTAAATGCATAAAGAATATCGCGTAAGAATTCCTGTGCAAACGTGTAGATGGCTATCGGTGGCAGAAGCGTGCGCACGCGAGTTATCACGCGCGAAATACACGCGAACGCATGCGGTAATCCATGATCAAACATTTAGGAATATACGTCGTTGTACGTTAACGACCATCCCTCAACGTCATCCGCAAGCAGATATGGAAACACGCGTGTCAACACGTGGCTAAGCACCCCGGTACAACCTGGTTGAACTCGCGCTACATGCTTCACCGGTCAAAGCATGTTCGGTAATGCTTTGACAATGCGACTGCCACGGAGGAACTGATGTAACGGAACAACTTCTTCGACTACGTGCACCTGCTATCAAAAAGTCTTATCAACGCGATCTCATCGACCACATGAAAATTAATTCGACGTTTAAAAATTGCAAAATTAAATATTCCCTTCTTTCTGCGCGTTTTCTACACTTGTAAAATGGAACATTTATGGCCTCTTATCCGGTAAGTAATCGATAGATCTCTAACTTTCTAGCTTCACACCTACAGCATTAAAAAAAAGAAATATCGATACTATACGCTCCAGTTCGAACCGAGTGAAGATAAGCAAATATTTTCAGAATAGCGAAAAAGTTCGTACGTCGAACATCTTTGCGTATATTTTATCTTGAGTGCATCCGTGTCTATTTATCGAAAGGAAATTTCACGGATCGTAAATGCAGAGTTTCAACTATGTCGTTACTTTGGCGGAATTCGCGTACCGAGTACGGTAGCAATCAGCGACCGCGTAATATCTCGTTTGTACGCCGCAACAATTTTGGAGATCGTTGGCACGGTAAGACGTGTAGGCGCATCTGCTACTATCCTGCTACTTAATACCCTGTTACGTGTTTCGCTCCCTTGAAAGTTTATCGTTGCTTCGTCTCGTGCGTCGACGAAACCATTGCAACACCTATATTAACAGTATAATTACAGTTACGGAACGACACAATTATCGTGGCGTTGTTTTCTCGAGACTGGCTTAACCAAAGCTTCAACTCGAACCAAGTGTAAGTGTGATTTCAAATACGATGAAAACTGATCTGCGGGTAACGGCTGAAGCTTCTTAACATCTTGGATACGATTGAATTTTGCGCGGGGCTGTTTCTCTGTACGGCAGAGTTTGACGCGAATTACGCGTAAACGATACAGCACTGCAATATGTGACGGATAATGCTGTTTCTCTACGCAAGCACATTGAAATGAAGTTTTTGAAAATCAAATGATTATTTTTCTTAAAGATACCACGCATATGCTTGAACTTTAATAATTTACTTTAATAATTAATAATACAATTGAGTGTGACATAAATTAAAACACGACACGATACATAGACCCGCGTCACGATTTTCACACTCATAGGGCGATAGTGTTTTTCGAATTGCTCTTCGTTTTCTATTTTCTGGCGATATTTTCAGGTCGAAGATTCTAAAAAATTATAAGTATATTTAAATATTTTAACGTAAAAGCTACAATTGATATCTGGCACTGGTGTATTAAAAACAAAGACTATATATCCTGCCTGTATATCGGTATAAAACATTGCGAGGGCAAAGAAAGCGTGAAGTAAGACAAATGAAATAGATCATTTAGTTCAAACGGTGAGCGAATAAGTCAGTAGAGTGAGCCACTATACTGGCGCGTCGTATTATAAGATGACATCCGCGAAAGTCACTATAGTGACGCATCGTACCTAAGAGGTTAAGTTGACGAGTGTGATTCAAGCTTTAAAAATATCTTGCAACGATTCGTGATTGATCGAGTGTAATAATGTTTTTAATTTGCATCGCACATATCCACCCTTGATTTAATGACCCTTTGGTCTATCCTAACGATCCTTAGCCATCAACCCTCGAGAACGAAAGTTGGGGAAGTTTCGATTTACGGTATACTGGAGGGTAAAGTAGCTTTCGTAAAAAGGGAAGGTTAAAAGCGAAATATATATATTTAGGATTCGATGTATCGAGAGTCGAATTCGATAAAATTGAATCGTGTTTCGTCTTTTCGTCGATCTTTAAAGTTAATCTAACCTTTCTTAATCTAGCGCTTTCTTCCCTTTTTTCTTTCGTAACGGGATGAGAGCATCGCGAAACGCGTTGGCTGTAGATTTTATTGCCAGTATCTCGCAATTCGTTTCACGATAGTTGCTAGAATTTCTAGATTTTCTTAAGAATCACAAAGAGATCACGCAGAAAGCTAAAAGAACCGAAGATTTTTATTTCTGGACTTACCGGACTTCGCCTTGATAAAAATTACATTGGAATTGGCGAAACCACGAAAGATTTCGTGGTTTCGTGGCATTTTAATCTGGCATTAGAGCTATTCTCGTAAAGAGGGCTTCGCTTATCGGGGCGTTGTTCTCATCGCGGGCAAGCTCGTATATAAGGACGTTAGTCTCGAGACGGTCTCGAAAATTTCTCGTCTGTATGCGCCACCTTTAGCCAGCGACGAGAAAGAATTTATTTCGTCTCGGGAACCAGCTCGTTTCAATGAATCCCCGAAGGAACGGAACCGTTTCGTGCGCACCAAGGAAGAACAAAGATGTTTGGTACGCTGTCTGACCCTTGTTGAGCGGAAAGAATGGCTCGTAGCAACGGTACCAACAGCAAAATTAAACGACTGTATATCAGAAATGTGGTTTATACGAGAAAAATACTCTCTCCGTACTATTTCCGTTGCTGCCCGTCACTTTGCCTTGGCTACTTCCGTGTCTATCATACGTACGTACATACACGTACGATTACTCGAGCCAGTTTGATCGAAGCCAAGTAATTTACCTCGTAATTCGCTAAATTCGGTATATTTAATAATAATAATAATAATAATAATAATAAATAAACGTGTAGTAACAATCGGAAATAGAGTATATTTTCTCACTGTTTCTTTGTTACGTTATTATAAATTAACGACGAGTCGCGAGTATAAAATTTGAAGAATTTTAAGCTGTCGAAACTTATAGGTGACTCGGGCAATCCTATCGTACTATACGAAAATAAGCGTTATCTCAACGAGAAAAAGTTTCTATTTTAATCCGTCCAACGTTGCTGAACAGTTCGATATTCTACGATTCTAGAATTAATCGCGAACTAAATACAATATGTACAAAGGATCAGAGCGAAATTCGTTTCTAGGTCGACTAACTATGCGAATGTGCAACCGACCGTACACCGCTATAGAAATAGCACGATCGAGGAACGTTATTTTCGCGATGCCCGAGAAACTGTTCGATCGAATGGATGCTTGTCCACTTATCGGAGGAACCGATGATCCGAGGACGTGATCATGCAAATTGTACGGCTACATGCGCGGCTACATCTTCCCTTGGAAGGGGAAGAGAGATGCGAAAAAGGCGTAATTCGTGGTACTTGAATTCGATGGTTGCAACTTACGCTACGGTTACGTACGCTCTCGAGCAGACGTTCCTTATCTTTCTCGATGTCTCACGCCGGACGTCGGTGTACGAATAGAACGAATAGAAAGCGACTCTTTGGTTCGACGTGTGTCGCAAAGTGTTCGTTCTTTTTCCACCGATACGAGTAGTAAATTCAAAGTTCCTTCGTCCCGTAATTGCTCCCACGCAGAAATAACTTTGCGGTTCTGTACAAGTCGAAATTAATTGAGAATCGCCGGAGTCGATCGAATGTTTGGAGTTAAGTTTGCTAATTTAACTTTCGTGACAGTCGTGTTAGCGTTGCAATTGCGAAAAAGTGGACGAAGGTAGAGAAAAAGGGCAAATTCCAATAACATTTCAGGGTTTTACATCTTTATTTCCATTTTAAATGCAATGCGAACAAACATCGGTCGAACGTTGGTACGAAAACGAAGTTACGTCAGAATGGAAGTTGCGAGGCTCGTTATCGAATTACATCGGAAATTACGAAAATTTGACTAGCGACTCGCTCAGCATGAAAACGGATCGGAAATGATCGAGTTATGAGATAAATATTTTTTTTTTTTATATAAATATATATTGAGTGCGTATGCGGAATATAGCGCGAGCTTTTCGTTTTATATATCGTATACTTCAACGTCAGACCACGTCGTTCCATAGAAACGACTGGTCTTCGATATTCTTGCGAAGACGCTACCTGGGATTCGGTACTCTCACATAATTTTGCAATTAACCTCCTTTCGTTAAATCGCCGGTAGAATGATTTCGCCTGGAGGTAACCTGCCTGGTATGACTGAAACACTCGCGCTCTTCATTCTGGATATAATTATACGATTACATTACAAAGGGCGCACGTTGCGATTGATTAATTGCCACGATCCAATTTGTTCCGCTGAAACGCATTGCACTTTAGAGATAAAACATATTTGTAGCTATTTTCGTTATTACTAGGGCGCGGGTCTTTACGTAAATTCATATTTTTGCAATTAGAGAAATTAATGGAATCTAAATGGAGATTTATTTCATTCGCTGGACATTAGAGCGAGCACTTTGTTCCGAATATTTCGTAGAATCTCGAATTTTCTTTTCATTTTTCGTAAATCCATAAACATCCGCGGCTTAATGTCTGTTTAATCACGCAAAATATCGCACACATCCTCGTGAATCAATACGTACGAACGAAATGATACGGATATCATCGAAGCGTGGGTATCGGGTAAAAGATCAATTAGATTTTAATCATAGATATATTTTTCAACGACTCGATGAGCCCTCTTCCATCGATTAAATCTTTTTTTACTAGCAATAACGCTCCGCGGCCATGAACTAACAATTTCTCGCGTCTCCTAAATATAAGATTTCGGAAAATTGATTCGTCATCGGCTACGCGTTAAGATCCTGCGGAAGACGTTAAATATTGATTCGGCGGGTTAATTTACATTTTTCGAACGGCGGGACGAGTATCGAGGTAAAGTCCACAAATACTCCACTCTCTCCATCTTTTCTTTCAAATACCTGCATTACATTCGCCAGAGATCATCGAACGGATGATCGCTTCGATCAAATTATTCGAACGTTTCTTAATCTAGACAGCGTGCACCAAGTCTAACGCGCAACTTGGCGATAAACTTTTTAACCAACCTAATCTCTCAGGTATATCCTGATTAAACGTACGTCGTAGTAACGTAAGAACTATCAGATCTATCGAAAAATCTGCTCTCGATACTCTACATTTCCGTTCGTAACGGAATTACGCAAAAGGAAGCTGTCGTACTTTCGTGTTTTCAGCGTTGCTTCTTTCCGCTGACACGTCCAGCTCTCGTACCACGAGACATTGGAGTGTCGCGGAGCTGTGGTAGTCGGAATCGTTGGAACTACTGGAAGAAAGAATCATCGTGGATCGATTCGTCGGTCGACTTGGATATTCGTAATCTGGTTTTTCCGCTAGATTATTCCACGATCCGCTGATGGTGTTATGTGACTGAGAATGCAGTTGGTGCCTCGTGAATTTTAATTCCTCCACGTAATAGATGCTTCTCGAGAAAACTTTGTCGCAGAGACCGCGCTACGGATTTCCTGCTTCGTTTCACGTTCTTCGAAAGGTGCATGGGACGGTCGAAAGAACGAACAAACTCTAGACCACTCGGTCGTTCGAGTTGGATCTGTAACATAGAGCAGTCGAACGAACAAAGATAATTTATCGTTGGTCAGTTGCCTCGAGACTCCCTAGGTCTTTGAAATTTCCCTGGAGAATCCCTCGCAAGTCGCGCCGCCGACCGAAACCGCTTTCCTACCGTTTTTCGCGTTTAGCGAAAGTCGCGGCGGCGGTCTCTCGCATAAATCGGTCTTCGTAATTTGCGCGGGTGGGTGTCGAACACGCTCTTTGGTCGACCAAAGATGGAAACGAGTTCGAGAAGGAAGGATAACCCCGAATATCGGCAAGAAAAGTTGCAGGCTCCTCTTTGCATGATCATTTAGCGGCTTCCTGTTGAACGATCTTTTCTTACGTTCCAACGTATACTCCATCGTCTCTCGATGACGACACTTTGTCTTCTTCGTTTTTTCCTGGTCCAAGAAGCGGCAGCCAATCCCCGAGCCGGTGTCCAGCCTTTTATCCATAATCTTCGCGGATAAAAAACCGTGGATTTTCTCACATCGAAGAAAGAATCTTGAAACTCGAGATCTATCGACTTCTGAAAATCGGATAGCGACGAACAAGAGTATGACTTTTCTTCTCGTTTGTTTGAAAAGTAAATCCCTCTCCAATGATTCTTCTTCGGCGATGTTGTCCATCTTATCCAACGCAGCACGATGAACAACCGTAGACGACGATTTCACTCGGAAATAAAATACTCGCAGAACTGACCGTGGATCAGCGATGCACGAATGCCGGTGTAATAAATTTTTATTGAATCGTTAGAGCGAACAGCTCGCTTAAAGGGCAGGTAACGGACGGAGGGGCAGCCAAGGTCAATTTGTCAAACACGGTTTAAAGTGCTTCGCACAATGACAACTTTTTAATATCTCCGCTCTGGTCGCGTATTTATTCGCGATATTTAAATATCGTTAAATATTAATGTTAAAAGTAACAAATAACGTATAATATTTAATATCGCTGGTTCCGTATTTTAAGAAGAAAATTATTGGAATCGATTTGGTGGATTTACGCTTGCTGATGCACGTACAGACAATTATTCCGTAATTTTACTGCACCGTGAAATAGTACGCCAGAGTTTAGAGGTGCGTGCGGTGAAATTTGCATCATTTGCTTGATAAGCGATAAATAATTTACAACGGTGCTAACTATCTTCGAATTATTGAAACTTCTGATAGCTACGGTATGCGACAAAGAGATTCGCGGATGAATCGGAAAAGACCGATCGTGGTTAACTTATCGCGAAGAAATTAAATAAATAAATAATAGAAATAAAATAAAGTGTCTCGTGGAGGGAAAAACGAACTGTCGGGAAATTGGAAGCGTCGTGTATTCGGGAAACGTTTTGAGCAGCTTTCGATCAAGCGAAAAGATCGTCAGGACTGGAGGTCTGATATAGCTTCATGGTTGATGCATGAAAAATTCCTGGGATTTCTTGAAAATCGATACGTTTGGCGCCAAAACGACTGATTTTCTTTACCCGAGGCTGCTTTATCTTCATTGTATTCCACCCACGCAAACGTTTCCTCGGACAAAGAACTAGGTCAAAGGTCAGCGCGATGGCGAATTCGCCACTTTGTCACCTCTGTCACCTCTGAAATTCCATTTTTCTTTTATCAAATGCATTCGCGTCAATCACGTATTTAGACGATGCTTTTTGCTCGAATTTATCGCGAATTTTCTTTTAAGCGCCGACAAGCGTTCGTTAGTTGGCTGGATTCTTTTGTCGAAGATGCGAAACAGGAAGCGCGATGCAAAAGCCTGGCGTGAGGATGAGCCTTAGGATGAGCAGGCAAAAGGAACCTCGACTAGGTAGATATAGTAGTAAACGTAGATCTTTATGTTCAGCCGATTTGCAGGTCAATGGCATCGTATATTTTTATTGTTGCATTGTGCTTCTTAAAACTGTCCGAGTGCAATTGATTCTGATCTGTCGTAAAATTTGTATCTTTTTTTTTTTTTACGTGGAGGAAATCCGCACGGACGGAAGTAGCGTGGTAGTGCCGGAGTCCAACCGACTAAAACCTCCACCGTAATTAAAAACGAGGGTCGTTGATAGCTGTTTGCAGCAGTGCTACTTACTACGTACGGTTCTTTTTGGTACTTTTGGAACTCTAAGCGACCGAGCATTCGTGCAAACAGCTTAATAGAAAAATTTGATTGCGTACCGTGCGTATACGTGGACTAAACGGTATCTATCGCTGTTAATATATTTGTCGTATAAATCCGGATTATAGCGGAAAACGCGTAGAGAGTGTCTAATCCCAACTCGTTATTGCAAATATTTTACAACGTACGCTGAATAGGAAAGAATATTTCTAGAGGAAAATTTAAATCCAAAAGAGAAATCCTAAAACATAAGCAGAATATTTATTTATTGATTTGTTTATTCGTTCGAAAGGTTAACAACGATCAGTACAATTGAATTGGCAATGAAAAATGCAATAAAATGTTTCAAATTATTTAGAAACAAGTCTATATGCGTAGGCTTCGTTATCAATCGCGTTAATTTTACAGGAGATGGTTTAGCAGGATCAGAATCGTGCATTGTCCCGTTAACTTTCCTCGACGGAAGCTTTATCCTTGTCAAGACTCGTTGCGTTTCTCGTCGTTCTCCGGGCGATCTGGGAAAACTGTAGCCGATGGCGTGATTCGATCCTGCGTGAACGAAATCATCGATAAGTTAAGTTCTGCGTAAAATCGAAGAACGTTGTACGTAACGCGGCTCGAAGCAGATTCGACAAATCCGAGAAAGGATAAGGAGTTAAGCGATAGGCAGTCCGTAACACAGTTTCTGATACTGATCGTCTAGTAACTGGCTTTGATCGGTGCGAATAATCGCGAGCTGAACCTGTCGTATTCTAATTACGTCATTTCAATCGGATTTCTTTACAGCTAAATTTCTGACATAAACAGATGGGACGAGCCGAAGCGAAATTGGAGAGAAAATACTTTCCCTTGTTCGGAAATGAGGAAACAAGCGGCCATCGAGTCGTCTAAGTATTACGCGATCGGCATTTGTTTTTTCGCTGCAAGATGAAAGTAATAATTTCACAAGGGTGCTCCTTCGTATCGAGTTGCCTTTTAACGATAGCGTGTCCAACGTTCTTTGATTCTTGAATTTTCCCTCATTGTTGAATTTATTATTATTGGTAAATTTTATTCGTAAAACGAATACACAGTTCAGACTAAAAATTTACTACTACATTTACTGGAATTGTGAGGATGTTGGGTTAAAACGAATGAATTAAAAGAATTGGGTAGTTTCTATGCAATGTGTCAGGTGTACGTGCCTTTCTGCCTAATTCTAATGCAATAGGAATAACGAATACCATAAGTCCAAGCAGCATACTCGGCAATAAGTACAAATTGCTGGCGCGCATTCTACCTTCTCTTTTACCTGACTAATGCAGGTAAACGGTATGAAAGGTGTTTCCCCATGAAAATTGCTATCTTCGTGTTCGTATTGTGTATGTAAGGCGTAAGGAATAAAAATTCATTGTTCGTTAGATTTAAAAACGAGTGGGAAACCTACCTAAACTAAGTGGAAAATTCGCAAGAAACGCATATTCACGGCAGTTGCTAAGAACTTGTAGCACTGTATTTCGTCCACCATGTACACTTCGCAAATATTTTAAACGCTCTATCGACTTGACTTTTTGTTCGCCTTGTAAATTTCTTGTAGCCGTCTCGTTAATACCGAAAGAATTGTATCGCGTTAATTCACGTTTCATCGAGAAAATTGGATCGGATCGGAGGCTTCTCGCCGAGAATTACACCGACTACGGGAAAATTGTAACGTCGCAACTACGGTAACTTTCTCTAATTGTCGATCGTACAAAGAAACGAGAAAATTGGAAGAGCTTGCACTAATCGTTGCACGAGTTTACGAGAAATCCAATTTTCCACTTTCCCTAGCCGCGTATCCGTTTGTCTCGCGTATTTAATTTCCACGGGCAATTAGCGCAACGTGATATTAAATACGAATTGATAGATACAAGCAAATCGTATCGATATCCTGATTTGCCGCGAGCCAACTGAATACGGAAATATCGTAATCTTCGTCGTGGTCCACGATCCTATCGGTCATCCTTTTCTCCTCCATTGATATTTAATCCGCTGCTCAATTCCATTTCTTCGTTCAGGCTCGCCCGTACGTAACAATTTCTCTCTGCAGCGATAGGACAGATTTTTACATCGCAACGCAATACCTATTAAACGATACAACCATCGATATTGTAATTTCTTTTGTGCAAAAGGATAGCGGAGAAAACCTTATTCGTTGAATTATCGAGTTTTTGTCTGGTAGGTATCTGCACAAAGCTCGTAAAGTAACTTTTCACGACTATCGTGAAAAGCGGCGTATCGTGGCAACAATACGGTGGATATTTTGAAAATATCAAATATTATTTTATCATATCCGATCTAGTCGAACGGTAATTATACATTTTACTGTACGCGAATAACTAAATAATTAAGGTCAACGTATTATTCGCGTTATTCGATTTAATACGCGTTCGTGAAATTTCTAAAACGCTCTGCTTATTTACGGCTACGGCGTGTTTTACGTTTACTCGCGCCACTAACCGGGCGTCGTTTTCTGCAACGCGATTAATATCCTAGAATTCGATTAGTCTGCGGAATGGCGATCGTCCGTCTACGAGGATGCGACGTGTCGGTGGTTTTCAAGTATTCGAAAGACGACGAGAGAAATTGGTTCTAATTGCAATCGTTTCGCCTTCCTCCGTACAATTTCCCGGATTTCCTCGTATCAATCGGTGTCTCTGCCGAGCGTAATATTTAATACCGAACGAACAAACGAGCCAACTTTTTCTACGGAATTCCCTCGTTTGAAATTCTCCTCGATTCATTTTAATCCCCGATGGGTATTCGGTATCGATACGCGCACAGGGGATCGGTAAAACCGTTCTATCGAATGCCAATCGATTACGGTGGCAGGTAGTTGTACCGATATTTCCTAGCAAACACGATATATTGTCCCGTTGGAAGATCCCAGAATATCGTTTTGTTTCCCGTCGTTCCTGCAAGCAAGCTTATTTCTGGCAGGTATGGTCGTTAAAGGGACCGAATAAGCAAGTTGGACCTCAGGAACGGGGACGGTCGAGTCGCGTCCTGCCGATACCGAAATTTGCATTCGCCGATCGCCCGATAAATTTGCATGATCCTGTTTTAATAAACGGAAAATCTATATCGCGAGAACGATGGCAATTGTATACACAGAGGAGAAACAGTACGGCGAACAATAGGCCCGATCCTTGGACGTACAAACAACAATTTAATTAATTTAACAAAAGTACACGATGTTCGTGTTGATTTTCTTAATCGGTTTAATCTTCGTTATATCCGATTATCTTTTCGTTATACATCGAATATATCGCGATTCGTACGACGGGGAACATCTAGTTCGCGTTATCTCTATTTCCACTTATTCTCGCGTTCCTTTATTTTTTGAATCCGCGTAGGTAGGAATTTTCAAGAACGACGAGCAATTAATCATCGATGCTGGTTGCACGTCCACGCGCTTTTTCTCTGTGACTTCCACCGCGTGTCTCAATTCAATTACCATGCGAGCTTTATGGCGCAGTGTAAAAATGAAGTGGAAAAAGTGGAAAAACGAAAAAGTGAGGTCGGAATATTTTTTTGCAAAATAGCATTGCTACCGAATATCGATTTTATACCGCTTAAGGGTATATTTTGAATCGTTTTAGGATAAAAGAATTAAGCGGCGAAAGCTAATTAAATTATCCAAATATAAATATTATGAAATATATAGAAATTAATCGATGGAAGAACGTTGGTAGAAAGTTTCGAAATATACCAAGCCTCGATTCGACCCTAATTATAAATCCAACTTCACCCCTCCCTTCTACCAGGATAAGTCGCCAGGTAAACGGTAAACCGATTTTTACATACCCCCGACGTTCACGAAGGTATAAACAGACTGTGTTACTCGCTGGACCTTCACTCGGTAGTCAAAATTCAAGCTCTCGACATCGAGTTTATCGCGTGAACCGCGTCATCGATCTGGACACCAATCGGAATTCTTAACGCGAATTTAATTCGGTTTAATCGTGGTAATTCCACGCAACAGCGTAGAGCTTAGACTCGGTGAAACTTGAAATACGCAGAATTGCTGAAACAAGTACGACGAGGATGAATATCTTTACGAACACGGTGATGAAAAGCAACGGGGAGATTGGTTGTTCGACGCATCCTTTCTATTATCCGTGGAAACTTTGCCAATAACGGACTATAACTTAATAACGAGCAAGAAATTGTATTAACGCATTTGCAAATTTACCGTTTTTTTTATTCTGTTATAGGTCGAGGTGTGGCGAAAGAACGAGACAGACAAGTTAGAGCTTATCGAGGGAGATCGGATTAACTGGCTTGAGGATCGTTCAACGAAGAGGCACAAAGTTCCAGTCGGTACTGTAAGCACTAGAAATATGACGAGAGCCGCACACAAAAGCGAACCGTGCGACAGCCACGAGGCTAGTAGTTCACGGACAATTTTTCAATCGACGGAGGAACCTCAAGAAATGTCGAATCTGGAGAGCATTATTCGCAGTTTCGAGGAGGGTTATCTCTCGCCTGTGAAAAAGGAGAAAGCGGTCGACGTATACAAGCAGAAGAACTTCGTCAAGAAGATTGTCGAAGCTTTCGAAATGAAATACAAGATTTATAACGATTCGAAGACCGTGCAGAAGATTCCAAAAAGTCCGAAAGAAAATATTTCGAACGTTGTTTCTATACTGGAATCGTGGAAAAGAAGATCCAGGATAGTCCGCAAACCTTCCAAAAAGGATTCCTCGCATTCGAAGCCGAATAATAGGAACGATGACGAATCTAACGGAAGTGCCTTGTCATCCGAGAAGAGAATTTTTCATACGTCGTGTGACAATAACGGACTTATTCGGAGAAGACCAGAAGAGTTAGAAAATTCGAAGTGCTCGGGCAAATCAAAGATGATCTTGTCTGCTTTCGGTCGCAAAGCTTCTGGTCTGGAGCTCTGTTCGACTTTCTTGCGTTCCAGTTCCGATTCCTCGAGTCCCCCTAATTGCATCACGATAGCAGATCTTTCCCACTCGGTGAAAAGGTTCTCTGCCGACAAGACGAAGACGATGAATACCGTCGATCCCTACATGACTTTATCGAAAGAAACTACTTTTACATCCGACGAGCCTCTTCCAATAACGAGTACCTTGATCGACCAGTCCCTGAAGAGCGAGCATAATTCGACGTTGCCAGAAATTTCACAGGTCGATAAATCTCCAAAGGTAGTCGGGGCATTTCTGAAAAAACCGATCGACGTCGAGAACACTTTTATCAATTGGATACCTATCACCGGAAAGAGGCTGCCGCGGAAGAGATCGCTCAAGAAGCTGCTCTGTTCGTTGACCAGCGGGAAGCTCGTCAAAAGGTCCTTGTCGGAAAAAAACTTGAACGAGGAACCGCGAGAAATCCAAGATTCCGAATACGACGAGAGATCTTGTTCCTCTATGTCTCTAACTTCTCTGATTTCCATCACGGACGTGCTACGTCAACAAGAAAGCAGCTATTTCGAATTTAACGGAAGATGCGACCTGAAAACTTTCAAATCGAAGAACAAATCGAACGAAGAAAAGGGCGAAGCTTCTTGCGATACGTATCATTCTGTAAAGTAAGTACTTGATATTCTTATAATTTTATAAATAAGCATCGCTATTCGTTAAGTAACAAAGTAACACGTTCGTTCGATATCGCAGGAACCAGAAGAAAAAACAGCTGCTTTTAACGGAGATGCCACGCGATGACGTGAAGCTGGATCTTGGCCCATCCTATCCTCCTCCTTCCCAGACGAATGGATTCCTATCGTCTTTAGTTGGCGAACTTGTAACCAAGCTACCGAACCATCCGTGCGTATCAAAGATTCCGAAAAATCCGTTCGTTACCTTGACTAAGATAGGCAACTTGGCGGAATTTAACAGCTCTCACATGTATTCCAACAGCGATGCCTCGTCATCGGTGATCATCAAGAACGACCTGTACGAGGTGGAGTTTCGAAGAAGCTGCAGCGACCTTCCCTCGTCGAATATCTATAGCAGCTCTTCGTCCGTGACCAGCCACTACGACGTCCCCAGAAGATTCTTATCCAAGTCCGACAACGAAATACTACGGATGAGAAAGTCGAAGTCGAAGCTAAACAGGAAAGAGGAGCCAATTTACGACATTCCCAAGTCACAAAGTATCGAGAGACCTAGGTCCAGCATTTACGATGACGTTCTGTCGTCGGAGAGAAAGGGCATTTACGTAGAAGCTAAAACCAATCTCAACACCCGTTCTCTGGCTCGATGTGACTTGGAATCTCACCGTGCCATCGCGAAGCCTGTCGATACTAGAATCTACATGAACTCCCAGGTGCAATTGTATCATTGAACCACCTGATTTCCGACGTTTAATTTAATTCGAGGATAATTGTACGTAAACGGTCCCTCGGTTGAGATTCGTTTATTTTAAGATCAAATTCATATATTATATTATTATATTATTGTATAATTGATATAGGAATCATGAAATTAGTTTATTAATTTATTAGACAGTTTTGACACGACTTATTTTCAGATTTGATTGTATCCCGATATATGATCGGGAATTACATGTAACGAAATCGACGGTACAAATTTCTTTTACGAATTTGTAGTACAAATAACTGTGATTATTGCGTATTTCATGATCGTTTTAGCAGTTTTCGATGCTGTAAGTATGTTGCAGCGAAGTTTTAGAAGCCCGAGTCGAATGGGCGCTTTTTAAATGCTTGTAGATTTACGTAAACGTCGTTTTAGGATTGTACGCAAGTTCTTTTTAACGATCGTACGTTATAAACCATGCGCATATGTAATTCTGTCGTGTGATAGTCCCGTATATTTGGGAACAAATATTTTACGAGATCTTTCGAACACGCCAACTATGACTGTTTCTTTTAAACGAGCGAACTTTGTATTTTAAGCAAATCGCGAGAACCATCTATTTTTATATTTGCACGTATTTTAACGGTTTAAATATCTGTCCCTCTCGTAAGGTACGAAACGCGAAACATTTGATCACAGTTTTTAGTTCGAAGCTCTGGAAAGTGACGAAAGAAACAGAAACTAACTGACAGAAATTATACAAAACGTTAAGTCTTACTTACCGTTTCTAACGGAAACTTTTTTGCAAAGACTTTTATCGTGCGTGCGATACAACGGATCTTCGATTTTAAAGCTATTTCTTAAAATTCGTTCTCTTTCGTTCCGTTTCGTTGCCACTTGGAAACGCGAAACGAGGATGCAAAGAAAATGCACGAAGAGCAAAAAAAAAAAGACAAATTCTACCGTCGTGGTATTTCTGTAAAGAAATATCATACAGTGTACTGGAACTTGGCTCTACATATACTTTATGATCTCGAGATTTAGCAATATCACGTAATTGTGGCATGCGTCGAATTATTATAAGCGAGAGTTAGTTAAGCTTACGTAGATGCAATTGCTTCTACGAATTGTACGCTTTTATTTATCGTACAATTTACGTTTATACGTAGTTAGACTTTTAGGTCCTTTAGGTCTTTTACGTCTTTTAATATCTTGTCTTTTTAATAAAAATTCTCGATGCAAATCGTCGTTATATATCGTCGTCCTTATATATCCGCTCCTATAAGAGAGTTTACTTTAATGGAAAGCAAGATTTCCATCTAACGCGTTAGGATCTGAAGAAGCGCAGCTCCTCGAGTAATCTGGTCACGGACTAATCGGATCTCCATGAAAAAAAAGAAAGGAGAGCCGCAATTTCACTCGCGTAATTCCTCCCCTTGTTTCGATCAAGTCGCTCGAGTCTGTTATAATCGAAGCGAAGGATAGCGATAAAACCGATTTGGCCGGCGATCTCGCGAATCTTTTATAAAATTAAGATTTGTTGGTCACAAATCGATGTGATCGATGAAGTACCGTAATCGAGTTGATTCAAAGGGTATACATTTTTTGTATACACGCGCACGTACGTCGATAGGATAACGATAGAACAAAGTCTTAAATCGACTCTGAAAACGGCAACCTTTTCCGTCGTATCGTCTCGTCAGTGGTATCGGCGTCGTTCGCGAGATTCTCGTTCGCGTCACCGGTTCAACGAGGCGGAGAACGATCAAGTAGCATCGTCGATAAGCCCGGTTACGTAGTGCGATCAATGTTCGTCCTTGTGCTTGTCATTTCACAGCGGTGAAACGGCTATCGAGAAAGATCGCGACGATGTTACGAAAACGTCTCGGATCTCGTGGGGCCATAACGGTACAATCTTGCTCGCGGTAGATAAAATGATACAGTGACGTAGAATGTTCGTATACGCCGGACACAGGTGCGACGCAGATACCGAACGACGCTAAGCGCGGGTCGTGACGGTCAGCCATTACCGTCACCGCTGCAACTACGTTGGCCAACGTACCTGGAAATTGTCGGTGATCGGTGTACGTGTCAAGGCCGGTAAATTTTTACCAACGGCATCGCGGAAGATTTCGAAATGTTTCAACGAGTGTAGTACATACGCCATTTTTCGAATTTCGATCGAAGCGAGAGAATAAACGAGAATAAATTTTTCCAAGGGCACGAAAAATTTGATCGACGTCGATCAGCGACAACGTTACGACTTTGTCGCGATTAGCGCCCGAGTTACAACGTTCTCCGATAACGATAGAGACGCGTACACGCAAGGACATAAATTTACGATACGAGTTTGCGTCGCAAGCGTATGTATCTTGATATCGAAATAACACACGGTGTACGTATTACAGTCGTAAATCGCTTGTACCGTGCGGCCAAGCATTCTTCGTTTTCGAAATGAAATTCCCACGAAAACAGTCCGCGCTTCGTTACCTCGAACGAAAAACATTCGCGAAAGAACACTCGAAAACGTTCCTCTTGTTCGCTTATTCTTTGGTTCTTAAAAAACGGAGAAAGGAGAGGGAAAATAAAATGATTGAACGAATTAAAAGCTGTATTCGAACGAAGCTATTAATCAGCGGATTGTAATTAGTGTCTGTGGTCGTTTAAGCAGGACGCGGATATTGGTATAAATTGCATCCGCTTTCGGTAGCCAATAAAATTAGACGAATCGGACCTGTTTACGTTGCACCGGATCACCACAAATTGATACCAATTAATTAGGCAACGACGTTTCAGAGGGCGTTTACGTGAATGGTTTCGAGGCAAACGAAGATACACGAGCTACAGATACTGATCGACAATTTACTCTTATCGAATCTCTTGTTTGTATCAGCGAAAAGCTTGCATAATTTGACGAGCGTTCGGCCGTATCGATTCACGGCAGTTGATTAAAGCAGCCGTCCGCCATCGCAGTATCACTTTGTAATTTATCGAACCGTTTGCCACCGCTTCTCGGGCTGATCGTATTAATTCCTATCGATTTACAGTCGGTATGGAACGTTAATCGAACGTAACGAGTCAGTTAGCTCGGCTTTTCGGATAACGTTTCGTTTGTCTGGTCGCCAGACAAGAAAATAGCCGATCGAGGTCACAGCCCCGGCTCCCAAATCCTCGAAAGATTAAGATTTATGAAACGCCTTCCAGCCAGCAAGCACACACCTACGAAATTGTCTCGCTCCTTCGGAAGCTTATCCTTTGTCTTGGCCGAGGCAGACCTGTCCCAACGACGACGCAGCTACATACACAAATCCCAGATTGAACTCGCTACCTCCTTTGCTATTCGCTTCGTCGATGGTTTCTCCTAATCGTCGTCGTTCTACTACGATCGTACGTTTCTTGTCGCGACTCGTACAGCTCCGAGGGAAATGCATCGAGAAGCGAACGTAACGAATAGAAAGATGATCGGGAAGCGGACGAAGAAGAAAAGATCGGAGGTCGTGTCTTTTCGAATTCGCTTTTACCGCTTGGTCGAACTACGAAAAGGAATCGGTAGTGGTTTCGCCGAGTACGGAACGAAAGGAGCGTCGCTGATCGCGAGATCCGAGCGAGTAGCGGAAAGGTGCGAAAGGGTGTGCGTTGAGATCTTAATAATTTAATCGACTGACAAAGTTACACCGGTACAGGGTGAAATTGGCACGCAGCATCGGCGCGTACACCAGGGAAAAAAAGGAAGTCGACAGAACGAGGAAAGAAGCAATTTTCCAGGGTGATGGCCTGGAAAATTGCCGCAACGTGCCTGCGCTCACCGATGTCCGATGTCAATGATCGTTTTATTTTTCCTTTGCCGCTAGTTGCGGAAAAAAGGTCGATCCTTTTTCATCCGAGTCTGTCGTCAGAAAAATTCTATTTATCTTTTTGTCACACTTTTCTGTCGAGAGAAATCCAATATCTGATTGCGACTCTTTTATAATCTCTTAAATCCGCTGCACGCGAGCTGCGGGTTTCGTCTCGAAAATATCAAAGACTCGCCTCTTGATCGAAACAGAAAAGGTTCGAGGATCGCAGCAGGGTTAACGCGAGCAATGGGCGTAGCCGGACACTCGCAGACAGATCTCGCTTCTGTATCTTATATCTCGTCGCAATGCATCTTCTTCGAACAGCATCGTAAAATTTGCCGCTAAATTACGAATCAGCCGCTCTCCTTTAAACCGACATCCGCATCGAACCATCGTACGATCGTTGTAACGTATAACGCCGAGGATGTTACGTCTCGTCGCGATAACCTTTATTTATCCGCAAAAGCGGAACAGGGAGGGAAACGTTGCATCTGTTCGCTATAATCGAAGAATTTCCATCGAACGAGAACGTAAATTCCGGAAAAATATCAAATTCGATTCGCTTTGCGCAAATCCGGATACAATTCCGATGCAAATGCACGGGTATACTTATAGATACGGTACTGGTGGTACGTGAAAAGCCTGGACGTACTACTTACCGGCGAAAAAATAGTTTTCACGAATATACGACCGAGCGGACGCGAATGCGCCAGAAAGCTGATGAAGAATGGTAGTGGTTGGTCCGCGATGGAAAGACGAACGATTTTATCGAATTTTTTGAAACGTTGCTTGCTTCTTTCTTCCGTGCTGTTGCTCAAGACGAAGGAAACTCCAAAAGGATTATCAGATACGTCGACATCATTCCGACGATCTGCGAACAATAGCGACATTTTTTCGAACAGCAGCATTAAACGGATCGTGGATCGTTGGTCGAGTGTCTCGTTTATATTAAAATAGCAATCGAGAGGGATCGCGATGAACGATTTTGCTCGAAGCGTCTGCGGGAAATTGGACAAACTTGGCGTGCATCTGTTATTACGAACTCGTTTCGGCTTTGCCGCGGAACCGGGATATCGAGGAACGAGTTACGCTAACCTCTCGGATGCTTTTTCGCGATGCAATTTACGATGGTACGATCTAGGTAACATTCGGAGATCGTGGTTATTAAGCGAAATCCAATTAATCTCTCGCTTTGGTGGAATAGAAAATAACGTAACGAGATTGGGACGACCGACGAGACAAAGACGGGGTTTTCTTTGGTTCGGTCGATGCGCAAGGAAGAAGAGAGGAGTACGTTCGTAATTAAAGTCTACATTGCCGCGGAAAAGATAGAAAATATATTTACCGAGCTGAGCAACGACAACTTGACGTCGAAGAGACCGCCGGCGGAGAAATGAAGCCGTCTATTGAGAAAGCGCAGCGTACTAAGAACGGTATCCTGTAAAAAAGATACGAACGATCGAACAATCGTGTACGGTGGCTTGGGTAAAAGTACGCATTTATATTAAAATACTCGCATTGTGTGGATATCTCTCGACTATTCTCGCGTCCCATTCGACCAGGGTCACAGCCATGAAATTAGCCTGGAATTTGCGGTCCTTTCGTTAAAATCTCTGCTCGAACGTTACGATTAATTTAGAAAACGATCAGAGATGCGATCGACGTTACCTCGGTTATCGTGTAATCGCAAACGATGTGCAGGGCCAACAGCTGTCCCACGTATCCGACAAGCCAGGAGCTCATGTTGAATATCAGAGGCCAAGATAAGTTGTAGCCGTTCGTCACGATGATCCAATCGGTGATAAAGTAGAGATTGCTGATGATGTGTATGCTCAAATTTCCTAGCCAGAAGAACAGCGACCACGAGTAAAGGGAGCCCAGGGATTCGCCGGATATCATCAACTCGTCGTGCAATTCCTGGATGGTCTTTTTTCGAGTAAACGTTAACGCGGTGTTAAGCATCGCTATTGGGCGCTATCGTGCGAACAAACGCGGCTCGATTTTAATTAGCTATGATATGTACGCCGCACCTTTTTGCTGACGCTGGTGCTTTTGTATCCGACTCTCGAGGGTAGATTATCCCTCGCGATCTGGTTCAGCAGATGAAAGCGTTGACCGAGAAAGCTCGTCATTCCGAAGAACTTGTAGACGGATGTCGCGTTGGTGACGTACAGACACATGTAACTCATATTAAACAGCCAAGTCTCGTTGAAGGCGAACATTCCACTCTGATTAACCACCGTCCAAATAACGATCTGACTGATCAAAAGAACCCACGCCGCTATTCGAGTTTTTACCTCCTTGCGCGGGTAACCCAATTGGCTAAGCCTCTCGTCGAAATCCTGCTGCGCGTTCCAAATGCGGCAGAACGTTTTCCTCGTGAATATCACCAATGTGAGATCGTACATAGCGATCAGGTAGTTCATCATTACCTGCCATCACCGTGCATCGTTAATCGTCTAACGTCTAACGTCCAACGAACGTAGCTACTTTTGGCAAGATGTTCGGAAAAAATGTTGCAATTACCTTGGCAGTTTCGACCACGTTAAGGATCACTTTCTCTCTCTGCACGGCAAGGAATCTCGCGCACACGTTGTGTATAATGTAGGAATAAGTACCCATGAAGACGAAGGAAAATAGGAGATAGCAGTTGGACGGGACTAGCTGGTCGCCCGTGAAATCGTACGGCGCCAAACCCAACACTTTCATTATGGAAACTATGGGGTAAATCGCCGAGTACAATAGCGAATCTGGACCGTGATACTTTCTCGCCTGACATTTTCTCGCCTCGGTCACTTCCGCCAGCGTACTTTCAACGTCGAACGGCTTTACCCGGATTTTCGACGATGGAAGAACCTCTCTCCTCGGGTAACGCGTCAATTCTTTTCCCACCAACTTTGAAAAATTCATTTTCCTCGTTATCGAGTGGTTGCTGTTTCTCGCGGAAATCTCCAGCTGCGGGCTATCTCCACGCGGGTTCCGTCAAAGGAAATTCTGTGAAAAAATACCGGCTTCGAAGCCTAGCCGCATATTTTACGAACTTTGCCGCAGCGTGCAATTTTACGACGCGAGAACGACGAACGAAATATCGCGAGAGATTGGCGAAGGGTCGTCGATTACGATCTCCGAACGAATCGAGTTTGGTCTAGCCAGCAATCAGTCGCTGTTTCCACCGTACGAAGCGCCTATCGTCGATTTGAAATATTAGCAAAAGCGGAAAATAGCGAAAAAGGAAAATTATTTCGATACGCGCGAGTACGAACGATCCAGTGAACTCGTATCGCGTACACAAAAACGTTTTCCCCTCTGATTTATTGTCCGGTCGTCGATAATTTGTTTGTTAGCCGCGTTCGATACGCTTTTCCCGTTTATTCGCCGCGCTGCGTATCGGCGATCGTTCGCAAAAGAGATTTAACATCGAAAAGCACCGATTACGAGAAACGGAATGAAACTGCGTCGGTCGTTAAATCAAAGTTCCTCTAGCGACGGATTAATGGTTTACGAACGAAAGAACGAATAAATTAACTAAGAAAACACCTCGCTTCCGTCGCGACGAATACTTTCTTCGACGAATACGTTCGATCTAACCGCGAGAATAAAGATTGAATGGATGGAAATTCGTTCTCCGTTCGCGGAGACGACGATGTCCGTTTGAATCGAGAATGCTTCGGGATATAGAACGCTCTGGACGAGTAAAAAGATCGGTCGCGCGGTGGAAAACGGAGAACGGAAAGCAGCGCGAGTTACCTGTCGTGTCGCCACGAAAACCAACTAACTGTTCCTCGAGGAGGATGCGGCCAAACTTAAAAAGAAATCGCGCGGCACCGTCATCCCTAGTGACGCGACAGGCGGTCGAACGTTTCCCAGCAACCGCGTAAATAACAACGAAACCGGGCTCTTCAATCGGCCGTGATAAAACGGAATTAAAGTCGTTAATTCAAACAAACGCGAGTGGACGTATACTTACGGCCATTAGAACGTCCGTCGTTTCTCCAATCGTCGTTAAATTATGAATCATTGAACGGCTGAAGCGGAATAACAAACCGCTCCGGTGGATTTAGCTTCCTATCGAGCAACTCTGTCGCGTTTCTTATCCTTTTTTTTTTTTTTCACCAAAGTGCTACAAATCACGAGCGTTTTATCGATTCTTCTTCGGTGAAATAACGAGCGTTAGAAACTGCGAAGATGACGATAATGCCACTCTACTGTCAACCTAATCGCATCGAATCCAAGCTGCAGACTAAATGACAACCGTCGTGTCAATATCTCTGATGTACAAACGCATTGTAAACAACTGGCTGTTTATTTCACAGCCATTCCGTGTCATTCGTTATCCGCCGATCTGGTTGGAAATAATCGTTCGATACAAGAATGTTGACGACTCTATTTACCTTTTCGTCGTCCTTTATCGTCGACCATTAAGAATGCAACAGCCGATAGAATTTATCACGCTCTTCGACAAATCCATCGTCGATTTTCGACCCGTCGAGATCCATCGATTCGAATAACGTTGATGCGCGAGCCTGTCCCATCGAAACGCTGCTAATGATCGTCGGATTGTCAGCGTCCATTAATCAGATTTGCTCGCGACCGATCCTCCAGCTCCGGATGGATCGTTATTTTCGCGATACTGTTTCCTCTTACGGACGAATGGAGATCGTTCGTGAGATAAATTATTCCTTTTAAAATCGTTCCGAACGTGCGATCGAGTCGTTCAAATAAATGACAAGACCAACCGATTAAACGTAACTGATTCGTTTTAATCGATCGCAGGACAGATCGCGTTGCTTCCACGTGGAAATAACGAGAGCCCCGTTTGACTTTTTACAAGGGTGGAAAATGGAATAGGAAGGAAGAGAGAAAGAGGGAGAGGGTAATATAAGGCAGTATATTAGATGAAAATTTACGATGAAAAGTGTCTCGTCGGAACGACGCCCTAGAGGAATGCGATCCAACTCGACGTGCAAAATGAGCGATATTCATGGAACGGTCAACGCACGCTTCTCACCGCGCATATCCATGGAAATAAAAGCTGCTTTTACCCCGCTTCTCTGGAAAATTGCTTTCGAGAGTGGGCCGGTATTTTTTCTTCTTCAACGCCGTCAGCAACTTGTTGCCGCGCTTTGACATTCGTTAGCGAGCATCGAATTCCCCCGCCAGGCCTATCGGTTTTTCCAACGCGACAAGCTTCCCTTCGAAAAATCGCGCTCGAGACGCCAAGGATAGCAATTAAGAAGCACGCTCGGAAGCTTTGAAATTCCAATCGACGCATCCCTCTGAAATTGATGCCGAGTAGTCGCCTAATCGAGGAACGAGAAACAACGTTCGATCGGCGATCGAAAATCATCAGTGAATCCTGCAGCCATCCTCTTCGAGAAATAACTTTACCCCTCGAGCGTATTAAATCGCCGATACTTTATACTTTTCCAACATAGATTTTCCAACACAAACAAGATAAACGAAAAGATCACTATGAAGGCGGTAAAGGAGCAACTGTTCGAATGGGCTTGTAAGAAGTACGCGATGAATAGTCCGTTGGACAGACGTCTATTGCGAGAGAAGGCTCTGGAACTGGCAAGGATAAGTGGCTCGAACGGTACTTAATCCCGCTGATAATATTTTTTATATTTTTTTTCTCTTATTTTAGCGCATAGGAAGTCGATAGAGTAGCTTCAGTTGGAAATGCAGCTAACGTCGACCGCCGATTAAACTTTGCCTCTCTCGGTGTTACCGTTTGTAGGATTCAAGTGCTCGGACAGATGGTTGATTACATTTTTGAGAGAGTACGGCTTCTCTACCGATTTGACAAGTCAGCCGGGACCGATGTTCACCGATTACCGCGACTGGATCGATCTGATGAGATCGACGATAGTCAAGTACAGGCACGAGGATTTGTTTCACGCGGACGAGTTGACCATGTACTCGGACGCTCTCCCTTCGGGAATCCCGTGCAACGGCGTCAAAGATCCAAGGGCGATCGATTCGTCGAGGAACCGAGTGACGGTTTTAATGAGCTGTAATTCTTCGGGAACGACGAAACTACCGCTCTTCGTCCGCGGACCGTATGCGTCCAAGATAACGGCGAAAGAGCACGTTTACAATCACAGCGAGGATTCTTGCATCGGGAACCGGTTGTTCAGAAGTTGGCTGTCGAACGTGAACGATCGTATGATCGAGTCTAATCGAAAGATCTTGCTGTTTCTACGACGAGGCAGAGCTCGCGCGCTGAAGGATTTCGTAGCGAGCAACGTACGGCTCGTTTACTTTCCCGAACATTTCCCGGCATTTTTACGACCGTTGCGGAGGGACGTTTTCCATTACGTTAAAATGGTATTTAGGCGAAGGTGAGTCTCGTGACGGTAATTTTTAAACGACTTCGGACGCTGTTCTCCAAGCGTACTACACTGGTGGCAAAAATTTCTTAAAATTTGACGGGAATGTTACTTAACTTTCTTCCCTGTCAGACAACGGTGAAACGTTTGTTGTTAAAGGTACGCAGAGCGATTAAAGCGATATACCATGAAATGGAATCTTGACGACATCCTGGCGACGCTGATCGAAGCTTGGGAGTCAATACCGCGGGAACTGATAGTATTCAGCTTTCAAAGGACCCACTTTAGGACCGACGACTGTTTTCTTCGGATCGATTGCGATTGCTGGGACAGCTTGAAAGTCGGTATCTCGTTCAAAAAATTCGTGACGTTCGACGACGGTTTCTCGAGCGAACCGGCGACGTACGAAAAGAACCATCGATGTCGTTGTTACGAGCTTTCCAACCGCAAAAACGTTGAACAGACCGACAACGATACCGTCGATTCTGCGTTGAAAAACATGCCGCAAGGTATCTCGGAAGCGACGGTTCCAAAACTACCGAACGAATCCGATCGGAATCTTCGAGCGACGCCTCTAAACGTAAAGAACCGTACATGTAGAAAATACGATTGTTCTATGGCAACGAGTCGCGTCAACGATAACGCGAGCACAGCGACGATAACGTATAACACGATAAAGGAAAATCTAGTGGAAGCGAGCAGCGGGCGTAGAAAGTCGCGAAAGAGAATTTACAGCGAGACACAATTTTCTACGAAGGAATGGAATGGCAATCGATGTGCGCCCGAGCAGAGGAATATTAAAAATACCTTTGTATCGAAATACCCGAATGTTATCCGTTCGAGTTCGTTCGGAGATGGGACGTTCCAAACAGAGGCGAACGAGATACGAGAGTCTCTCCAACCGGTCGTAGACAAAGCTTCGACTCTATCGTCCATTTCAACCACCGAATCTAACTCTACCAACGATCTAATCGATAATATCAATGCGACTGATCGTGAAACAATAAGGAACTTTGAACATTACGCGATAAGAAACAATCTGACGCGGTTTGAACGCTTAAACAACGAACAAGGTGACGCAAAGTCCAAGTGCAGAAATCGAGGAACCGTACGATCTAGCATTTTGGACAAATTTAATCAACCGTCTACCTCTACGAACAATTGTAACGTTACATCTGAAATGATTGGCCAAGATACGGCTCAACTACGCATGGAAAATCGTAGCAGGAGTCAAAGTTCGAACGTAGTCGCAAACAACGAGAGCAGCTTGCCTTCCGTTCATCAGAAAATCTCGAATTTTACGAAGCAGAAACGACGAAACTCTCTTTCCGACAATTCCGAGGACGATTCTGAGACGAGCGAACCAAGGGAAAAGAAATTGAAAACGAATCGTAATTGGTCTAAACAGTTCGAAACCTCTTTCGTTTTCGGTTCTACGGATACGGATTATTCTTTCGGTGCTCAGCGTAATAAAAATATCGTGGAATCAGGTATTTTTAACACAAGTCCGTTTGTTTCTCCGAGGGGTTAAAATTTCTCTAAAAATTTTCAAAGCAGAGAAATTTTATAAATTATTTTTCCACGCCTATCGAAACAAGACGAAGGACGATTTTTTTTTAAAGAATTTTATTTAATTATACGTAACGAAGAATATTTTTAAGCTTTTTAAAAATATTCTTTTGGAATATTGTTTTTTAGTTTAAATCGGGTTATACAAAATATTTATAATAGAATCATTCTGAATATCGTTATTGCTTTCGATATCTGAAACGGTAAGTCATAACAATGATATACTCTATTAAAGTTGGATAAAATGCGCGCAATATGAAAAAATATATAATATCCAGAGTTATAGTGCTTTCTATAATATCCTTAATACTTAACTATATTTTCAAAAATATGAATTTCGCATAGAAATTCGCAATCTATTAACAGATATCGAAGTTGATACAAGTATTCGACATATGTGGATGATGTTCAGAGATTTATGATACATTGCCGTATAACTGTGGCAACTCGTACTAATCGCATGTCTGTTACTGATAGAACATAATGTATACTTGTCGTCTGTGCTTCTATTATAATTTCTGCTACTACCTTCGATCGATACAAAATGTAAGCTTATACCATATTCACTGGTATTATTTGTTATTAATAATTAAAAACTGTTACTTATAAGAACGATTAATACACGTATGAAAAAATGGCATGTACTTCTTGTCCATATCAAAATGATAATTTATCTCTTTCAACCAGCCTGTCATTTAAACGCTTAATAGATCTCTTTAACTGTTTCGAGACCAAAAAAATACTACATCTAAGACCACGAATCGTCAATTTTCGCGAAATAATTGTTATATATTACATAGCGAAAATAAATAAACCTATTTTATTTCTTTCATACGTATTTCAGATGTATAATCACTATCAATTTCATTGTATAAATTTATTTGTATATATAAATTTGATTACCTACTCCACAGAAATAAATATGATTTCGATAATATTTGTTTATACAGTTTTAAGAAATATAAATCGGTGGACAAAAAGTTTTCGTATGTGAAAGTACGATTGTGCAAAGTTCATTTTCTCATTCAATGGATACACCATATATCAACTCCGAATATTAACATATACAACGCATTCGCATTTTTTTCATCATTTTCTTAGAAGAGCTAGGCTTTTATCATCGAAGAATTAGAATGGGAAATGAAAAAACTGACATACGAGAGGACGCATATTTTACATCTAGTTATTATGCTTGAGAGGTATTTTTGACACAACTTATGTTGCATTTGGAATTATATTTAAATTATTAATGTCAATTCTCAGATTCTATAGATTCGTATAATCTACCAACAGGTAAATTTTTAACTTTGTCTATAATATCTAATACTTTCTGTAATATTTGAGAATGTATGCTTGATTTACTGTCATCCGCATTAATTATATACCATGTTTGGTCCATTATTTTCTTATAGTTAGAAGCAACCTGTGACTGAATTTCGTTATTTTCATACCGTTCACTTCCCCAATTGCTACGTGAACACTGAGTTTCATTGGAAACATTGAGGAATATAATTACATCAGGAGAAGGTAGTCCTCTGTCAGGTGCTTTGCACCAATTTAAACATCTATTGGTCATAGCTGCTGTATAAGCAGCACCTGAACCAGCGTATCTGCAATGATATTTGTAATTTATGTTGTACTTAAAAATTGTCCTTTCGAGATCGATACAAAATTTGATACTTACCTATCTATAACAACAGTAGTACCGCTATATAAAGATTTCAAAATTTCATCTTTGCATTCCCATCGATTTGCAGAAAACAACATGTGTGCTGTTTCCAGTGAAAAATTTAGTTTCCTGTTCAAATAATTATTTATTATTTCTCCAGTGGCAGTCGTTCTATCTGAAAGCAATATGTAATCGCAAATATTGATTATTTTAGTCATCATTTGACAAGGTTATGTACAATAAATAGAGAAAGAAAATCAATCTATCGGTAATTACTCTGATATAAGTATATGCTTAAATTTGTACGAAATTGTTAAAAAATCCGATTACCAGGAAACGCTCGTTGTTCGACCGGAATGTCACGTTGTTTCAACGCATTAACCAACAACTTCGCCTGGGTGGATTTTCCCGCCCTATCACATCCTTCTAATACTATTAAAGCACCACGTACCGTTGACATTATCTCTTTCAGTAAAATCTCCTATTTAATTAATATACGTAGAATCAAATATTTACCAACATTTTGGATCGTAAGTAAACAATAATACGTAGTATACAGTAGTTCCTAGTGTACACGGAACACGTGACAATTATCGAAGCGGAATCGATTTAAGATCGAATCTGTACTTCAAATTTAAGAATTTCGTTTCGATGGAAATATGGTCGTAGAAAATGCATATTTACGATGAAAAAGACAAATTTGCGAAATATCGAGACTCGTACGTTGTCTTTCATATATCATTCTTTATTATAATAGCAGTAATAATAATAGGGATAGTAGTAATATTAATATACAGTATACATTTCTCGTTATCCGTATTTCCCATAAACATACATCGACATTTGAATTATAAAGTGCATTAAAGATATATCGTAATATATTACATTAAGCCGAAATCGCGTCATTCATTAACCATTCTATACATATATTACGTACAATTCAATTAATACTTCTGTTCAACGTTAACGTTTCGTGTTAAAACCCTCTTTCGACGTTTATTAGTTTACTGCGAGTACACATATCACTTCAGCTGCGTTCGGGCATATCGACAAAGGGATACAAATCGATCGAATTTACATACTCAAAATCTCAACTTTACTTAATCAAGATGTATAAACCTGCTCAACAAAACCGAGGTATATTCGTTGAAATCAATTTAAGATTAATTTCGGATAGAAAATCATTTTTTTCATAATCAAGACACATATTTTGCATCTTAATGCCATTTTTCACAAGAAGAATTATTCTGATTTTGATGTTGCCTTTCAAGCTAAAATGTAATAACGAGTCTTTGATTTACTTGAACGCGAGAAGAACAGTTCGACAAATGGCTCTATTTAACATAACAACGTGTGAATTTGTTATATTTCCCGAAGAGAGAGAGAGAGAGAGAGAGAGAGAGACTTAGGTTTATTATATGTACAAATCATAAATTTCATTATATATCTATATATACGTATATACATGTAACATACACGAAGACGCGTTTCACATAATAATATGCTACAATTTATGCGTAATGTATATGTATGTCTTGAAAGCACATTACCGTGTCACGAATATAAAACCGAGTAATCTAATATATTTTACAAATCTCGACAAAACCAGCTTCACTCCAATTGTGATTAATGGCGGAAAAAGAATATTGTTTCACACAAACGAAATGGAGCTATTCTCTTAGCATTTTTCGATCTTTCTTCCTTCGAACAGTCTCGATCGAGACTGGCCGATTTATGGAAATTACGGACATTAACGGAATAAAATGTCATGTCTTTCTTCTTTATCTTCTCTTTTTTCCCCACCAACTGATGCGCGCGATATTTTGAATACGCTCGTTCGATAATATTCGCGATGTGTCCTTGCTTTCGATCGTATTCCTATCACAAAATGCTGGACGTTAAGTGAGAAACCGATCTATAAGACTTATCCTACGTTTGTACATTGCGAGAATGTTATCCTTCGTTCGGCAGGTTGTCAAATTCGCCACTATCGCTTGGCTCATATGTAACAGAACGAACTTCCCTCGGTAATGTTCGCGAAAAATATAATATGTAATATATATATATATATCATCGAAAGCGATCACCGAGAGGAACAGACTTTTGGAATAATCGTATTACGCTCGTAAAAAGAAAAACGCGAAATAACATCCTTGTGTATAGAAGCGTATTCGCTCGTTCCATAAAATATTTTCTCTCCCAGTTGAGCAGATTAAACTCTTTATGTCATACGGATCTGATAATTACAAACTGAAACGCTCTGACAGCACCAATGTTTTTATATACATACCAGGAACAAACGAACTATACACTTCTCCTAGAGAGAAAACGTGCATGGTTCGTTCGAACGCTGCAATCTACGAGTCAGCATTTACCTATCAGTATGAATAAGTTAGAGAATTATAGTATAACTCGTGGTTATTCCGTCAGGTGATAAATATCGTTTCGTTACATCGTACAATGAAGAATTCGGAAATTTTAAATGTATAGTCTCGCTTAGAATATCGAAAACAAAGCACAATGACGTGTACCAAATTGAAGAAGATTGCTTATAAAGAAAATATTATATCCAGTATTCGTAAATTAGCTATCAAACAATTTTTAAACAAAATTTGTCGAAAGAAATGCATTGAACGATTACGAAGAAAGGCAAAAATTCGAAATGAACATTTTGTCGATTATTCTCAATTCAAATAGATACATAGATGGCAGTTACGCTTCTTATTGATATAATAATTGGTATAATGATATACTAGCCTGATGACTAATAACAGTACCTGCGTGACAGATCACCCAACAATAAGGTTCATAAAATTTTCAGATTTCTAACATTTCTTACATTACTGATATCCGCTTCATTTTCTATGTAATAACTGTCCTTTGCCAGCATATAAAATCAGATTCGGTGGTATATCACCATGCTCCTAGACTGTAACAAATTTCGTCCAGAATGTCGATGATACGGTCGACATTATTCTCACTACGATTATACTCACGCACAACATAAACCTGAATTTTAGTTACGAGCGCAAACTTAACACTCTCCTCGACATTCGCGATCTCATTCAACATAACATACATTTCTTAACAGCTACTTTATTATTGGAATTTTCGATATAACTCATTAAAACACCGCGATAAAAACGTTCGATCCATTCGCTTTAACAACAGCAACGCATATTATTTTCGTGTTGATATCTACACTGTTAATAAGCGATACTTGCAAATGAATTGAATCGTAAGAACTATTTGACAAAATAAAAATATCTACGATTTGCGTGACCATATATCAACGAGATATCTAGAAAACATTCCGTGAGAAAAACTAATGTTACGAAACAAGTACCCTGTGTAGACCTAACTAAGAACGATCAATGCGTAGAACTTTTACAAGATACAAGTTAATAAACGGAAATAGGTGAACCCTCTTAACATTAACGGCTTCATAAACGTTTTTCTGTATTAAATTGCGATATTCATCGGATGCTCACGGTACTATTTAGAAGCAATTATATGCTTAAGATACATATACATGTATAATATACTCTCCAGAAATCTCATTTCTAGAGAAAGTAAATTGATCCTTGTAAAATCGAAATTGGAAATTCACATGTACTTGACTAAAACTTATAACGCGTCTATTATTATTTGCTTACGTAATTTGAGGTATGTTTGCCTGTGTAATCTGCAAAAATTTCGATTCGTTTGAACAACGTGATCTTGATAAAAGGAAAAATCTTCCGAGGTTATTCATCAGCGAAATACGCGTACTGTCGAAGATGTTGCGAATTTTATCGTGGAGGGTACCGGCTCTGCTGTATGCTCTTCACTGAACGATTCTTCATGTCGTTCGGGTTGTACATCATTGGTCCCTAAAGATCATCATTTTCTTGAAAAATAAATCACAACGTCAGATTCAAATTATATACAACTATAACATATATTTTGCAATTTTGTAACATTAATTGAATCTTTTGTACTTTTCTTATGCCATTGTAAATTTGTTATATTATTCTTTTGTCATAAAACGATATAATAGATTGAAAAATAGTAATTAAATGATCACATTTCCTTGTTACGTTCGTAATTTGGAGCTAACAGTTTGATGTGATACAAAGCATAAAATATAAGCTTCGCAATTAACGTATAACATATACATTGCGAGACCAAAACCATAAATACATCCTTCACCAAGCTTTCCCATAGCTTTGCCATAAAAATCTTATGAAAATAAATTGCTCGACTTTAATGAATTTAAGCTTGATTTAAAGGAGAAAGCTATATGACTGTGAAATATGAAACGATATCTTATCTTAAGTCTATTGCAAATATAAAATATATTTCAAACAGACCTATACATGTGAAATAATTTTTTAGTTAAAACAAATTCAACTATTGAAAATTTATTCGTAAAAAGAAAAATCTCAGGTATCATTTCACTTGTAAGGGCAATTCTAAATAAAAAATAAATACTTTGCACAATTACGAATTCATTATAAAATACGACACTGTGATAAATAAGTAAGAGTTTCTACCGTGTATTGTTGAGTAGTATTTGTAAGTGATATCACCTTTGGAATGAGAAATGTCTAATGCCACTGGATTACCTTGTTCTGTGGGAGAAAACGCGGATCCCTCATAGTGTAGCTCTGCACCTCTCGCGATAACGAGCTGGTTGAGCTCCATCGAGAGAACTGTGTGCCATATACAACACAACAATTTTGTCTCACTAACCGAATTCTCATTCTATTGCTATGATTAGGTAACAAAGTTTGCGAGGATGCAATACCGACTTTATTCTATCATAAAACAAAACTTACTACTTTTTAATAAAATTACGTGACGTAAGAGACCATGAAATATCAGAATTGCGTGTAATCGGTATTGCAAATCTCTAGTATTGTCATGTATAAAATTATGATGTTCTCTATGATAAATATACCTTTTAATTGCAAAAATAAACCATGCTAAAAATTATAATGTAAATATACTACTGTGTTATTTTAGTATCCTGTACCATATGTTAGCTTGTGACTTAAATAATCCTTCCTTGTACACCTGTTACCAAGAAATTGTGTACATGCAAGAAAAGAAACTCTAAAGGAGTGTTGTGTAACATTACAAAGAACGCAAATATCAAAAAGAAGGATAACGGACAAACAAGTATTAAAAAGTAGCTTTTTAAACAGTATGCTCTGCTTTCTACCTTCTTAATCATCCTTGCTATAACTCAATTTGTACAAATTCCATAATGTTGCAAATAATTGAAACTCGTTGCATCGAGCATACATACAATATTTACACTGTCATCCATGCTACTAGATAAACGTTACAAACCATGCATATACAATACTAAGGAACAGCGTATAAAATTAATAAAATAGTTCTTACTATCAGCAACAATTATTATTTGGCTACATCATTCTGCCTCCCCGACTGCTTGCAAAGGAAACAAAAAAAAGAAAGGTGGATTAAACACAGGTTTGCGAGAAAGAGGATATCTATTTGTGATCTTGGAAAATCTACCTAGTATAACGAACGTTAAAATATAATACAAAAATCATATAATTTTCAAAATGGATGAAATAGTTTGTTTGTTCTTCGTTTGTAGGAAAAAGAAACCTATTTAGGAATTGATACCGTTTCCCCATTGAATAATTCAAATAACAAAAAACATATATAATTTTTGAATAAGTATACTGTACATACGAAAATAAAGATTAATTTAAAAGACAAGAAAACTGGTATTTTTGGATAAACAGACAACGCACAAAACTAAGGGAAATGTAGAGTACATACAAATTGTTATTACGAATATAACTGTAAAGGAGAGAAAGTAACATTTTAACATTACAGTTCCAGATACAGGTTTAAAGTACAACAAAGCTGCATACCAGCATACTGCAGCCATGACAAAAAGATAATAAAAAGGTTGTGTACAGTGAATCTGAGATTGTAGATATACACATGAAACTGTATTGTTAATGTTGAATATATGTTTGTGATGACAAAAGGCCATTGTATGTGTATGAAAGTTCGCGAAGATTATTGTTCGCTATAAAAAGAGCTTACCCCTTGAGATGTATTCTCAGGAACGTTCGTAGGTACGGCTGCTGTTGCTTCCGTTGAAGTTAAGAAGTCTACAGGAGCACTTGGATCGTTAACTATAAAAAAAAAAAAAGAAAAAAAAAAAAGGAAAGAAGAGTGATGTGATTAATCAAAATAAACTCGTGATTTGACGAGCTATAGAAAATTTACCTGGAGCAGGGATGAATAGCTGAGGTGATGACGTAGCCATAGGTACCATTGGAGATGTTACTGGGGTTGGTATACTTGAAGGTACTGCGTTATTTTTTGAACCACCTGGATTCATTACATCTATATAATTAGCACGCATACTTCTACCTCTGGGTAATTTAAATTTGTTCACAGAGGTGTCATCTGCCTGCGAAGGTGGTTGAGAAGCTTGTTCAGGCACAGGTGATCTAAATCCCATGTCAGAAGCTTTCGGAGGGGGAGCTATTGTAGCCGAATTACTATCTCCGTCTTCGTCTTTATTCATCCATTTTTTAGCAACCGGATCCCAAACGATCTATTTAAGGGATAAAGCGAAATAAATAAATATTATCGCGCCTCTTTATTTACACAAAGGGGGCACAAATATCTTTTTTATATGGGGAAAAAAAAAACTAAACTACAGGGCTCAAATAATTTCACTATATAATCTTTTTGTTAGACACGAAAATCGGAATGTTAAGCCAGAATATATCAATAATTCGTTAGCTGTTAATTAAGTGACCGAACATTGAATTATACTGGCCTTTCTCCCTTTCAGCATAAAAGACGTCATAATTACCATAAGTACCCGCGTGAGCCCTTAACCGACAGAAAAGTATAAAACCAGCTATCGTAATTTTTTAACGATCTATTAAGGCTTTAACGTTTCGAAAATCTTACCGTCGGGTTACTGTCATCTGGAAGAATCATCTGGTTCCTTGGTTTTGGAGCAAGTTTGCTGAAGAGGCCGCCAAACCAAGAACCTCCGCTGTTAGAAGGTTTCTTTTCGACTGGTTTTTCTGATGCTTTTTTAGCTGAAGCTGCAGGTTTCGAGGCTGGTTTCGGAGTCTCGAGGGCATCCAATTCTTCCAATGGATCGTACTGTTTTTTCGTTGACGGTGTCATCGAAATTGCCGGTTGCGATGACTGAAATAAAGTATACAATTCATCATCGCAAAGTTGCCCCAGCAAAGTTGATCACTGTTTACTGTAATAGTGTAAGTACGCGTTATTTGTGCATTTGATACTTTATATATATATACATTTTTTTCTCTTCACAGGAGTATCTAACTATAACAGTAAATAGTGAGAAACTTTGCTTACATGTTTGTAATCGATGTGAGATATTTTTTAAAAATTCAGGAAAATCAGTAACATGGGAAACTTTATTACATATTTAATATCAACAGATTTATATACATAAATGATATCTAAAACGAGAACAAATTACTTTGTATCAAATATTCGTGTTATTCATGCCTTCTAATAACATAAAACATTATTCACCGGAAACGTTATTTTATAAGCGGAAGAACTAACTGACGTACGAAAGTAAGTTAATGTTTCTTGCAGATATAACTACAAATGTACAGTAACATTGAGGTTTTAACATCGAGAAACCTAATATATTTTCTACTCACAATCCGTTGGAACATCAATATCATAAGTTTTAGGGATGGACTTTTCCATAGGAACATCATTGAATTTTGTCAAACGAAGGTCACTTGTTGGTTTAACTGGTAAATCTATCGGGTACGTACCGCCAAAAATAAGTGGTTTATATCGACACAATTCGGTGGAATTCTGCGAAGAATTCGAATAAGACCATGCATCTACTGTATCACAAATAACATCTTTCCTTCGAATATGCGGAGCTATTCTCATAACTCTTTTGTCCTCAAAATTACAATATTGCTTTAAAGTTTGATTCATACTTTCGGAAGCTATAATTGCCTTGTTTCTTGAACCAGAATTAAACATAGAAGGAAACTCAAAATTGACCTTACTAAATTGAATATCTAAATCAGTAATGGCCGATAAATGCAAATTATTTTCATCTGCATGGCCAGAATTTTTCTCTTCGTTATTTTCCATTTTCTTTTTAACTTTACATTTTAGGAATATAGGCGGCTGCGAAGAAGGTGGCTTCACGTACCTACCATCTAATTTCTTTATTTTATTTACGTCTTTCGGGTAAATTGTATTATTTGGTAAGATTCTCGGATAAGCTACCGTGATCTTTGGGTATGTTATCATTTTCCGCGATTTCATGGATTTTTCATTTAAAATAGTTGGTTTAGAAGTTGACGATATGCCCGTATAAATACTAATATTAAAATCGGAAGAATGAGGGCTAACGCATCGATCCGAATCTGTTAATACTTTGCGTCGTCGTAATGAGCTAACATTGGTGTCATCCAATGACCACTCAGGATCGAGATTACTATCCGCAGTAACCATATAATTACTTACTTCAAGGGTAGGTGTTTGTTCTTCTCTTTCCGTCTGTCCATATGCAAGCATTGAAAAAGAAAGAGACGAAAAAAAAATGTTATTTCTACAATGTACGTACAATGTCGCAAGATTTAAAGATATTATTCTATGAAAGAATCAAACACGAAAAACTTAATTAGTATGTACATGTGTGAATAAGGATAATAAACATACAATAATTATACTATCAAAATATGTAACGAAATATGTGTGAAATGATACAGGATAAGCGAATATAATACTGAAAACCACATATTATTATGCCATAAATTGGAACAATTAATTTACCTTATAGTTCCATTTTTCTTGCTGTTGAGAGTTGTCAATATCACTTTGTTCTGGAGAATATGTCGATTGTTGCCAATTTGTGATGGTACTATCATTTCTTCCATAATTGTTTTGATAATAAGAGTCTTGAGTCCAATAATCTTGCTGTTGAGGTTGTTGATATTGACAAGATTCTTCGTTATTTCTCGTATACTGCATACTTTGGTCATATGTATCCGGTATATTCGACGGTAGAGATAATGGCTGCCATTCTGACTGTGTATCAGTCGTGGCTGCTTCCATCATCGACGTTGGACCTTCTCTGTATTCGGGTTGAATCGTGTTCCACTGCTGTTGTTGTTTCATCTCATGCGCTTCTTGATTTTGTATACTGTTATACGATTCTTGTTTTGCTTGAGGAACGCAAACTTCATTTTCGGTAATTTCTCCCTCCTGTAATAAAGTAACATCCTCGTTTCTTAGACAGTTCAAATAAAATAATACTTTTAATGTTTATCTTCTATTTAAACTTACATGGCATTTACCAACGATTTCAGCTAGATTATTGAACCAAGTTAAAGTTGTAGCTTCATCGATAGAATCTTTATAGACAGGATCATGATACCTAATCCTGTCTCCTAAATTATACACCGCATTAATAAACGACTTTTTGTACTTCGATGGCTCGTTAAAAATGTTTACTGCAATTTGTTCTATATATAGTAAAGCTTTCTCTATTAATCCATGATCTACCATTTTTACTGCCAAGTCGAACTTAAAGGTTTGTAGATCTACTAATGTAAAACCTGGTTCACTAAGATTTCTGGCATATTCGTATATTTCCGTGAGCATAACGGCTTCCGTTGAGAAAAATACATTGTATGCTTTCTGATGGTTTGCACCGATCAGTACAAGTTTTACATTACTTGCTCCATAGGTACCAAAATCAACTTGTGCAAGTACGTAACAGAAATGCGCTGCATAAATATCTCCTCGTGCAGAAAGTGTATCACCGAGAGTTGTAATTGAACGACGATTAATTTCTGGATTAGCAGATGTGTTGGATATAATCATTGCTAAATGAGGTCTCCAGTCATCCCATCGAGGATCCGATATACCAGTAACAACAGCTGGCACACGGCCAGAATGAAGTTGATATAAAGTTTGCAATGGATCGTGATACGGTAAACTATTAGCAAAACGTGTCATTACAGATGCATGCGTACGTTTATCCAATTTGCTAGCTAAGAAGAGTGCATGCCCCCAAAGACCTTCGTTCATTGCATATTCTGTATATTAAAAATAATAAAATTTAAAACAAATAAACATCATATACGCGTTTAATCTCATAAAGGACATAAATATATATTTACCTAATGCTTCTTGGACTAATCCATAAAGTAACGTATTTCTAAATTCGTCTGTCATTTGTTCAGTGCTTTTCCGTGGCTTACTTTCGACTTTTTCGGATGTCGTTGCACCATCTTGACTGCCTTGAACACTATCTCCAACTGAGGCTCCCGATCTTTGAGATATTATCGATTCTCTTCTTCCTGAATCCTGCGACTTTTGCTTATTTACATCGTAAGGATATGCATCTTTATTTCTGAGTAACAATGCTGCTATATCAACGCCGACAACATTCTGGAAAACACGCGTACGATCAGATAAAAAAAGTAAATTGTATGTATGTACAAAAAATATATCTTACTCCATTTTGTTGAATCAACATAATCATTAGTTCATATAAAAGTATGTAAGAAGCACGATCAACCATCTCTTCGTTTGACGCTGCCCTTTTAATTTTATTCTCACAATATTCGATAATGGTCTTTTTATGAGTCACACCCCTATATAAAAAAGCGAGATATGGTATTACAAATAATATAAATAAGCGGGGAATTATTTACAAAATGTTACAAATGTAAAATTAAATAAAATAATAATTAATGTCCAAGCATGCATATGTACCACATACATTACCAAAAACAATACAGCATGAAATTTTATTTTTTGTAAAAATAAAATGAAATGTTCCACGCACTTAAATGAGAATACGCATGCTTAGATTATAGGTATACTGATTACACTTGCTTAATTAGGGGACCAGGATAGGCACGTAAATCGCGTGCTACTGGATCATGTGAAAGTAGATTGTCCAATCTAAAAATGTCTACTTTGGCTCTTTCACCATCAGATGGATAAGCTGGATGCACATGTATCAATGATCCAATAGAGAAACATCCTGAAAGTAAAATATTTTTATAAATTTTCTTACAGTGAATTTTGATAAATAAATTATGACACTTGAAATCATACCATATACATGTGAAATAGAGAATTTAGTTGGTGTCATACGTGCAGAGGTAGTTGTTGAATCTTCAAGCATAGATATATCAGCTAAAGTTCGTTTATCACCAGTTGTTCTGAAAAATATAATTTTTATTGTCGCACCTGAATTGAAACTAGCAATAATATAACGGATCGTCGAGCAGGACAACTACAAGAAAGGAAGACAGATTGTTTCTAATAAGACCTACAAGTATATATAAATATTTTAATATATCTTAACTTTTAATAAATACTAACTCTAGTAAGGAATTCTACTTATCTACTTAAAGAAAGATACTTTAAATGGCAGGAAAATATTTTAACTAAATTACTCTCAATGACAGAAAATTTGATATTTTCAATATTTCGAGCAAATCTTGAACCGAGAGAATTCTCCCGGTCTCACCTATTTAAATTTTGATAACTTGAATTCTGTCTTCGTTGTGGACTCCTAGTCCATCCGGGATACCCGAAATACGGAACATATAATGCTTTGTTTGGCGAGTAGAAGCATGCACTTGAATTTGTAAAAAATCTAACACATAATGAATGTTATAAAGTCTATAGGAAAATAGAACCAAAATATTCATCCAATACTTGCTTTAACTCCTCTAACACTTACCTTTCGTCGCAAGAACTGCGTCCGGAATGGACACTTGCTCTGTCTTCAGGATAATTAACAACACCACGAGAAATGTGTTGTTGTTGATGTTGATTAGCATAATATTTATGATACCATTCCGAATAAGCAGCAGGATTTGTACGTCGCAAATTTTCAATGTATGCATAATAGTTACTGGCATAATGAACACCATAATCGTATCCAGGATATCCTTCAACACAAAATAATCTATTTTATTTTTTGAAACAAGGAATATATATATATATATGTATGTATGTGTGTGTATATACCATTATAAGGATAATACGGATCTCTCGATCGCATGTAATACTCTCTATCTCTATCATTATAGGAGGATCTACTGGATGGTCTGGATCTAAAATCCGAAAGAAATGATATTATATATGTACAAAATATCATGTTAAAATATCAAATGCGTGCTAAAAAGATATGTACCCTCTACTATAAGGATCGTCATAATATTCTCTCCTATATGGATCTCTTATATCGTAATCATCGTATCTTCTTGGTCGTCTATCGTCTCTTCTTCTGTCACGGTCAAGATAATCGCGATCTCTAGAATATCGTAAATCATAGTCTCTAATATCTCTTTCCCTGCGTCGTATTCCATCATCAACCCTATCTTTTCTGCGATCGTCAGGTCTTCTTCTAATGTCTCTATCATCTAGATCTTCTTTAGGTCTGCCTCTTCTATCAACCTCTTCTCTTGAATGCCGATCTAGATCGTCTCGACTATGATGCTTGCGATCATCTTCTCGATAAGGAATTTCTCGACGATCGAATTCATCGCGAGTATTATATGTTCGATCGTTTTCTCCTCCACGACGGCGATCGTAATAATAATCATCATCATATTCCCGTTCACGATCGTAACTGCAAGTTAAGGTAAAATCTTAAGCTTTAAATAACTTATGAATTTTTCCAAAGTTTAGTTATTATATATCTACTAACTACGCGCTTTTTCGTTCGTATTCGTATCTTCGGCGTTCCGAGCTACTGTCACGTCGTCTTTCTCTGCTATCATCTCTACTATTTCCGGATCCTCCTTCATCATCCTCATCTTCATACGAATCTCTACGATTCGATGCACTAGGAATTCCTTGACTTTCGCGTATTGATGCGCCAACAGCTTCCTCGCGTTTGTTTCTTGAGTCACTGGTCTGATCCTGTATTGCAGCTGAAATGAGATACAAAAATTTAATAATAAGTACATACAAGAATATTAAATTTACATAGATATAAAGCCTTCTCTCACAGCCTATAGCAGGACCTTCTTGAGAGCCTGTAACTACTCTTCCATTAGATCTGTCATCCGGTGACTGAGTAACTTCGTTGGAAGATGCACCGCCCGGTATTTGTCTAAGGTTTTCTTCAGTCTGCTGAACAGGATCTTCAGATTCATTACCTCTTCCAGGTATTTCCCGTGTCTCACTTGGTTCTAACATAATTTGGGGTTGTGACTGATATCTTTCTTCTCCAGATGGATCATTTCGTGATTGTTGCGGAGGCAGAGACCGTTCTCTGCCAGATGGATCGTTCCGCCGTTCCATCGTGTCGGAATCTGATCGTGAGAGTAAAGGAACATTTCTTTCTTGTCCAGGTGGAACATCGCGCCGTTCTGATCTTTCAGACATATTCCTTAACTGAAGACCTTGCTCTTGACCAGACGGATCATTTCTTCTTGGATCAGACAATCTTTGACCAGTCTGAACATATTGTTCTTGCCCGGTTGGATCATTTCTACGTGGATCTATGGAACTTGATTGTCCCGGTACTTCGCGTAAAAAGGGAATGTCATTAGGCACTTCGTCATTTTCATCATCTTGACTTGGTGGACTCGGTTCATGTTCTTGATGAGAATCGGTTAATTCTCCGGTTTCCAGAAAAGTATTTCTATCGTTTGATGCGAACTCGTAATTATCTGGCACCTGTAAAATAATTTTACTTATTTTAACTGCACAAAAGATGTTGACCCATTTCTTTTACCTGTTCTGCCTGAAGAAGGGAATGAGATCGTGTGGACTGCTGTACAGAGGGTACTTCAATATTACTTATTTCTTGTCTAAAATCACGTGTATTGGCTACCTCCTTGGCAGAATTTGGAACTGGTTTAGGATCATTATCTAAAGTTTCCTTATTTATAGAATCTCTTGAGCCATATATATCTCGTTCTTGTAATGATGGCGTGACTACTTCTAAATTTATAAATTCTGAAGGCTGTTGGATATTTTCATAGTTCTCTACATTTTGTTCTATACTCCATTCTTTTGGTGGACGAACATTATCTTTCGAATACAATGTATTTTCTGAGGAAAGTGGCAATGTATCCTGGCTGTACCATTGATCATATCCACTTTGTGCTATATTGTCTGAAGACTTAATGTTTGACATTTGATACGGATTGAGCGCTGTATGATCTTGACTAATAAGATTTTGATTATCATTGGAATGAGCATTTTCTGTACCGAGTACAGCACATTCTAAAGGCAATCCAGATATATTATCAGGTGTAACACCATTATTGGAAATCGCATTTTGAGGATTAACAGATTGTGCTTCCTTCAACTCATTTTGACTTTCAACATTTTTATTTACTTTAGTACCAAGATTTAACTGTTCTAATTTTATAGGCAACTCTTCAGTTGAATTACTTTTACCCCGTTCTGTTGCATCATTTGCTAAATTAAAATCATTGTTATCTTGCACAGAAATATTTTCAGAACTTGCAACAGTTGATATAGTTTCAGGAGTAGCAGACATATTAAGCCGGGAGTCGGATGGATATGATTTAGCAATATTTGTTTTTATCTGTGTATTAGAATCTTTAGAGCTGACAGAATTTGAAATTAATGAAGGAGCAGACCGTTTTCTTTCTTCATGTTCTATATTTGGATCTACTGCTGGAATAATATTAGAATGAATATGATGAGATGGTATTGTACGATTTTGTTGCCAATCATTTGTAGCAACTGCACCAGTGGCTTCCTGTTTAACACTTTCTTCTATTAAATTATTATTTTCCTGTTGTTCGTGTAACCACTGAGTTGCATTATTGTCATTGGTCTTTTTCCAAGATTGTGAGACTTCAGTATTTTTTTGAGGCCAAGAATTAAATTCATCATTAGCATTGTAAGCTTGTGTTACTTGCTGACTTTGATTAGGTATTGCAGATTCGCGGTTCTGAGCATTCCATTGTGAAGACATATGAACTTGATTGGACCAATTATTTGCATCATTCGTATCATTTATAGAATATTCTTTATTTTCAGTAGAAGGTAGAAGGTGCTGGCTTGATCTAGTTTGTTGTACTGGTGGTGTATATTGATTACCTATATCATCAAAATTTTGTGCCTCCTTGTCCATTTTTGGATCCTGCCAATGTCCTGATACAGCAGCTGGTTTTTGCCAATTTTGTGGGGTCATTACATTTGTTTGATTAGACTTCATCCAATTATAATTGCTACCAACTAAAGTAGGACGTGATGCTTGCTCTTTTTGATTTTGTACACCTGACTTTTGTAAATATGAAACGTTTTGAGATTGTTGATCACCTGCCCATTGTGGTTGATCGAAATTCATAGATCCAGATTTAATAGAATTTGTTCGAGGTGGTGGTGGATATTGCTGATATTGATTATAATTTGAATAAGACGTGAAAGAGTCTGTATGATTAGGAATTGGTGGCCTATTAGCAACTGTCCCTGGTATATTTCTGTCTGATGTCAAATTCTGATTGAGCAGATCATTCTTATTACCGTTAACACTTTGATAATAATGATCTTGAATGGAATTAGGTATCAACTGCCCTTGATTGGCATAAGAAGGTACATAATGCTGTTGCTGTTGTTCTGACTGTAGCGGTTGCTGTTGTTGATTATCTGCCTGTTTGTCAAAATCCCAATTCCATGAATTATTCCAAGGATCGTTTGACTGTTTTGGCTGATTCAGAAGTGGTGGTTGATGTTGAACAGAATCATTTGACGATACTTCAGGTGGTACTCTAGACATTGGATTCCATATATTTTGATTATGAGTTCCATAGCCTAAGCTGTGATTTATTCTAGACCTAGTTGGTCTGGCTCTATAAGGATTCTACAAATATGTTTTAGATATTAATATACAAGTGAAATTTTTTTACATTTCGTACAACATTTTTTAACATGTTACTCACACTCATACTGCCTCCAAGACAGTAACACTTGTTTCTTATTTATATAAAACCTACAAGACGAAAAATTTACATATTGCATTATAAATAAGAATTTTATTGTTATCCTACAAAATTACGTATCTTATATAAACATTTAGGAGTACCTGACATTCTTTAACAAACATTCAAAATATAACTTTAAAAATTATTAATACACCAACAGAATACACTTTCACATACCATAAAAAAATATATATAGGTCACTAGAAATTATTTTTCAAATCTTTAATGATTCTTTCTGCTTATAAAGTAATATTTCGTAAAATAAAAATAAATTGAGATCAAAATTTACACAGGGATAGAAAATCCGTTAATACTCTTTCTGACGATAGCCAATCCTAGCTAGAAAATTTCTTGAAATTTTCCCACCACAAAACTCAAAATTACTATAATTATGTAACAAAAATCGTGAGAGAGCAGTTTTTGTGCGTAAATATCACGATTGGCAGATAGGAGAAAGTTAAAAGGCGTGGAATTGAGAACGTCGTGCCGAAAGTTGAGATACCAGCTGTGATATCCAACGTTAGCGTTCAGGGACCTCTCGTACGTTCACTCACCTAGCTATCGTGTCTGGCACTGGTGTCCATACGCGAGTATAAGCATTATTTTCTCCCACAAAACATTCGAATCGTTACGTTTAGCAAATTCGATCGTTTATCGAGGCAAATGAAATTTTTACGAGATCAGAAGGAAAAGTCACAAAAAGGCGGACATTTTACGAATATTATGAGGAAGATGTGGGTTAAGCACGTCACGAATTTTTCTCGTTGTCTTTCCACGCGAGCAGAACCATAGACGCGCACAGCGCGGACGCGTTGTTCTCAAACGTCAAAATGATCTCCAATGAAATCTCGTTAGATGGCATTGTAATGAGATTTAAAATTTTTTCAAAAACAGAAAAATACTGAAACTGGACAGATTTTTACATAATAATTTGACAATAAAACCTCAAAATAATAACTCTTATAGATTTATAACAAAGTTTCAAAATATGAGTGAGCGATGAGATATTCTCATCTAAATCTAAACTAGATATTTCACAAGTAGATACATCTATTTGTGTCTATTTTATTTACTGTATTATAACTTTTTATTTTTAATATATAAAATTAGATATATTCTAGCATTTCAAGTTTGGTAATTATATTAGTCGTAGAATGTGAAAGCGATTAATAAAGAGGGAAACCACAGTTGCAATGTGTTCAATGGAAGCCTCGGAGTGTCCCACAGTGACTGCCAACGTGACGTGGTATGCCAGGAGTGGACATTTGATGAATCGGTCACACCGTGGCCAGTTTTGCGTAAATGGGTCGCAGGTGGTGAAGAGACGATTATTTTGCAAAGATTTCATTGTTTTTTCTATATTTTCGGTGACAAGAGTAATTGATTTTAATCAAAATGGTGTTATTAACAATGATTGCGAGGATAGCAGATGGTTTGCCACTGGCAGCCACGATGCAAGAAGATGAACAGGTTAGAAATCTGCTACGATGAAACGTCAATTTATGATTGAATTTGAAAATTATTATTATTATATGAGTTCCATCTTTTTACATGACTTTTTTCTATATAACTATATGACTTTTAATTAATTCATACATAATTATTTACAATAATATGTAAAAATATATTAATTTTACTTATTAAAATGTAAGATTTTTATTTATTGATTAGTTACAAATAATTAATAATTTATAATTGTTTGTAGAGCGAGAGAAGAATTTTAGAATATCAGAATCAGGCGAAAATGTTATTTAAAAGATTAGAACCACAGTCCCCAGCTAGATGTACCATAGAAACAGGTCCATATTTATTCCAGTAAGTTTTTTCATGTTGTAATTGATAAATTATGTAATGCTAAATTATCAGTTATTTCCATTTGCAGTTATTTAATTGAAAATGAAGTATGTTATTTGGTATTGTGTGAAAAAAACTACAGTAAACGGGCCGTATATAATTATCTTGAAGATATAGCGCAAGAATTTCATTCATTATATGGTAAACATGTCAATACAGTTACTAGGCCTTACAGTTTTATCGAATTCAGTATGTATTTTTCCTTTTCTTTTATGTAATCTAATTTGTGTAGTACTTTCATACAATGCTTGTTTTCAATATAATGTTTATTTTCTTAGATACATATATCCAAAAAGCAAAGAAAGTTTTTTTGGATGGTAGATCAAGAAGAAATATGAATGCACTCAATAGCCAACTACAGGATGTGCAAAGAATTATGGTCCAAAATATAGATGATGTCTTGCAGAGGGGTACAGTTCTTTCAGGTAATAGTATAATAATAAATATTTAAACAAAATTTCTTATTTGAATACTCTTTACTCAATTATCATTTATCTTACAGAATTAGACACTAAAACACAAAATTTGACTATGTTGTCACAAAAATATAAAAAGGATGCAACTCATTTAAATAGCAAGTCCATGTATGTAAAAGCTGTGGCTGGACTTGTTGCGTTTTTGGTCTTCCTGCTATACTTTTTTATTCTTTAGTTTTTCAATCTATTTGAAAAGTTGGTTACGATTATGTAAAGACAATTAATGTTTTTCATCATATTATTTTTCCAAAATTAGCAAGTATTTTTCTCTTTTTTTTTTTTGTGAATTTACTTTTCCACATAATGTATCTAAATTTTAAATTCACCTGAAATTGGAAACAATGTACATATGTTGTATTCAGGCAAAAGCTAGTCGCACGGAATATAATGATACCCATACCATTCAAGACATTGTTTCATATATTGTCATACAGTAAATATAATGATTTTCTACATAATTAAGACAATGTATGACCATCTTTACTTCGGGTAGTAAAAGATATCCTCTAACAAATAAGACAATATGTATAGTGATTATTGTTATATTAAAAATTATTTTATTCTTATTACTTTATTTATAAGGCAAGGAAATCAATATTACATTCATATTTAAAGCTGTATTTTATCATTTAGACATATTATTTTACATAATTTACAGTAAAAACAAATTAGTTTTATTTATTCTTGTGATTGTATTATTCTCTGGAACATAAATGTTTATATATTTACTTTTCTGGATGGGGAATCAACGAAGGTGTAACAATAGAATTTAACTTTCATTAATATTGTTCTATTTATACGTGATTCAGTTGAATCAGTTTATTAAAATATCGTACTTACAATAAAAAAGATATTGAATTTGTACATCCATCTAAATTCACGCGAGGAAGATCACCTTAATTTACTTGAAAAACTTTTTACGCGTACAAAATATCGTGTGTCCTATTATTGTTACATTCTAATTAATTCATCATAATCGGGTATATCGAAATTTGATAAACACTTGTTTTATCGATCATCATTTGATTTTTCCTCATCAGATTCTGAGAATTCACAATTAAAAAAATAATTTACAGTCGAATTTGTTTTTTTCTTCACATTTGTCTGACTGTTGTATGTTCTTTTCCTCCTCCTTGATGCATTGTGATTATTAGCTTTATATTTTGAAGCATTTGTATCTTCGTCGTCTGAAATATTATTTAATATATCCTGAAATTGATTGTAAGCTTAAAAACAATAAGAATTATGCATAAAATACATACCAGTATCTATAATTTCATACATATGTGAATGATCATTTAGAATTATATATATTGTTGGAAATTCAATTATGGTTTTATTTTCTAAATTTTCCTTTAAAGAAAGCCTAATATCCAATTCATAAAACCTAGATATTTTGTAGTAATAAAACGCAATTTAGTTACTTGCATTTTACTTGAATTTCAGAATACAGAATTAAGTGTACTTACTTTAAGTCTGATTTTACAACTTTTTCTGCCTTTAAAAGAACTTTTATTCCAGATAAACCTGCAGCCTGATAAAATTGTAGTCTCTCATTTAAAAGTCTTCTTAAATTTAATTCCTCTATATCATTTTTATTTTCTACAGATTTAGTGGGATCTAAGATCTCTTCTATAAGCATTGATAATCTTGTGGATTCTAGAGCCCTATAATTATTACAATACTATTATTATCAGTGAAATTAACTATAATATACATATTGTATCAATGTAAAAAGAGGAATTATTCTACCTTTCTGTGACCCATTTTGTGCAGTCTGCTTGAGGAAAAATCCATTCTATTCTCCAATATAATTCACCAGTTTTCCAATTTAAATATGTCGTATTATCTTTGTGTCTACTAAAATGTTGTGGCATGAGTTGCAAATTAACATTCCTCTTAAATGTAGCTCTTTTTAGTTTATACAGATGCTATAAAGGTAACAGTTGTAATATAAGCATCACATGTCATGTCGTGGAAGAAATAAGATAAATAATTTAACAAACCATTGGTAGATTAAGTTGACGTGTACATTTTTTTAATGGATCTCTTTTCAGTTGTTCAACTGTTCTACCAACTTCTTCAAGAAGCCTATAATCTGTAAAATAATTATTTTAAAAGAATTACAATACATATTTATGTAATTCACACAGCTTACCACTTAAAATATCCAAATCTGTGAATGATTTTAACGGTATAAATCTTGTTTTGTCTCGAATACCGTCACATTCCAGTTCTTTTTTATGAATATTTACACACTGAAGACAACAAGTTCTAACCTCACATTTTGGACACGTGTATCTTGCTTTATTTCCACCACATACCTCACAATTTTCGATCCTGTGAATAATATCAATTTTACTCCATATTTATAAAAACTGGAAACTTTTAATTAACACGAGTATCATTAGAACACGGTAGCTATCTTAATAATTGAAAAATGTCGTACTTGTCACTGCATGTGGCCATGTTGGAGTAGCCGCGTCAATAGACAAGGCAATCTATTGACAGACAAGCAAAGTAAAGTATAAACTGGTATGCTAAACTTATATAGAATGGTATACTAAATGAATCATATAACTATTACTACCGAGATATAAACTTGATCGTATACGATACGTAAAAATTATTAATTAGTGTTATATTATAAGTTTTATTTATTTATATTTTTTTTTACACATAATAATTAATACATACAATACATAAGCTAATTTCTTGTAGAAAGTTAAAATTGTAAACATATGTACATCAAAATATTGATAATTTAGCTCTGTTCTTTCGTTGATCTTGTTCAGCAGCGATACTTTTTTCAGATGCTCTTAAACCAACAAGTTCCTTTTGTTTCTCATTATACTTCATTACAATATTATTATAATGAACACTTCCTTTTGTATGCCTTGACAATGATTCTTTCAATTTTGCCGATTCCCTTTCCAGTCTTAAAATATTTTCTCCAATTTGGAAACTTGCTACGTTTAGTTGTCGATTTGATTCTGTTTTAAGGCTACTTTTACCTTTTGAAATATTTCTTGCGTCCGATTTAGCTGCAAAAAATTATTTAGAGATAATATATACTAAATAATAAATAATAAATGGTAGAGATAATATCTAGTGAATTTAGTAAAATTTTCTTAGACGTACGTTTATCACCCAAGGTTGCATTTATAAAATTAAACACATTGTTTTCTTCTCGTTCCTTTTCCCTCTGATACTGTTTTTGTCTTTGCTGTTCCAACTTCTGTTGTTGCTTTCGCATTCTACGTTCTACGGAAAATAAATTTTCATCCCCTCCGGCATTTTCTCGCAATTCCATACAATGATCTAAAACCACATTTTTTTTCATATACGAAGCATTTATATATAGAAACAATGATACAAAATATACATACCTAAAGATTTACCAGCTGGCAGTACCGTTGCTTCAACTGGTTCTATTCTGCCATCTGAATACTTTCCAAGACCAGTGCCCAATACATATCCCATTTGAGCCATTAATTTGCTACCTATCCCGCGCGTATGTTTTTCCCAATTTCCTAACGGCATGTTGCTTTCGACCGTGAGAAGAGATTTATGAACTGTTTCTTCTTTAGGATACTCGGTCGAGTCACTTTCACCGTCGCTGTCTTCAGACGTATCTGACATTTCCAAATCAGCGTCATCTGTAACAATAAAGTGAAATAAATGCGAAAGAATAAAATTCGAATATACAATTACTTTGCAAGATACGTACCAAGCGGTAAAAGATCTTGTAAGAAAACTTCTACGATATTACCGTTTGCTTCAAACTTAATTCTGAAAACATCTCCTTCTTTTTCTGGCATTTTTAACACGATGCACCTGTGCCATAATTGATTCTTTTGCTTTGCTAATACCCTACTACCCATCTTTATACTTTGAAAGTCTGGTTCTCTGCAAATAAATATCATGCTGTTGATTTTTGTACGTCGCTATCGAATATCAACAGATTCATTTACCTATATTCTTGTATACTAGATAATGGCACCAATTCTCCATGCGAAAATCTACAATCTTCGTCAGAAAATTTACATTTCCCATCCAAATAATAAGGACACGGAAGCATTTCTTTATGCGTTGGATTTAGAAAAAATACCCTGACCTAGATAATAGCATATACATAAATCCTTAGAATTACATAATATGGATGTGGATAAAGGAAGTTATCTGTTCCCTGCTGACTTTGTTAGAAGGATACATTGGAATTAGCAATTAACTTAGACGTAATTGTGATTTTCTATCTAATTCTTTTCTTACCTTTATATCTTGCATATTTTTTATTTCTGTGCTGTCATTCTGATAAACAGAACATATCATAGCATTATGATAACCAATGCCACCCCAACTGCTACCATGGGGAGCTCGACATTTCATGCCTTCAAGCTGCCTCAACTCATCCTACAAGATGAACTTCCACCGTATAATTGTGTCATTTCTATGCCATACAGAATACTTGCGTACTGACTTCTATGTTATTTGAAGCTCCGTCATCTTGTTTATCCGGCTCTTTACTCCGAGATTCATTGGAAGTTTTCTCCAGTTCTGCCTAATGAATTTATATAGAACGAAATATTACTTTGCTGGATCTTTTATGTTTCCATCTTTTTCTTTTCTTTAACAATTTGCTTGTTGAAAGAAAAATCACCTTGAATAAGGCATATTCTTTTTCCAATGGATCGTCCATATCATCAATATCGTCAATATCATCATCGTCGTCGTCGTCGTCGTCCAAATCTTCGCTAGAAGTTTCAACACCTTGTAAACTTTTTTTTGTTAAAGCAATAAGCTCTTGTATGTCCGATTGTAAACTTAATAAATTCTCCCTATCCGCTTCTTGCGTAGTCACGGACAAAGTCGCTTGAACTTGAGCTAGCTGGTATGGCAAAACGATATTTAGAACAGAAAAATTAAGCGTACTCCATTAATTAAAAAATGAAGCAGGTATACGAGTTATTCGAAAGGTTATACGATTTCCTTGTACAACGTCGATGAAATAGTAATTCATACCTGTTGTTCGTATTGTGCAATTGCTTCTCGTAAACTTTCAGTATCTGTCATATTACCCTATATTGTCTTACCCCTGCGTTGATTTAGAAGTTTTTGAAAAAGAGATCTCACAAAAACTGTTTTGACAGTTTACATTCAGAATCCTTCCGTACTTTAGAATTTAACGATTGTATCAATACCAATATTAAAAAGCTCTAGTTTAAAGACCCTAAATCCTAATATCCATTATGTGGCGACATCTTGATCAAATTGTCATGAATCGTATTCTGATATTTGAAATACGTACATGTCATATATATTGGACATTTACATTTATAATTTTACATTCCTTTTACATATATAATACCGACGAGTACACAACGTTAAGAATATAAATTTATAGTATTAACGTATTTAACATAATCGTAATGCGATTAAAAAGATGCCTGAAAAATATGTTAAGTAAACGTAGCCTTTCGAAGCCTCGGTAGCGCAGTAGGCAGCGCGTAAGTCTCATAATCTTAAGGTCGTGAGTTCGATCCTCACCCGGGGCATTTCTTTTTTTTGAAATATGAAAGAAAAATAAATGCTATGTTATTTTATATATCGATATAATCGAAATTAACAACGAATAAAAATATACTATTTTCAAATAATAAAGATTAGAATTTTCGTTGCTCTTAAATTGACGGAAAAAATTGCTAGAAATATTAAGAGAGCGACATTTTTACAGGTACTAAATTGTTGAAAAGGTGTATAGCAAATATGTATAAGGAGTTGATGAGAGAAATAAGCGTCGTGGAGGGTAAAGACGCGCGGTTTTACGAACGGGAAACGGAGCAAGAGACAATTATGTAAATGTAACACTTGCCAGAGGGACTTGAGGCTTCTTGGAATTGAAATGCGGTAGTTAAAACGAGTTGTGAATTGTTTGTTGCCCTTTAGCAATACCACAATTTGCAAGCAAACAGCCCATTAAATTGAAGCTGCCATAGCCTCTACCTTTACACGGCGAATAGGTGTTGCGACCCCTCCGCTGGAATAAATCCAGCGAAAGCGACGCACGGTTGCATCGTGTTCGACTAGCTTGCTCCTGTCATGCAACGCGAACGACTATCGGCGTATTAAATAACGATAGGATGCTGCTTTGAAAATCTACTTGAATCTAGAGAAGTTACATCGATAGCCTCTGCTTAAGAAACAGTCTAGCTGTCATTTTGTAAAATCTTCGAGCCTGGAAGTTTCTCGAGGAACGATATTGGAAAAAGAAGCAATTTTTGACATTCGGGAGTGAAAAGCAATTCGGATAGAAGGAGTAGACCAGGAGGCGATCGTGTCGCGCTTATCGTATTTTCAGGGTGATTATACGTTGGCGGATATCGGCGAGCCGTGGTAAAAAAACAGGAGAAGAGGTGGAGAAGGTTGGTCGGGAGAAGAGTGCCGGATCCGCATTTTCGCGGGTTATTTTATGCGGCTGCTATGCATCCGTTACGTATAAATGCAGAGACGCGGCCCGATTTGCAGGTGCACAGCAGGCTCGTTGCAAGCGCGGTTGATTCCGCGTTGATTCAGGCCGTATTCAGTGCATCGAGTCCCGCGATGAAAAGGCGTTCCGCTTTCTGAATATATTCCAATTAAAAAGTCGGAGCTTCGTTACACTCGGCCCTGCCCGCGTACACTCTGCACCCTGCACCTTGCACCCTCCATCGCTCTCGCCTTTCTCTTTCTCGTTCTCCGTCCTCCTCTCTTTTTCCGCTCATCCTTGCTTCTTGCGATTCCATCTTTCCCCCCATTCTCCCCCGCTAGCCTCGTCACAGTCGACTCCTTTTACTTCTGCTTTTTGCCTTCCACCAACGGAGCCACGATCCCTTTTCGCTACTCTCCTCCATTTCCCTCTCTTCCTCGGTTTCTCCAGCAATTACTCCGCCGTTTTTTTTTTTTCCCTCTAAAGAATTTCGCTCCTCCTTTCGGCGTTCGCCTCGCCCCTTTACTCGTCCTTGTTTATTATCGGCATCCGCGCCTACCCTTTGCTTCCATTTTAAACGAGGTCCTGCTTCCTCGACCACGTCTTTTCCTATCTCGCCGATTTTCACGATCTTGGAAATAACAGTGTATCCTAGAATGATTCGGCCTTTTCTCGTAAGAAAGGAATGTCTTCTCCGCTAGAACGTCTCTGCTAGAACGATATCGGGGATACCGTTAATCACCGATCGGGAGAATCGCGTTAAAAGGCACGTGGTTATAGGCGTGGAGGGTGCGGGTTTCAAAGGTGTATGTAAGAGTAGGAACGATTTCGAAGACACGCAGGGAGGCCCCCCGTTGAAGTATTTAACGACGCCGTTCTCGGTCGGGCAGAAGGGAGACGCGCATCGTAAACCGAAGAGGGATAAGAAGCGCGTGTCCAAGTGCCAACACGACTTACGCACGTATGCACGCGCGTCCACGATTCGCTCAACGACAATACGCACGTGGCCGAGTGCACGCGACGCCACTTCTCTCTTATCCCAGGATATCTCGTTCGAGTCCCTGCGTACGCGACTCCTTTGCACGGGATTCACCGAGGATCCTTTATCGCGGCCGTTTCAATAGAGAATAGACGATTCGAATCGAGGCAGTGATCCACGAGTAAATTACGGCCGTTTACACGATTCAAACGCACTCGAACGTACTCGAATCTTCGTCTATATGTATATAACGCGATAATTCTATGTTCGTTTGTCGAACCAATTATTTTATAATTTTTCCGATCGTCCAATTATCTGAGAAATCTCATTAGACTCGTTTCAGAAATTCGTTCGTACGCGAAAGAGCTTTCGAAGAAGCAGCCATCTCTCTTGAAAGAGACGTATCGCGGTGATGGCGACACGCGGGTCCACTTAAGAACGCGTTAAGAAACGAAATTAGAAGCGTTCGTGGGACGTCGTAGGGGACAATACGCGTGGCAGAAAATTATCACGAATAATATCCGATTCATTATGGCGAAGTAATTACGCGTGAGAGATTCCCGGCTTCATCCACGGCACGGCAAGCTCGCGGCGAACGGAGAGAAGCGGAAAGAGGTAAAAAGGGGGACGAGCGTCGCAAGAATTCTTCCTTCGCTCGCGTGATTTCACGCTCGGCTAGATGTATCTCTGTTTTTTCCTTTTTATTATTCGACGTCCAGACGCGAAAGGTCTGCTGGTTTATTTCGTTCTGAATGAACCCGAAAGAAGCGTCTCTCCCATTCCGGCTTCCCTTCCCTTTTTCTTCGTCGTTTTCGCGGCGTAACTCGACGAGAGAAAGTTGACGATTCGTGGTTGCACGACTCGTCGTCGTCGTCGCGCAACAATTTCTTCTTATCAAACGAAACGTCCTTTGAACTTTCCACGCGCCTTTTCCCCCAATTATGCTTCCATTCATCTCGTCGCGATACACCGCGACTTCTTAGGATCGCCGTTCGATTTCGAAGAAAATCAAAGAGAATCGTTTCAGAGAAATTCGATCTCCCGTGGAGAGTCTTTCGATAACGTTCGCCAACGCTACCAAAGGAGAGTGATTAACGACGTCGTTACGCGAGATCGTTCGAAATTCGCTTAATGCAGTCTAATCATCCGTGTAAAGAGATCGTGCACTTTTCGTTCTCCTCTTCTCGATTCCTCCCTCTCTCGTTCTTCTCACTTTTTCTCCAATTAACGATAGAGTCGGCGATCGGCTGGCGAAAAAATCATCCTGACGATCGCGACCGTTCTCTTCGCGATCTTTCTCTTTTCCTTCGTCCTTCTCGTTCTTTCGCCCGCGTTCTCGCACAGGTATATACTCGTTCTCGCTCTTTCTCGTCGATTCCGTTCAATTAAATCCGCCAGCCAATTCCAGCCACGAGTGCCAGTACCACTCGACTTGTATCGGTTTCAGCCAATTACTTTCTGCCGGGGATTGCGAATCGCTGTTTCTGGCCACGTGCCCATTGTCACGCGCGAATTGGTCTTCCCGTTACGGGGCTCGTTACCGTTGCCGTTTGTCCAAATAAAAAAGCCCGATTTTCGCCTCCGCGTGTGCGCACCTTCTTTCGCGATATCGTCCGTGACTGACGGAAAAACAACTGTCGTTCCCCGTTGATCTACTCTCGATTCGTCATGGTAAACTCGATGTTTACCACAGCGTGAAAAGAAAGAATAAAACGGACGAGAATAGAGAAAACCTTGTTCGATATCGTTGAAAACGAAAGCAACTGCGTGGCGCGTGAAAGGAACAATTACAAGGCGATGTTTTTGTTCGATAATAATTTATTTATCTACAAGAATTCATCGGTTGACGAAAAATCGTCGACTAACTGGAGAAAGTGATGGATTATCAGCGGTGAACGTTAGCGAACTAGATCTCTAAGTGAAAATTGGCCAGTGATTGCGGGAAACAGGGGAAAACGTTTGTACCGCGGAGCATCGAACGCGTCGTAGTAAACGTCGTTTTCGCCCGTTTCCCGGTTACAGTTACCTAACATCCTATGACACATCTACGGAATTCGACTCGCTATCGACTCAACTAGATCTCTTCGTTCGTTCCGAGTAAAAGGAACATGTTTCCTGGATATGAACCTGGATATTACGGGTTTGTTCTTACTTCGACTGGAACAAGCGAAAGTTAGTGGAACGATGGAAACAGATCCTCGAAACACCACGATTTCCGATATCGTTTCGTTCATCCCTTCCCCTTTCGTCGTCGCGAACGAAAACAAAGCGACTACGACTACCGATCAACTTCGTAATTACATATGTACACTGTTTCGCATGCAGGAATTAGCTCTCGGAAACAACTCCAATGCGGAGCACGGAATCTTCGAAGAGTTCCATCCCAGGAAGGGAGTCGCGAAGAACTCCTGAAACGCGGTACGCGCGATTACCGCGAACGAGATTTTCCTTGTCCGCGTTTACATCCGCGTTTACATCCGCGTTTACATCCGCGTTTCGTGGTTCACGCGCACTTCACTGTATCGGAGGTAGTAGCGCGTGATATTTTGTACCAGGATATAATCGAACTAGCGGTCGCGAGACTTTTTTCGCGCGCACGTGCGATGTAGCGAAACGCAGGCCGAAGAATTCGACGGAAAAGAACAGCGACTGCCGCGAACCATTGCGATTCGGGATCGGAAGTTCGGGCACATCGAGGTCCGATCGGATCCATCGGCGACGGTGGTTCCACCGGTGGTTCGGAATCGTCCGAAACGGACGTTTCGGAGAGAGATGGGCTGCCGACGCCGGCGGCCAGAAGGCAGAAACGATCCTGAAACCGCGGCGTTCGGCCGGGTTAAAGGGGACATCCGTGAACGTAAGTGACGTTTCGGAAGAGGGCTGCGGCCGTGGAGAGAAACGCGGCGGTGGAAGCGGTGGACGGCGCCGGCGGCGGTGGCGGTGGAGGCGGATGACTCTGCGTTTGGGTCTGAGCGTTGTAAGGTGGACAATAAGCGTCTATGCTGCCATGATGGAGTCCTACTCCTCGCACGAGCAGCTCCTTTTCCACCGTAGCTTGATGTCGAAGTTGTTCCAGTCGCAGTTGGTTCTGTCGCTTCCATTTCGTTCTGTGGCAAAAGGTTGCGTTTCAATGAATCGTCGAACGAGATAGTCGTAAAAGTAAAAGTAAAACGACCTTCTGTTCTGGTACCAGGTTTTCACTTGAGTCTCGGACAGCGACAACGCGTCGGCGACGTCGCTGCGATCCGCCACGCTCAGATACTTTTGACAGCGAAACTTTCGTTCCAGATAAGCGAGTTGAGCGTGGGTGAATGCCGTTCGCCTTCTTCTGGGTTTTCTGCCGCTTGGTGGACCGCTCGTCGTGCCGCAAGATTTGCCGGAAGTCGCTGGTGCCGGCGATGGCGACAGAGCCGGCGGAGGACTCTCCAGTCGAGTGCAAGGGCTACTTCCTGGGTCGATCGTGTCCTCGGAATCGGAATGTACGGCAGAATCGTCCTCCGAATCTTCTGAAATAACGTATCTTTAGTTGTACGCGCGTGCACGAGTCAAATTACACGCGCCAGTTGTTACGCGAACTAAATTCCACGAAATCCAATCCAATCTCGTCGGATCTGCGTTCTGCTGCGTTCCCATTAGCCGAAAAATAGATTCAAAGCCTATTACCCGAACAATGCCGGCAAATCCTCGGCTGATCGGACGATCGCGATTGCTTTTGGTTAACGGTAAACGATCTCAATTACTAGAACGGTCGGTATCCGATCGTGATTGGCCAATAAAGGCGTCGAGACGCAGCAGGACGCGATAATCGCCGACGACGAACGATGAAAATTCGCACTAACGAGAACTAACGAATCCTTCCGCAGCTCGGACCATCTGTAGGATCGTCGATAATGGGGCGCTACCCTGTCGGGGCGCTTGGCTAAAATTAATAGGGCCGCTCTGCGGGATACCGTGTAACGAGAATCCTGGCGACAAGCCACGCGACCGCTATCGCGTACAATAAAAATCTTGACTTTTTAATTACTCAACCTCGAACCGAGTCAGGGATTCGTTAGCGCGCTGCAAACTTCTTTGCTTAATTTTTTTCTTCGAAAAATCTCGATTTTCTGGGAGAAAAATCGCGCAAGAAAAAAGACGATAAGATTATTTATACGCGTCGCAGAGATTCCGCGTATACGGATGATATTTAAAGGACGACACTATAGACCGAAGAAGGGGCGATTCGTACGATCAAACTCACCGTGCACCCGCTCGGACAGAACGTCACCCAGAAGATCCCTTATAAGAAAGGACTTGTGCTCCTGCATCGTTACACCTTGACGAGAAAAACGAACGAAACAACCGTGGAAAACAACGATTCCGCTTAGAGGAAGAGGATCGCGCGAACCAGCCGAGCCGGAATCGTTTGTCGGCGCGAGAACACCTCAGTTACGGACGAGTCGAGTTTCATGCTAACGTGTGGACGCTCGGCGTCGTTCTGCGTCGTCGAGGATCACGGGGGATGACCGGATGTGCCAGTCCGAGCCTGGTATCGTCGTCATACTCCTTGACAGGCGCACGTTGCTGAATATCAAGGTGGGGGTGGAGGAAGAGTTACCACGCGAGTTAGGCCTGGGGTTGCGTCGAACAAGCCCCGCGCCACCCCGCTCCAATTAATCCGCCCGTTTATTTTGAACGGACTGTCTAATGCTCGCGCGATTTCGCAGCCATTTTGGAGGTGGTAGCGCCACGCCACCCCCGTACCGTGTCCGCGGCGACTAGCCGATTGGTCGAGCTAACTCGACGTCGAGGGGTGGAAGTCGCGACGGCTCGACGTCGATTGGTCGATGAAAAGCGGCTTGCGCAAAGGGGGTTGGCTCCAGCGACAACCCTTACGAAACACACGGACGAGGTGCAACGAGAACCGAAGGGCTTCGTGGGTGGCAGGATCTCGGTGCACGCTTCGTGAAAAGCGTACGGCCTGACGAGCATCGAACTCCGAAAAGGAGGGAACGAGGGGCAGAAAGTCATTGGCGAGCGATTACCGCGAAACGAGAGGAACAAATTGGATGTGAAACGTTCCTCCTGGTATAGAGAACGCGTCGCTCGCCGCGATATCGTGATTGTTCTCCCCGGGGGCGGCTTAACGGTCGCGTTTTCTCGCCTTCTCTCTGCGCTCCCTTTTCCCTTTTCCGGCTCTGGCTTTTCCGCGCCGCGAGTCGACACCGCCCGCGAAAAAGAAAATCCCAAACAAATCTGGCAACGGGATTTTTCATTTTTCCACGCGATATTTCCATCTATCCGAGTTTCGTAGTTTCCCCGTTTCTTCCTTGACTTTATCCTTCCCTCTTTCTTCTCCCTTTGTGGCTCCTTTTTTTCTCTCCGATAACGTATAGAATTCGAGGAAAATTCGGAGCAGATTCTAACGAAGTCAATTTGCTGAGTGAAAGATCGGTAAAGAAGGTGGCGCAAGGTGCAACGCGAATGCGCAGGCATTTGCATAAATACGGTGCTCGCAATTTGCCGAACCCTCGTCGGCTCGCTTCGTCATCTTCTACAGCTAGTATGTGAGCGTAAATATGCATGATGCATAAAACCACCAATCCTCGACACCGCCTATCCCCTTTCACTCCCTTTTCTTCGTTCTCGGCTTTTGCAGCGCCCCGTTAGTCTATTCACCGCGTCGCTACTTATCTTCCTGTGGTATTCCTGCGACTCTATGGTCCCGCATCTACCGCTTTCTATACCTAAATATTTCGCGTCCTGCAAAATCATCCACGCTGAATTCTCGTCGATCTAGAATAAAAACACGCGCCTATGTACACGGCCAGCCCTTTTACATCCGCAAATAGCACGCCGACCTTCTATTCCTTTCGCATTGCTTAATTAACGAATTCCCCGAATCTCTCCTCCATCGTCTCTCCTCGATCTCTCTTTTCCTATGCACTTTCGCGTCTTTGTAATTCCGTTAAAAACAAATTTTAATAAGTCACAGTGCTTTTCAATCGCAACGACTATCGCGATATCTCGTTTAAAATCATCTTTCTTTCGAATATCGTCGAATATCGAAAGGGTCTCGTTATAACGAGCATATAAATAAATATTTAGTCTATCGACCGGTGACGAAACGTAAGAAGAAAGGGGGGCGGGCGGTCGTGCAATTTTCGGCAACGCGACGTCGCGTGGCGTCGCATAAATGCGACGTGCAGAAAGAAGGAGAGTCGGCGTGTATACAGGCTGGTATTTTAATGGCTCGCCTCGTGGCCTCGAGTTTGCGTGCTGGCACCTGTAAGCGGAACCCTCGCCGATGTGCCCCTAGAGTCGGACACGATGGGGCGCGTTTGTGAATTCATTAAGATTAACGTATGCAGGGAATTAATTCAAGGGGCGGCAAAGCGGCTGGCCGTCTTCTTCGTGCTGCTCGCTGAAAAAGGACCTCGGGATCGCGGAAACGCCGGAATAAATGCATGAAGACGGGATAAATCGAGTGGCGTTGAGCTGCGAAAACAAAGATGCTCGTGATAATTTTGGTGATTAGCGGCTCTTCGCGGCACGACTTTTAACGCGACACCGAGCTTCCTCCGATCGAATTGGAATAACAATCGTCCCTGTTTCCTCCGATGTCTCGCTTCGGAGGTGTTAATTATCGAATCTGAAACTGTGTCGTCGATTATATGCACGCGTATGTTCGCGTATGTGTGATTAACGAAGGCACTATATAAATTTTAACCGAGTAATTTCTTGCGCCAAGAGAGTAGCACGGTTGATCGCATCTGTCGCGATTTAGACAACGGAAATAAATCAATGGAAATTAGAGCGGAGGGTTTGATTCGAATTACCTCGAAATCACCACCCCTTGTCGGCTGATTGTTATCGGTAATTTGCAATATTTGTTCCCCTTTGGGACGCGAAATTTCATCTGGATGCAGCCACCTCTGGCCGTGTTGGACAAATAGGATTCGATTCGGGGTGAATTTGTCTTTCCGATCTTCTGGGGGAACGATCACAGATCAGAGATAGAAACACGTTCAATTACACTTCCCGCTGCGTATCAAGATTACCTAATGAACGACGTACGTAATAGCTATGCAAATAATACGCTTTGATTCGTTTAATCTCGTAATACGTACCGTAATGTGTGTACAGCGGTATAAAAATAAATATAGATTTATTGGTAAAAAGTATATCATCGCCTATTTGTATAGAAGTTTCCTATGTACCTAACGACTCTCCGATAAAAATTGTAAAAGATTTTGCGCGTCATCTTCGATCTTTCCGATCGAATGTACCGTCGCATATACCGTACCAATTTTAATACACCTACCGAATCGTTATAATTGCGGTATATCTTTTTCTTTGGAAAACGAACGTTTATCCTGTCAAGTTACGATAAACATAACGAACAAAAGTTAACAAACAAAAACCTTATACTAGACAAACTAGACAAAACGCACCAGCACTGAAGTATTGTATTGTGCTCTTAACGTTTGGTTACGCGATACAGCACGGGAATTACATAATTAGCCCTTGGTATGGGGCGAGTTAGAAAAAGGAAAAGTCTTACGTTACTATTACTACGATGCCGAATCAAATACTTTTGGCGATCTATGTGCGATTTAAGACTAAATACAGACTAGCGTGTATGACGACTTACGCGTATCTTGGTATTAAAGTGTAAATCCGATGAGCGTACGATAATAATCGTAAATACCGAATTTAAACTCGCGATATGTACATTAGCAGCGGTGGCTCGTAAGGATTTGTATTGTGACAATAAAAGGAAAAAAGACAGAGATGGATTGAAAAAATTAGATCATTAATAAGACTAAAGGTAATTATTAGATAAAATACCATCGAGCGGTATTGTGTTACAAACAGGAAAATAACAGTTTCTAGATAAATCTATATGTACGTATGCATCTATGTACAATATATAAATTTAATAGCGACGATATTAAAAGAACAACCTATACCAGATTGGCACTGCTGTGTTACGACTTTTATGAACGGGCCGTCATATACGGTAATTACGAGTAAATAACGGAACGCAGAATGTGAGAAAATATGCGAGGGATCTAAATGTAAGAAAAAAGTAAAATTATGAATTAAGAAGATTTCTTAAATATTCCATTCTCCTCGACGGAAGAAAATTACATTACGTTTTACTTATTTTACTCGCATTTATCTGCGCATTGACGAGATAATTTATCTATGTATAGGTATACATATTCTTTTTAATCAATTATCGACTTCTATTTGATTATCTTTGTCTGGTACACGTACTTGCCGAAGCAAGTATGCTTGTTCTCTTAACGAATTCGTACATAATATGAAACCAATGAAACGACTACTTAGGAGAAACGTTTATTCCGACTTAAGGGTCCGCGTTACCTAGTGCCGCACTTACGATTCGATAATTTTTGATACCAACGTGTTGCTTCGATCATGTTTCCGTGATGTTCGAATCCATCGTAAGAATAAAGTTTTACCGTTACAATACGATAATATGTAATTTCTTTCATCTTTTTTTATTTCCCGATAGTATTTAATAAAAAGTTTCTCGTGCCTTCCTACGAGAGCCTACTTATCTACTAAAATTCGCGCGTCGATTACTTTTCACACAATATCGGATGCGCCGGGGAGAACAAAGCGTCGTAATTATTCGAGAAAAGGTTTCGTTGCCGTGGAAGGTGGGCGAGTGTGAATCAAGTTGGCGCGAGCGAGACGAAGCGAAGTTTTATCCGGCGAAAGTTACCGAGTCCGAATGATTATCAATAATAGATAGTCGCGATCGAGTCGAGACGAATTGGTAAATACGGATAAAAAAACAGTGAAGGGGATCACGGTGAAGCGATTTAGAACAGTGAGAGCCGAAGAGCGAGTCGCGAGTCCAGGATGGGAGGGATAGAAGGGGTTGGCGGATCAAAACCACGATGCCGCGAGGGCTTCGAAATCGTTAACAATCGCGGGAAAAGCAAAATCCATTGAGGTGCGACCACGCGTGTGAATATAACTGTCGATCTGAATATTCTGCGCGCGGAGCAGCATCGTCCAGTGCCGTATTCGCGAAAAACGAGAGGGAAGCCAGCTCGTTTTCCATTCAGAAAGAAAAGGGTGTGATCGAAACGAACGACTCTGTTTATAGCGACTAACAATTCTACTCGATGCTTCGATGCTTCGATGTTTCGATGTTTCGATGTTTCGATGCTTCGATGTTTCCACGTATCGGATCTGCCTTGCTTCCGGCGTGTTTTACCGTGGATATCTTTCTTTTTTCCTGCTCGAGCATCTTTTTTAAATCGCAAGAACGGTCGATTCTTAAGCTGCTCGACCAATGGTATAAAGACTGATTCTCGTGGTGTTTTCCTCTCGAGAAAAAATGTACGCGAATAAAAGGAAAGATGAAAGACGGTAGGGTGTATTTGCTTGGTCCATTTCTACGAGACCATGGATTAAAAGACAGTAAAAGGGCTCGGTGTATACGTTCTCGTTTCTCCTCGAATGTATCAGCATTTATTTATACCCTCCTTTTCAGCCGCTTCTCATCGTTTCTATACGTCTTTCACTAACAACGCTCCGCAACGTTTCCAAGACACCGAGGCGCGTTATTTCAGAGACAAAAAGAGGAATCAGAAGCTCGGCGATTTACCCGCCTTTCTGTTACATTAAACGCAAACACAAAATACTACATATTTTCTTAGCAAGGTATAATCGTTGCCTCAAACGAGTACTCCTACATATCGTAGTTTGCTTAATTAGTCTTGCCGAATTTGTATCCTTTGTGAAGTCGTTGAAAGTCGGTAATTCGAGAGGTTGATCGAGAAACGTCGTATGTCGATTCGCTAAGTAGAAACAATTGGAAAGTTTGTCGAAGTATACGGGGTAAAATTCGGCAGAATTCCGTAGCCGGGTATACAGCCTATTGTGTTTCTTCTTTCGCGCAGAGCAGGAGACACTCTCGAAGAATGATGGTTATGGGAAAAAGAGTGCTTGAACACGGACGTTGGTCAGGCTCCCGCGGTTCCAATTACGATTGAAAGTCGGCCCTGTTTGTTCGCCTCCTATAACTGCGGACTCTTCAGTGCCTCGTACAAGGCACTCTTACCCCATGGCCACTTTCGAGTTTCGACGCGTGTGTTTCCATGGCGAACGCCGCGATTCCACCGAGCACAAAAATCCTCTTTTTCTCCAGCCTACGGCAACGATTATTATTTCAGCGAGAACTTTTTCCTAGCGCTCGCTGTTCCTTCGCATTTGCATAGATTCAAGGACGTGCAAAGAATAAGACGAGTTAACCTTCGTAACGCTTTTTAACGAGCTTACTTCGTTTCTAGTTGCCAAGTTAAGCTCGTGCACGAGTTATTTCAAGGATAGTTGCTTTTACGCGATTTATCCAAAGCCCCTGCTATTTTGTCAAAGACGAAAATGATCGTCCGATAGAATCGCGACCCTGTTTTCGAGTTAAGTGCCGTGTAATCAAAGGATGATTGCCGGCACAAAGACAGCTGATTGGCTCGTTTACGTTACGGTAATGCTCGGGACTCGGCGAGACGACGCAGAACGTCCCTCGATGCCGAGAGAACATCCCCCGTTTCTCTCGTTGTAACGAGATTCCAGCGAAACCGTCCGCGTCCTCGTTAAGGAATTAAACGAGAATGCTCTCGCGAGACCGGCAACGAATACGAATAATTCGTCGTCACGTGGTATTAAACGAAGAAAATTCTTCTCTTTAAATTAATAATCCGTGAATTTTCGTGCGGGTTCTCGAATCGTTCGTTAATTTCGCGTATCGAAAGATAAGGAAATAGCTCGAATCGTTCGATAATCGTAGCTTCCTTCGTGCTCGAGAACACCCTTCTCCGATAATTCCCATCGTTCGTTCGATTCATAGCACCTAGTTTCGGCGGCGATCTCGAAACCAGTGAAATCGAAAAGGAGAAAAGAACGGGAGGAGAAAACTACCAAAGCTGCTAGGCGACTCTCCTAGGTCGGATCTCGGATCTTTAGGAAACGGTTTCAAAGGAGAAACGGCGCTTGGCAATGGGCACTAAAGTCGCGTCGGCAGGGCGTCGCGAAGATACCACGAAGACGGTGTAGATTCGCGCGGCAAGCATCGATGCCGTGAGAGGGTTGCTTGTTTACAAGCGACAGTTGATTTGACAAAGCCGCGGGTCCATTTATACGAGCGAATATTACAGGGCAAAGTCGAGGGGTGGCTTGTTATCCGCTCATTGAAGTTAACCACGGGGCTAAGTGCGCCGGGGAGTGCCGGTCGGTAGGAGCAAGGAGAACCAGTGACTAAAGGTTAGGTATGTACCAACGGAGGGGGTGGCTTTGCAGTTTGCGGAGAGAGTCAGCGAAACGCCGTGAGAAGCCGAGAGAGGAAGCTCCAACGGAGACGAATGGATGCTAACACGGCGAACAGAGACGAAGCGCCCAGCCACGAGAAGATAGATAAAATACCAGATGGTGAAAAGAGATAGGCGAAGCAAGTTGAAGCGAAATAGATGAAGGGAGAAAGGGATAGCGATGGATGCGACATTCTCGCGAGTAACATGGACTTTGCGAATAGTATTTGCACGTTGCTGGTGTTTGGAGTACCTTGACGTAGAATCGCGTTCGATTTCAGAGAAATTTAAAGCGTTTGCGATTTCCTCGACGATCGTATTTCTTGCAGATTCACACGATCCAGCTGGTATATTTTTATAACGTAAGAGCAACTTTTTATCCTAATTCTCGTTGGATGAAGTTACGCGAGAAAGAGCGTTACACCGAAGATGGTGACGCTATCGGTGGTGACAACGAGGTTGCAAACGCTAAATGGAATTAGTCCCATCGCTAGAAGAGGGTGATGGAACGAAAGATGGATAACAGCAGGGTAGCCTGGAAGAAGATAGAGAGAAGGGTGAAGAGAAGAGGGGAGAGAGAGTCGGTAGAATACCGACGGGCCAATGAGAGGCCAGATCGTTGCCGAGGTAACCGCGGGGCTTTCCGACGGATTATTCGACCGAGATTGAAAAGTTAGCACCGTGTAGCAGGCGGGGGCTCGTCGACCGAGCCACTCCTGTTTCTCCGGAACGAGCGATCTACTCACGGCAGGGCTAACACAACGGATTAAGGCTTATTTTCACATCCGCAACAGCTCGACCCCTTTTGCTCGATGCTATTATGTTGCAACAGAATACCATGCAAACGCGCTCTTCCGTGTCTCGGTTCGTATACACGCATACGCGAATAAACACCGATTTTCCACGTTTCGATGCGTAGTCGATGCGATCTTTCACTTTTTACAATTTACTCACGCGATTCTGTTTACCTTTGCGGGATACAAGTCAAGATGTAGGTTGAACAAGATCGAGATATTCCGATCCCCTTCGGTCGGTGGTTTGCTTAGTCCACCGTGCGGCTACCGAACGAGCCGTTGACCATTCGTTGCAATTTTTCCAATCGGCCGGCCAAACGGTTATAATTTTCTTGGAAAAACTCGGCGTTTTTCTACGAAAACCTTTATAGGCAAGATGACGCGACGCGGTTAGATCGCCTCGGGATCGTCGACGAAGAGTTCGTCGGTGACGGGTCAAGCGTGAGTACGTCTCGGAAAAGTGTTTACTTCTGCATGTACACGATGCACACGGCGCGCGTCTAGCAAGCTGCTTACCCGGTAACCACTCGGAGGTTACCTGACACGTGCATAATTAATGCCCGTGATGACGAGGACGCGACACTCGCGCGAGCGCGCTCGCCCACGGATTATCTGTGTCGGGAAAATGAAATGGGAGAATGAAATATCCGAAAGTCAGGATCGCGGAAAGAGTGGAACGAGGAGAAGAGCGACGAAAGACGAGAGAAACAAACGTGTCGGAAGGAAGATGAAGCGATTCTTACCGAATGGATGCCGAGGAGAACGAAAGGAAAGAGCGGAAAGGACCAGGGAAAGGGGAGCGACAAGCGGGAAAGTTGTCCAAGTAACCGACGTGGAAACGCGGGGTAATGACTACTTTTTCATATTTTAATTACGCAGTAATTAATTGAAATGTTTCCCCGTTCGCGAGTGCACTCGAGCAAAATGAGAGGCGAGTAACTCTCCGCGTAGTCGGCTTCGGCTCGTTTTTTTTCCTTTCTTCTGTGCAATTCCACGGGCTCCTCTGTCTCTACCGCGTTCGAACCGAGGATTTCCCGTTTCCTTCGTTCTTTCACCCTTTCTCGCGAAATTAGGTAGAAATCTTTTCACGGGGCTCGCTTCTCTATTAAAAATTTCAGCGTACGGCTAATTGTACCGTTAATGGCTTTATCGTGAAAGCCTGACCTCCGTATCCTCGACACCTCGCTCCCCGGTAACCATCACCCTTCTACTATCTGCAATCGTGTGCATCGCGCTTAAAGCACTAATTAAATTAGTTTCGTAAATCGAAACTCGTCGGCCAGACTTTCGATGCTATCGATTCGTGGCGATCATTAAAATAATTACGGATGTTCGCCGGTAATTGCACGGATACTCGGTTGCTTTCGCGCTACGAGCGTTGTCTATAAATTGCCGCGATACTGCCGGTCGGTGATAATGGCCCTCGAAAATAGCTATCGAACGCTAGGACTTAGTAGATAAACAGAGTTAATTGGAAAACGTTTGATTCGCGTTCGATCGTTATCAATAAAGGCGTAATGACATCGACGTGGAAAATTTCGTCGAGATTGCAAGTAGTCGCCTGTCGGCGCTCGTAAGTAGTCGTGTGCCGAATCTTAGGAACGGAACGGAACAGAACGAACAGAATCGTGAAGCGTACGTCGCTTTCTTCGTACACGTGCCTGAATTTTACGTTCCATATCTACCAAAGAAGGAACGTGGCCGATCGATGGAGAACATTCGATGAACTAAACGGCCGATGAACGTGTCGCATGATCGTTTCACATCGAAAAGCGTTCGCGTGGTTTTCCAACGACTTAATCTTCGGTGGTCTTGTCGCGGTTGTTTTCTAGAAGTTTACTCTTATCCGGTATTCGAGAGAACGTTTCGGGCTAGCTGTCTCGATATCTCGAGAGGCACGAAGGACGCTTCGTTACTCGTTACCTGACGCTGACGCTCGTTGCGGTAGCGAGGGAACAATAGCGGAGACGAGAAGTAAGAAGGAGACGGAGAGAGATAGCCAAAACGAGGACCGGTAGACACGCTTTTGTTAGGGAGGATGCTTGCTTGCTACGTGCAATTGTCATCTACTTGTTCCAACCATTGTTTCCGGTAACTCTTTCGCGGTAACGAGGAGGAACCTCAATTAGAACGGTTTGAGGACTTAAACGCCCAGAGGCTGCCGGGTTTTAAGAGGCAGCGAACATTGTTTCTTTTGAGCGATAACTCGGTGATACTTTTAGCTATATCGGTGCTCGTGGAACATCGTCCACCAACTTTTTTTTTCAGCAGAGATAATTACTAGGCACGCTCGAGGGTATGATACCGTTACACCCTTTGCGCCAGAGTCATCGTTAACGTTGCCACGAGTTTTCTTTAAAAATTGAATCAACGGTATTTTTACAACTTGCAACGTGTTTAGAACTCACCCCACGTTGCAAGTAGAAACAAAGTGGTTGACATTGTTTAGGGAATTTGTTGAGAAAAAACTTGTTTTAAAAATTCGCGCGTCTCAGATAAAACTTGATCCTACGGAAATGAAATACCGTGGTTGTCCGTCACAGTGATTACATCCTTGAGGCGATCCAACGAATTTCCAACGGTATATATCTCGGGGAAGAAGTCTCAAATAAAACTACTGGATTGACTAAAGATCAACCTGTTCGATCGATTACGAGTGGTCGAGTAATAGAAACGCGTGTCTCCGCTTTGCGGCTGGTATCCTGGTGTGCGACTCGGCGTGTACGCTTTGACGTTAACTCGTCCGCTTGCAATCTCCGCGAATGCTTACCATTCGATAGAACTCTCATTTAAACCCTTTCAGAATTTACCAAGCATTTTTTTCTGTACAACGACCACCGAACCGATCGTTCGGCTCATCCTCTAAAAAATACAGAATTCTAGGCACTCGTTCGAAACATTAATGGTACGAAAAACAGGGAATTTTGCGAGCCGCCGATTCGCGAAGCGAATCAATATTTGTTTCATTCAAGGGTGGCCACAGAGTAGCGTACTATATACACTGTGTACATATAGACGTGTTGTCTGTTATCGGAAATCCATCCGAATATCTGGAATTTTTTTCGGCAGCATGCGCCACTCGTTTTATGATCGCCTGTGATACACAGGCGAAATTAAGATGTATAGAAGGCGGGATACGTTCGATGAAAAATAACAAAGTCGAACGACAAAGAAACGTGGTATCTTGCGTCTCGTTTCCATTCTTCTCTTCCGAAACCTTAAATTAATACGTTTTCTGCGTTTAACATTGCCAATAGATATTTAAACCTATTGACAATTTCAAACGTTCCTCCTTATTTCGAACGAATCTTCCGCGACGTTTTCTTAAATTCCTATCTGATTAATCTTCTAGAAACTGCGCAAAAACACGAGAACAACGTCCACGATGGTGAATCGTTACTAGCGTCCTGGTATTCTAGCTGGAGCGGAATACGCGTTCATCCCTAGATTCGAGGTCCCGGAGGTTCGTGCGAATCCCTTTCCGCGGTTATGCAGTCCTGGTGCCGCGAATGCTTCTGGCGCCACGCAGTTGACGAGTGACAGGACATTGACGAGTCTCGAGGGATGTTGCGCTTTCTTGAACGCGAAAGAATCTTTCCGTTTGATCGTCCGAGAGAAAATTTCGTCTTATATAGAGTACTGATCGACGGAGAATGCTTACCGTTTGGAAACTCGAGCAAGCTCGACAATCGATCTCCGAGGGGTTCGATTCAGCACCGAAATACCTGTTCGCATGATATCCTAGTGCGATTGGATGTTCGTAAGATATAAACACGCGTCGTCACGTTGACGAACGCAACGTATCTGTATTTTCTTATTCGTGGTGAATGGTAATGGACGGCGATGAGTCTCGGGACTATGTCGTCTTTAAAAATGACAATCAATAATAATTATTTACTATCGCGTGAAGATTTTTAAACGAATATTTCGAAAGGACTGAAATACGTTCAAGGATATTTTGCGAGTGGATCGAAAGATAGGGCTAATGGATTTGATTAATTCGATGGGAAGATCGTTGCGACGTTATGCGAGCCTAATGCATCTGTAATACTAGCGAAAAAAAAAATGTTTCTGTATATGTATGATGATCACGTAGTACACACTTGATGTTCAACGCATACTCGGGATATCCATACGGGTATAGGGTTGCAGATGTCCAAGTAGGATGATGCACGTGATATGGATATCGAGGATATAGGTGATCCTATCGTGTCTCGTGTGCTTTCTTCTATCCTAATACTCGAGTTTATTTCGTCTTTTGAAGTCCTTCTAATAATAGCCTGGGATCCTTTTTCTTTACGTGATTGTCTTTCGCTCGATGTGGGAAATATCATATTAAAGCAATTTTTCAAGGATAATCGATATACGAATACCTAGTATCAGTAGACCTAGAGCTTATAGACATCCTATCCAGTATAAGCAGATAGGATTAATACTTGATGAAATATAACATCTATGTTAATTAAACTAGATCAACTACTTCGAGAACTTGCAGAAAATAAGTCTAGGATCATCTCGTGTCATCGATAAAACAGAGAATAAAAATTGATCGGTTACTTGCTAAAATTTCAAAGTCACAAAGACGTTCTTCCCCTCGCAGTTTACGATTATTTCAATACTTAAAAAACATATTTTATACTGGAATATTGCTTCCAATATTTATGCAGCATTTCCTTGCATTTCACCTCCACCCGACTCTACTTTCCTCGACCCAAGTTTCCTCTTTACTTCCGGGTTGTACGTAGTTTTACGGAAATCAGTTCCGATCGATAACTGAACCGCCGAATTTTTAATTTATCCGAGTTTGAATCAAAGTAGTGGTTGTAACGGTGAACGCTACTTTTACGCAAAAGTAAATAATATGGTGCAAATTTTTATCCTTTGAATAAAATAGCAAAAATGTTTCGTTGGATCGTACTTTCAATAAACAACCAACGCTTAGGTTCGCAATTAGCCATCGCGAATATCTCGATAATAAGTAGAACATATACATCACGTTCTGCCGATATCAGGATAAAGACATCGAGTACGCAATTTGGCAAATTTCTCCTGAAAAAGGCAAAGGTCTTAGTAACTGCTGGGCAAATTAAGCAGGATTTCATCGTTCGTAGCAAGTCCTGCGTACATTCTGCAATCGTGTTGCGACCTATCCCACTCTATACACCCTTGATCCGGAAATATGCTTCGCGTTTGAGGCAATTATCCTTGTTAATGTTGGCGCGTGATATCCTTAATTCAACTATATACTGTATTCTTTTCTTGACGAAACACCGTTCACTTCCACATCGATATACTATCCGTGGTGCGATTCCCAAGCAAACAGGTTGACGTATCGTCTACAGTCTACGTAGTCGTTGATCCTACTACTCGCAGAGCAAATAATAATATTGAAGGACGTCGCTAAAGTTTATTAGCATGAAGATTATTGTAAGGAAATACGAGTAAGTAGCTGTATTTCACAAATTTTCTATCGAAATTTACTTATATCGATAATTCTTTACATCGTAATTTAAACAATAAAAGTAATAAAAGTAGTTATACGTATTAAAAAATCCATACATGGTATCATGCAAATGGTGTGATGTTGTGGAAATAAGATGCTCTGCGTATTAGGATAACAGGATGCACTAGAAGTATCCCGTTTTCTACCCTTACGGAAGGTAAAGTAGGGTCGACAGCTATAAGTTAGATAAAAGTATATGTCGGCTCGGGGGCACGTATGTCATCAAACACGCTGGGGTCGGGCTCGTCATCCGGGTCAAATTCGTTGCTCATGGGATCGATCGCAGGTGAAGGTCTTGGTACTCTCGAATACCAGGGTGGAACTGGACGCATTATACTTGCTTCTACCTTTTCTCGGACGATCCTTTCTTCCTCGTTTCCATCGATTTTTATCGCGGATTCACCTGCATACTGCATCATGTCGATCACATTCTCTTCGTACTCTTGAAGCTGTAATTTTTCAGCTGTAATTTCAATTAAAATCAAAGACGCGACGATAGAAAAATAATTTTGATCGCAATAGTAGCCGCGTTCTTACATCTCGTTCTACGATTAGTCTGAAATCTCTGGAATGTACACCTAATTTGCAATCGTCGTTAACGGCATAACTTGCTGTCGACAAAATGTGCTTGCTTCCGGTGACAATATTGTATCTACGATTAAGCAGTCTTTCTCTGCAAATATCACCACTCGCTTCCACAAATATTACTCTAAAATATTTAACACGCTGAAAAAAAATGTTCACAAACTTCTTCAGCTTTGAACATTTGTTTCGCTTTTTTACCTATTTGGTGGCGTAGGATTCAAATCTAATAGTTTAAAATCTTCTACAGTTTTTGGATATCCAGTTAAAACCCAACCCCTTTTCAAACACTCATACCCGGATATGTGTTTCTGAAAATAATAACATTATAACACAGTTACTGATTCGACACATTTAGTCATTAATTTTATCATACTTCGACGATTTGAATCCTAATTTCAGGCTTGGGTCTTTCTCCCCATTTGTACTCGAACAATCGAAGCATTTCTCCCAAAGGATTCTGTTGTAAGCGCGCCTGTTCCGCGATATAATCGTAATCAACTAAAATAGATGACAACATTTACAACTGGTAACGAGTTATCGAGCAATGAGAAGCTAAAATAGACTGCAAAATAAAAGTAGTACTATGAACAAGATTGAATCGTTCGGCCAAATATTTTGCTAATGTAGTGCAACCAGATCCCCTAAATCCAATAAGCGCGATGCGAAAAAGCGACGGTGCTCCGCAATGTTTCCTTGTTTTTGCCAGTTTTGCACAATCTTTCCCAAGTTCGTCGATGGACCTGATACCTACCTCAACTGCCTTGAAATCAATTTTTTTTTTTCTCAAGTCAACAATTGTACTTTCACTACACGTCGACATAAAAGCATAAGTATTATAAATATAATTACAGACACAAATTCTTTTTAAAAGTTTAACTAACTATTAAACAATGCCTGTACGCTTCCAATAAGCCCCGACAATTTTTCAAGTAACGACGATTTTTTATATTTTTCTCTGTGTCTGTAGGATTACATGTTTCACGGCAAGCGAACGCATCTGTGCAAATGTTTCCCCAGTTTTCTAAAACAGGAAAATTGTGTAATTTTATCGAATTTAGTGATATACAGTTCTTCGTAATTGTACCATTGTCATCTGAAACTATAAGTTGTATCACATGCGTTGGTATTATTCCGGTACGCTGGAATATTTGTGCTTCTCTTTTCGTTCTTGGTAAGTCTATGAGACAAGCCAAAGGACAATTTCTTAGGTATTCCATCTTTCTAAATCGTGCTATAAATGTATCTACACGTGTGTAACGTATTACCAACTAATAGCCATCCACTTTCATGAAAAGTTCCGCGTTGTAAAATTTTCTTCATTGCATATGCAAGATCTTCCGATTCCTCGCACCGACAATCATCCTAATAGGGAAAATTTATTTCTTGAAAAGATGAAACAAAACTGCGAATGTTTTCGCTTACGTCATGTTGAGGGCAAGCTTTACGAAGATCTTTCAAGGTTAAAGGATGTACACCCAATTCTTCGTGAAGAACATTAGCTAAGGCCATTCTATCTGTCCATATGAAATATTTTTTCTTTTTTCTTTTCAATTCAAGCGAATAAATTTTAAAATAGCGAGCCGAAGAAGTCTATCTAAGATAATTCTATCTACCAAAGTTTGCAGGTGCGATAAGGATAATTTTAGGAACATTGAATCTTTTAGCAGCAAGTTGAAGATATTGCTTCATAAATACAAGATGATCTTCGGGTTTTTGGATCGTTAATTGAGTTGCTATTTCCTATATACGTTTCGTTTTTGTCAGATTTTGATAAAACTGTATTATCGGTTATATTTGTAATATGGAGGTTATTTACGTAAAACAGTTCGTATAAGCGATGTTTCTCCATATAAGCCATAAATCTTGCATTAATGGTACGCGCTTTCTTCTCCATTTCCTGCAATCCCGCCGTCTTTTATGTTAAAATATTCGAGTTTAAAAAAACGTACTTCTATCTCGCTGTATTTTATCATAAAAGATCGATACATTTTTTATGGTATCTAATAGATCTACTTCAATTGTTTCCCCTCTGCCATTTATAACAATATATTATAAACATATCGTGTATTATTTTTTTGTTTTTATCTACTTTACATTTAGAAAGTAATACAACACTTACATCATTTAAATTAATTTACTTTCTTCCAATGGTTTATATAAAACATCAATTTCATTATTCTTATTGAATATTATATATACATTTATAGAACACTGCAATATGCTAAGACTAAGTATGCAGATAATTGGATGGCGCCACGTGTTTTTATACTTTTTGTGTGTTACTTACTAGATCTCAGGAAAGTGTGGAATATTGAGGTTAGATAGTTAGGTGCACGTTTCAGTATGTCAAACGATAAAAACATATCAGATGTCGCGAAAAAGATATCCGATATGGAGATGGAAGAAACAGGGAAGAAGTTAACGCATAAAGAAAAGAAAAAATTGAAAAAGCAACAGGAATATGAAAAAACGATGGAAATGTTAACGAAGACCGGTGGTCAGGGTCATAGCGAACTTGAAACTAATTTCACTGTTTCTCAGACTCAAAGTCAACAGCGTGGTAATCAACAATTAGAAAATGCTGTTGATATTAAGGTTGAAAATTTTAGTATCGCTGCAAAAGGAAAAGAACTATTTACCAATGCTAGCTTGTTAATTGCTCAAGGCAGACGTTATGGTTTGGTAGGACCAAATGGGTATGTGTTTCTTCACTTCCTAATTCATAAAATATCATTTTGCTATCTTAGTAAATCTTTGTTATATATTTTAGTCATGGAAAAACTACTTTACTTCGTCATATAGCAAAGCGAGCTTTTGCTATTCCACCTAACATCGATGTTTTATACTGTGAGCAAGAAGTTATCGCTGATGATACACCAGCTGTGGAAGTAGTACTTAATGCGGATATAAAGTGTAAAGAATTAATGACAGAGTGTAAAAAATTAGAAGAATTGGTAGAACAAGGAGATACCTCTGTCCAAAACAGATTACAGGAGGTAATTTATTGAATGTAAATGTGTATATAAATATTTTATTATTGTACTATAATAGTATATTTTTTATAGGTTTATGAAGAATTAAAAATTATTGGGGCAGATTCTGCAGAACCACGAGCTAGAAGAATTCTTGCTGGTCTAGGATTTAGTCGTGCCATGCAAGATCGTGCGACAAAAAATTTTTCTGGTGGCTGGCGTATGCGTGTTTCTCTTGCTAGAGCTCTTTTCTTAGAACCAACGTTATTGTTGCTCGATGAACCAACTAATCATTTAGATTTAAATGCTGTTATTTGGTTGGACAATTATCTTCAAGCTTGGAAAAAGACATTACTTATTGTTTCCCATGACCAGAGTTTCTTAGATAATGTGTGTACAGATATAATTCATTTAGATCAACAAAAATTGTTCTATTATAAGGGAAATTATAGTATGTTCAAGAAAATGTATGAGCAAAAGAAGAAAGAAATGATTAAAGCATATGAGAAACAAGAAAAACGACTTAAGGATCTGAAAGCTTCTGGTCAAAGTAAAAAACAAGCTGAAAAGAAACAGAAAGAAGCCTTAACTAGAAAGCAGGAGAAGAACAGGACGAAAATGCAAAAGCAAGAAGATGATAACGCACCTGCGGAATTGTTACAGAAACCTAGAGATTATATAGTGAAATTTAGTTTTCCTGATCCACCCCCATTGCAACCACCGATTCTTGGCCTTCATAGTATGTTATTATTATACTATATACATTACATCGCTTTATATTATTATATTACAATAAATGATTTGAAAATTCATATTTCATTTCAGATGTAACCTTTCATTATGAAGGGCAAAAATCATTATTTATCGACGTTGATTTTGGTATCGATTTAAGTTCTAGAATAGCCATAGTTGGACCTAATGGCGTCGGTAAATCTACATTTTTGAAGTTACTAACAGCTGATTTACAACCTGTGAAAGGGGAATTAATAAGAAATCACAGATTAGTAAGTAACAATAAAAATTAATTTTATTATTTTAAATGACAAATTCGTATACTTAAATTATGCTTTATCATTTTTAGAGGATAGGAAAATTTGACCAGCACTCTGGCGAACATCTAACGGCCGAAGAAACGCCGTCGGAATACCTAATGCGTTTATTTGACCTTCCATATGAGAAAGCTAGGAAACAATTAGGAACATTTGGACTTAGCTCTCACGCACATACAATTAAAATGAAAGATTTATCAGGAGGTCAAAAGGCGCGTGTAGCATTGGCTGAATTATGTTTAAATGCACCTGATGTTGTAATTTTAGATGAACCAACAAATAATTTGGACATAGAATCAATCGATGCGCTAGCTGATGCTATCAATGATTACAAAGGAGGAGTTATCATCGTCTCTCACGATGAGCGTTTAATTAGGGATACAGAATGTTGTTTATATGTAATAGAAAATCAACAGATTAATGAAATTGATGGAGATTTCGATGATTATAGGAAAGAACTGCTGGAAAGTTTGGGAGAAGTCATTAACAACCCAAGTATAGCCGCGAACGCAGCTGTTCTACAATGAATATTTTTGCTTTATAGGATAGTAATAATTTCCAATGGCCCATAAAATCGATCCCTTTAAATAAATATTCCATCAATATATTAATTGTTTTCTCCATATTAGCTTCTTTCCTATAATAATATTACCAATTTATTATTATGTTTGAAATATGATTATCGATGTTTTAAATACGAGATAATTTGTGCTTCGAGATGCATCAAATTTGATAGGACTAAAAAATTGTATTTTAATAGTCAAAACTTTTAACGCGAATTACAATTATTACATAAAATGTTGGAATATATTGTTCCCAATGAAATGATTTTATTACCTATAAAATTAAGATATTCTAATTCTTTAAAATTTTCACATGCTTGGTAGTTACAGTTTATTTCAATAATTAGACATATTAATCAGGTCTTAAAAAAAACATTTATATACATTCATATTATTAAGGTCTACAAAATTGCATTCTATATTATAAATATTTACTTTCTGTTTATAGAAAAAAAAATAGGAATCATTTACATATTAATCTCTACTTAAATAACATGTACATATATGAATTTGTATGAAAATGAGAATATATATGTATGTATATATATATATATATATATATATATATATATATATATATATATTATACATATACGATATTATGTAGTTAGAAGATGAAATAATTTTCCTTGGAAAACTTTCTTATCATAAACTACTCTAGTGATTTCTAAGAAATTTAAAGAGAGTTGGTTCTACTGAAATGCGTATAACCGGCGGCGCAATGTTCGCTGCCAAAAGGGGCAGACGAGTGATGTGAAAATTGTCAAATATTTTGTGCGAGGTGGTGTCCCGCGGTGAATTTGATAGTGTTCCAAAAGACCGTCGCAATGTCTAGTACTCTGGAGAATAAGATTCTGAATTTACAAGAACGTCTTAGAGCAGAAAATGAATCAAGAGATAGAGATAGACAGAACAGCGAGGTTGGACCAGGAACGAGCCTTCAGCCGTCATCCTCGGGGTCTGTCTCGAGTTCTGCCTCACGACGTGAGTTTGATTTAAACGACACTTATAAAAATAATAAAATCTTTTCTTGACGTTTTTTCCAAAAATTTCCAATTGAATTTTGCTTTTACTACTTGTCGTACAGGTTATGTTGATCATCACAATTTATTCTGTTGATTCTATATACGATACTCTTTTGGTCTTCTTATCTAACGCGTAGTTTATTTCATTCAACCTGTTGGTAAATTAATAACATTTATACACGCATATGTTTTTTATTTTGATAAATAGATTGTGTTTTGAGATAAACAGAAATATGTTTAAATGAATCATAAACAAACACAATGTACTTTTTTTAATGAAAGAATTTCTTTGTAATGATAAGGATGATTATTTTCTTTTATCTAGTTTTGAATTGTTATTTGTCTTCGAGCAAACTAATGTTCATCCATCAATAATAAAACACATTGCATGTGTATTGAAAATTTAAGATTATTTTTTTATTGAAGAATGTATGTCACTTCTTATACCTCTAGATTAGATATAAAAATGATTTTTAACTTTTATCTTTAATGCAGCTCCAATTCCAACATTGAAAGTCTCGCAGATACCTCCAAAGAAACAGGATAGTGAATTTGAATCGAAACTACAAGAAATCATGAAAATGAATGGTATTTTAAATATTAATGGTCAGAGGTATCAAACTGAAATGAAAGACTTAGAACATCTAGGTGAATTAGGAAATGGTACCTGTGGACACGTTGTTAAAATGAGGCATAAACCTAGTGGTGTACTCATTGCCGTTAAACAAATGAGGCGTTCTGGTAATGCAGAAGAGAATAAAAGGATAATTATGGATCTTGATGTTGTGTTAAAATCTCATGATTGTCCATATATTGTGCAATGTTTGGGTTGTTTTATCACCGAATCTGATGTGTGGATTTGTATGGAACTAATGGCAACTTGTTTAGATAAATTATTAAAAAGAACCAGGCAAGCAATGCCTGAAGAATTTTTAGGAAAAGTTACAGTAGCAGTAAGTAAATCACAAGTTTATGATAAGTCTTATATTTGTCTTAATTCTATCTAGAGTATTATTTATGTAAAAAGAATTATATCTTTACAGACAGTAAAAGCATTATCATATTTGAAAGAAAAACATGGTGTAATTCACAGAGATGTGAAGCCTAGTAATATTCTTCTTGATGAAAGGGGAGGAGTTAAGTTATGTGATTTTGGTATATCTGGCAGATTAGTTGATAGCAAAGCAAAAACTAGAAGTGCAGGATGTGCTGCTTACATGGCTGTTAGTACACATAATGTTATTTCTTGTTATGCTGAAGTTTAAAATTGTTTTATAAAATACTGCTATACTTTTACAGCCTGAAAGAATTGATCCCCCAGATCCAACAAAACCAGACTATGATATAAGAGCCGATGTTTGGAGCTTGGGTATTACTTTAGTCGAATTAGCTACAGGAGTATTCCCTTACAGAGATTGTAAGACTGATTTTGAGGTAAACTGAGTAACATATATTATATAAATGGTAGTATTTGATGTGTTTAAAATGCTCGTTATACTTATATGAATTCATAGGTACTGAGCAGAGTAGTGCAAGATGATCCCCCCTCCCTTCCACCAGATGCACTTTTCTCGAAAGAATTTAGAAATTTCGTGAGTTGTTGCCTTACAAAAAATTATAAACATCGTCCAAAATATCATAAACTCATGGAGCATCCTTTTATCCGAAAACACGATGTACCACAAGATGAAGAAACAAACTCTTCAGTACTAAATTCTGGTTGCCAATGGTTTGGCAGAGTTATGCAGCAATTAGAGCCAAGGTAAACTGTTAATAAACATATATCGCAAATATTATAAGATAGTTTTCAAGTATTGTATAGAAAATTTTTGATTAAAAAAAATCATGTGACTTTAGAAAATGTGGTAGAGATATGTGCTACTAGAAAAGACCATTCTATAGAAAACGAATAGAGTTTTAAACATGGCATGATATTCCCAACTAATATTATAATGATTTGGTTTGGTTTGAAAATAACCGGGTATTGTTCTTTTATATTAGTTTAAAAAGTTTTTAACACACTTCAGCATTCATGGTTAATGGGTAGGTATTTAAGGAGCTCGAAAAATTACGCTGAGTTTTAAAGTTGGATTATTGTTGGATACTACTAGTTTTTATATATTTATCTTTTATTCATTGCCAAACAACATTTACAAACCTGTCCATACATTTCGATTAAAAGTTTGCGTGCGTGTTAAATTGTGTTGCAGCGTTGAGCTTGAGGGAGGCAGCGCAGCATAGCATCCCCTCTCCCTCGCCCCTGCCCCTTCTTCCATTTTCCTTAAAAACTTACCCATAAACTCCAAAAAATTTAAAAAAAATACACCTCACAATTATCCAAAAATCTGCCCGATTTTCATTTCGAGTTGTTTGGTTTGTGCACGCGCCTGTTACACACCCCACCCTTCAACCCCTACTCATGGTAAGCATTGTTTTTATTTATTTGAATATTCGTTTATTTGTCTTTATATTATGTAGCGATCATTCAGTGGCACAAATAAGATTTCCCTGTGCACACTCCATTAGTTATAAAATAGTTATATTTGTTTAATTATATTTGTATTTTTATCCTTATTTTAGACGTTAGAATATGTCAGTTAAATATTTTACTTGTGTTTTTAGCATGTAATATTTTGAATTTTTAAATTTTGACCACATATATTCTTTATGATCTGTTACCTTGGTAAAAATTCCTCTATCCTCATTTGTGTTGCATGATTCTATGATTAACGTTCTAACTTCTATTAACCCCCTATAAACTCAAGTTTTTTGCAGAACCAACATGATACAATTATCTTGGATACCAGTGACATTTTTACTCAAATCAAGTCATTTTGGGGGACCAGTAATTCTTTTTTAACGATACGTAAAACCATAGTTTAATATTGTTGAATTCAGTTTCAGGTTGCCAGGGTGGCAGCAACGAGTTACGGGTCATGTATCTTTGAAACAAACAGCTCATCTCAGGGCTCAGTCTGAAGTACCAGCTTTCCTACGAAGCAATGTCACCAAAGACTCACAGAACTCCAGCTTTTTGCCATTTCATCAACGATCAAATAGTGAGAATGGTGCGAACTATGTATCTTATAGTCCATACGCGCTTAGACGAAAGGAAATTTCCAGGCCGTTTTCTCCTCCTTCGTCCAATGAAATGGATACATCGGAATCGAATTTTCAACGACCGTATTCACCATATAGGCATGCCGATCAAAATAGGGATTATTCTTCGAATCATTGTTCTCTTAATGGACAAGGTAGGCAAGAAGGAAGACCGTTCTCTCCTTATCGACAGGATGCTAGTACAATAGACGCGGGAAGTAGACTCTATTCACCATATCATGGACGCTTCACGGAAGATCGAGACACCAGTAAAGAAAGATGGCAAGGTGTCTCTAGATCTTTAAGTCCGTTTGCTCGTGATTATTCACCTTGGAGAAGAGAAAACGTTGACCCTCCAAATGTAGTACAATCAACTGAAAGTGGGCGGTATTCTCCGTATCTTCAACAACGATTAGGACAAACTCCATCTGTGCCTCAAACTCATCCCCAAACTCAAGATATTTATGGTAGTCCTATGATTAGTCGTAAAAGGTGAATAACGATAAATGTTGTAACCCGTTGTTGGTATGTTTAATAGCATAGATATTATTATATATATTCATTTTTTAAATACAGGTTTCCTTCTGAACCCCCTCCACAAGGATCTCATGGTTCTACTAGCCCCGAATTATTAATTTCCCGTTTTGCTCATCAATTGAAGCAAGAACCGTCACCCGTTATGCCACCTGTTCAGGGTGGGTCTAAAGAATCTGCCAAGAAGCGTTTTGCTTCTTATGTTCGTCTTAGACTTGGAAGCGAACGTGCTCCTTCGCCGGAACCACCGCCGAGATTAAGTCGCGGTGAATCTCCTCTTGCCCTTAGAAGGAATTTAGTGGATCAAGCCTCTCCTTCTTTTGCACGAAGGTATTGTCTTCCTTTTTTTGACTTCAAGCGTATATAAGATGTGAACAGTTTTTTAATTCAATGCATATTCTTTTCAAGGTACGTTTCATCTTCACCACCTCAACCTCCACCGAGAAGATTGTCGGAAAGCAATTCCGTGCCCGGTAGCCCTCAACATGTACGAGCTCGACTACGTTACACTCCCGAACCTCAGAGGAGACCTCCGCCTCCATAACCCACCGTTACGATTAAATCATATTCCTTGTTGGTGCCATATGCGATAAAAGTAATTGAATTAATCACATGTACCACGTAGAACGGTGTTATAATCAACGATGGTTGTGCACACAAGTGACCTGTGCACAGTGTATTTGAAAACAGTTCTAAACCAAAAAATAGTTGTTTGTAATACTCGGTGATATTGTGAATTCTAATTTAGTACGTATTTTAAAGAAGGACTTGGATACGTACTATGTATGATGTTATTATTGAACATTGAATATTGCTCGTAAGCACGAAAAGAAAAGTTAGACTCCTAAATTCGAGAGGACGGTCTTTGGGATTCATTTTTGCACGATTTCCGTGGCTGTAACGTACCGCGTTGAACTACTTTGTCAATAACTCTCTTATCGACGTGTATTTATATAGGATATGCAATCACTGATGCAATACGATGCTCAACTTTTTATATTGCTTGTAAAGATATAAATAAATGTAGTATGTTCGACGTTTTTCTAAAAAAAAAAAGCGACAAAAAATAAAAAAAATTAGAAAAAGACAAAAAACTAAAAGATAAAAGAAAATCTTTATTAGGAGATGCGGCATCGTACTGAACGCGTAAACCGTTCCTATCATTCTTCGTTTACGCTTCTTTTCTTATCGAGGAACAAGCGAGAGTATGTGAAACCAAACATGTAAAGCAATTCTCTCTTCCTCGGGCGGCCTTGCAGTATCTCTGCAACTCGACTTAGCAATGGCGACATTTTTCACATTCATTATCGTTTGTAAAATAATACCAAACGCATACAGCGATCACTAGATCGATTGAGTGAAAACCAAATTATAAGAAATATTAACGACGTCTCCGTAAGGGAAGCACAAATATTCACGTCTCCTAGATTCTACGAGTTTCAACAGATGTATATTATTTAAAATAAGAGGCGTGTTTGGGCTAGTACGTTGTAATTATTATTTTTAATTAACATTTATTCATTAACTTTGTTCAATCTACACTCGTAATCACCTTTGTCGCTTATTTGACAAAAGGATCTGTTGCAATGTAAATAAACTTATATTTATACGATACTATTGACTCGTTTCATTTACCCTATATTAAATTTCAGAATAGGTCATGAGTAATACACTAGCATCTATGATTACCTATCTCGCATTGGCGCTGCCATTTATTAGTTACAATGTATTTTTATCATGTACTGCCACGTAACGTTAAGCAATTTCTTTTCGTCAGGCGCTCATGCGCGATGCTATTATTGCACTGTAATGGTTTCATTTAATTACAATAATTTCACTTTCTATTTTGTTACGAATGTCAATAAAATTACGAAGTAATCGCGTTAACATATTTACTTGAAAGGTCAATTATACCTATTTTACATCAGGAATTTTAATATATAATTCATTAGTAATGAAATGATATTTGTATGTACACTAATCTCGCTTCTTTCATGTATGTAAATGAATATGCGTAAATATGCAGAATAATGAATTTTTTCTGAAGGTATGAAACTGTTAGGTATGAAGACATTATATGAAATCATGTATATAAATAATATATTAATTTTCACTTCTGGATTGTAATTTTTAATTGTATGGAAAATAAATCTCAGTAGGGAATTAAATTATTACTTTATTAATAATTATTAAATTATTAATGAAATTCTTTTGATTTAACGAATTAGCAAAGAATTCATTATCTTTTTTGTTTTCAATGTGTAAGTGTATAGATTTATGATCGTACACTATATAGATATGCATATTGTACATTTTTCATGTAATTCGTGTATATTTGCATTATTTACACGTAATGTAATATAAAGAAAACATTATATAATTCTTGAAAATTATGAGAGAGTACATGATCTTGTACGAGAAGGGCTTGGTCGAAGATCATTTTAAAAATAAATTCTTTGCTCGAATCGGCCCGTCCCTGAGTAATCAATATGGCCTCCAGGTCTACGCGGGGCACGCTAGCGTAGTGTAGATATTTCTCCAAAAATCTTTAGAACAAATAGTTTCTGTGATAATGTAATTAGTCAAGCTATTGAAAAGTGTATGGAGAGATATTTTCATGGTGTTTATAACAATATCAGTGATAGTATTCAGTCAGAAAGAGATTTAGAAGGCATTCCATTGCCGTTGTATCTAGTTGCACTTTGCGGAAGACATCGTCAACGTTGCAGTACGATTCGGTAGTCGTTCAGCGTTTAGCGATTAATTTATTGGCCATCGAATTTTATGATGAGGTGGCGTTTTAAGTGTAAGGATTCATAGTTTCCAGTTAATATCTATTATTATGTCGGAGAATAAGAGCAAGGAAGATGCCACGATGGAGGGTTGTCAAGAAGGGGGCGAAGAGGATGATATGGCTGCCGAGAGGGTCGAAGATAAGGTCAGTATCCAACAGATCCTCGAGGGTATGACGAATGAATTTAACAAAAATGTGAGTCCCGTAAAAAGTACAGAAATTAACCGATCAGAGAAGTCAGATCACAAAGAGATCGAAAAACCGGTGATGCCTCTTGACGAAATGCCACCAGATGAGAAAGAAATTGTTGGAGAAAAGGATGAAGAAGATGTTCCAATGAAACAGAATGCCGCGGAATCAACGTCGACGGATGAAAATCATAAAGAGGATGAAAATACTGGGAAACAGGAAACTTTGAAGAAGGATAACGGAATTCCGCGTATTGTCCTTACATTCAGGACAATTGACGAAAATACCGATCACGGTAAAAAAACCAAGATATCAAGTTGCTCTTCCAACCTTACCTTAGTTCCTGATGAATTAGCAAATTGTGATCAAATTGGTGGTGTTTCTGTCAAAATTGAAAATTCAGATGAAAATTCTGACACTGTTGAAAAATCAGATTCAGAAGAAGGTAGAACGGAAGAACCGGCCAAACAATCTAAAAACAGAGAACCTGAAGGAGATATTGAGGAATCAAAATCACCAAAGGAAGATACCAGTGTAATAACAGAAAATAAAAATACTATTCTTAATGAAAAAACAAAGACTGATGAACCAGATACTTCAACAGAACCTGTAGAAAAAGTGGACCAAGCAGACAGTACAGTCCCAGTTACTAGGAAAAGAAGAACAGGACGACCTAGATTAAGAGCACTTAGGTTTCTTATTTTCCTTTATCCTAAATATGTAAAATATTATGCATGATATTTGTAAACATTGTATGACATTTTTAGTGATCACACTGAAGAACATCCAGGTCCTAAACGTTCAGCTCGACGATTATGTAAAGAAACATTGAAGAGTACTGTGTTAGAAAGTGCAATGGCAAGAAAAGAAAAATCTAATTATACAGAAGAAAATTTGCAATTTAAAAAGCAAAGGAAATATAACAAACCAGGGAGACCTAAGAAAGTGATACAAGGAAAAGATCAAAATAAACAGTTGCAAGCTAAACCACCTGATATACGTCAGGAAATAGAGTCTTCTATTTCAGATGGAAATATCATTATTTCTGAGGTAAACTCAACGTTAGAATATTCTAGAAATTCTACCATATCAGAAAATATTATAAATGAAACAATGCTGGATGAGTCACAAAATTTTTTATCCGACTTTGATGGTATGCCAAAATTGTCTCCTATGATAAAAAGCTCAGACTCACAAGCAAAGCTAGGGAACTCAATTGGCAATTCCACAAATGACGACATATCTTTAGCAGATATTGAAAAGCCATTTTTAAAGCCAGCTGCTGGTAGACCCAAACGAGAAAGGGGGAGACCTAGAGGAAGTCAAGCTGCGAGGAAAATAGCTAAAGCAGATTCATTTGAAGGTATAAAAAGAAATACAAAATATATGATTTTATTATATTTCATATAGTATAATTTCTATTATATCTTTTTAGATGGATCTGTATCAGTTGCAGAAACAGGCAAAAACAACGATTATCCTGAAGGTAATATTTCAAAATTTCTTGATACGCGTAATTATCATAAAAGAAGTGATTTTGTTAATTTGTATATAACTCTAGAAGGTATAGTACCTGTTAAAAGAACAAGGAGAAGTATGGTTCCAAGTCCAAGTCCTGCAGAGGGACAAGCTGCGAAGCCAGAATCAACAGCCATTATAAGTGAAGTTAGTATAGTAAAATAGTACAATTAGTAATTTTTATTCCAGAGATACATGTTTCATTATATTTTTCAGACATATGGTCAATCAATGTTATGTTTATGTCAAGTAAGGTCTCAACTATATGTGACAATCACTGGTTCTGGGGCACCATTATATTGTACTGCGATAGATTCGATTGATAATAGATTGGTAGGTTGTTGTAATGAAGTTGATAGCAATGATGTAGCAATGAGAAGGCCGAGTACACGTGTTCCTTTTATCATTTTATGTCGAGTGCACAAAGAAAGACTTTTAAGACATAATTGTTGTCCTTCTTGTGGGCTGTTTTGTTCACAAGGAAGGTTTGTACAATGTATTAATGGTCATCAATATCATCGTGAATGTGAAATTTATCCAAATAAAAAGGGTGTTTGTCCTCATTGTGGAAATGAAACAACAGCATATGATGTAATGGTGACCATGAGTGGCTTAAGAAAACCTGTATTCATTCCGACCCGAAAGAAGTTCTCAAAACTGCCTTCTGCAAAAATGAGTTTACCAGGGAAAGGTGATAACACAAAGTTGGCAGAGCGTCCTCCTAGTCCTCTAATTCAAGCAGATATTATTAAGATACCTGAGCCATCTGTTAATACTGAGAGGCCAGAACGTTATACTATCATGAGCCTTTACACATCTGTAAAGAATGGAGATTTGGAAAAACTGGTTAACGTTTTAGGTACGTTACTGTAATATTTCTGCTTTGGGAGTATGAGGAATGGCTGGTAATGACTCTTAATGTTTTAGCATGTGGATACAATGCAAATCATACATTCCGAGATTATGCTCATCGGACTGGTCTTCATATAGCCGCGGATAAAGGTCACTTGTCTTGTGTACATGTTTTGGTACAAGCTGGCGCTCAATTAGACGTGATGGATAGAAATCAGTTGACACCTTTGATGTTAGCCGCTAGTAAAGGTAAAGCTGATGTGGTAAAATACTTAATAAGGATAGGTGCTGATGTTACATTGAAAGGAGAAGATGGTATGACTGCTTTACACATGGCTGCTAAATCTGGTCATTTAGAAGTTTGTAGAATAATTTTGACAGAATGCAAAGCACCAAGAACATTAGTAGGTAATTAAATTTTTATTAAAGTAGTTTGTTTGAATTGGTTTAATATTATGTGTAACAATAACTTCTTATGTTCTGTTAGATTCAGTGGACGATGGTGGATGGACTAGTTTAATTTGGGCTTGTGAGTTTTGTCATACCGATGTCGCGCGATTTTTGTTGGATAAGAAGTGCGATCCTTTAATTCGAGATGCAGAACAAAATATAGCGTTACATTGGAGTGCTTTTAGCGGAAGTTCAGAAATTACAGAAATGCTACTTAATGAAGGGTGTGACGTGAACGCTGTCAACGTTCATGGGGACACACCTTTGTAAGTATTTTAATGCTTATATAGTTAAAATAATCGAGTTTTTGTACAATATTTAATGACGTTACAGACATATAGCTGCAAGACAAGATCAGTATGCAGTTAGTGTTCTTTTATTAGCTCGCGGTGCTAAAATAGGAGAAGTTAATGCTGCGGGGGAAACTGCAGTAAATTGCTGTACAAATGATGGTGATACTATGTCTGCTTTAAGATTAAATGCCAAAGTCAATGAACTTTCCGAACATATGTGGGAAAAAACAATCAAAATATTAACCAAGTAATTATCAGAATGACTACGTGTTTATCTTCAGTAGAGTAATAGCGATATCAACGATATGCTTTTAATGATTTGTTTTTATAGTGATATTTCACGTGGTAAAGAAACGAATCCGATACAATGTGTCAATGGATACGATTCCGAAGATAAGCCAACAGACTTTCTCTACGTGACTGAAAATTGCTTTACTAGCAATATAAATGTTGATCGTACGATAACGTCCTTACAATCTTGTCGATGCGAAGATAACTGTAGTTCAGAGAAATGTTTATGTGGGAATATAAGTTTAAGATGCTGGTATGACGAGGAAGGAAAATTGATTCCTGAATTTAATTATGCAGGTATATTAAATATGCTGCTTAAATGTAATGTTTCTAGTATGTAGAATAAATGTTTAGGTGTTTTATTATTTATCTAGATCCTCCAATGTTGTTTGAGTGCAATCCAGCGTGTGATTGTAATCGCATAACGTGCAATAACCGCGTTGTACAGCATGGATTAACGCAAAGGTTTCAATTATTTCGAACGAAAGGTAAAGGATGGGGACTTAGAACGCTACGGCACATTCCTAAAGGTTCCTATGTATGTGAATATGTGGGCGAGATTATTTCGGATTCTGAAGCAGATCATCGAGAAGACGATTCTTATTTATTCGATTTAGATAATAGAGTAAGTATCAAACATTTTATATCTGTACAAGATCGAATACTTTAACTCAAGAGATTCTGTACGCGTGCAGGATGGAGAAACATATTGTATCGATGCGAGACGGTATGGAAACATTGCTCGCTTTATAAATCATTCTTGCGCACCCAATCTCTTGCCAGTGCGAGTGTTTGTTGAGCATCAGGATTTGCATTTTCCTAGGATAGCATTTTTTGCGAATCGCGACATCGAGGCAGACGAAGAGCTCGGGTATGTTAAAAAAAAAACGATTGGCACGTGAAAATCACGATACATGTATATACTAGTAAACGGTGTTTCATGCTATTTCCTTTGGTTAATAAAACCACTTCTGATTTGGTTTTGGTTGGCTAATCGTCATCGCTGGTAATTTTGGTTTCTTCGCCTTACTCATTCTCAAAGTCCTGCTTGACTCTTTCGAAACATGTGAGCTTGATATTGTTTCCATATCTTAAAATAGATAAACTGACACATCGAGTATGATATTTATTACTTTATTTTCCTTTTCTCTTGCTGATTTCGAAGATGGTAAGTTTCGTTATACGGTATTTTATTCCACGAAGGAAAACGTATTATCAGTGTACTGTAAGAATGTTCGAAGATCATGTTATTCTTGAACATCGATTTTCATTAACGTAATTTATTTATCACTGAAGACCAATACGGAATTGTTTGCCTTCAGCTTCGATTATGGAGAGAAATTCTGGATAATAAAATGCAAGTCATTCACATGTACCTGTGGAGCCGAAAACTGCCGATATTCTGAGAAGACTATACAAGTTACTTTGGACAACTACCGCAGAAAAATACAGCAAGAAGAAATGCTGGCAGCTCAATCATCGTAATCCTAAAGCAATTTAGCAAATTCTATACACTTATTTTAGTTATTAGTTTAATGTTTTTCCTTCTTATTACTCGGAGTGTTAAATAGAGAATCTCAAAGTTTTTTTTATCTTGTTTAAAACAATCTTCGTACTATTTAATCTGTGAAATTGAGAAAAGTACAAGTACAAATGGTGATGGGATCTTCGTCGGAAGAATAACTAAAATGACGTTATTTTGCTATTCGAGCTAAGAAGGAACTACGTTTTTCTTATTCCAGTTCGTCAAAATCGAACATATGTCCATATTAATTTACTCAACTTGACCATATTTTTCTTATTTCTGCCGATTATCTCGCGAGGATATGTCTCGGGAGATGTGCCACCGTACGATTCTTTCCTCTTTTAAATGAAGTAATACGCATAATATATGTTGTTACATAGATTTCGTACATAATGTACGATTTATAATGGAATGTGTGTTTGTAATTGCTATAGTTTTGCGAATGATGTGCGTGATTAGGAAAAAGTAAGTCGCTGATTGATGTACGTTATGGATGCAGTACATTCGAAGTTCGTAACAATTGTCATGTTATGATTAAAGTTACGAGTTCGATACTTGCTTATTCAGTTTTATAGAATGATTGTTTATAAATGTTCGTTTCATTACGAACAGCTTAGAACATAAGTACACCTTTTTGTACAAATTATTGATTTTTTGTATAATAAATGAAATGTAGTTCTTTTCGAGATATATTGTATTTTTGTCTGATTATACTCGTTTAATTTCGACTAAATTCAATCTGCGGATACTGATAGTAATAAAAGAAATTCAATTTTGATAAGAAAAGCTACAGCAACAAGTCTGAAGTAATCCACTAGATGTCACTAGATACTTATTTGATACAATTAGCAATAGATCTTGGAAAGATGTTTAGATCAATAATTTGTTTCAAAAATAAGTATCTTTGTCTCTCTCTCTCTCTCTCTCTCTCTCTCTGCCTCCTCCTTTCTCTTTTTGTATGTAATGAAAAAGATTTGCAAGTATGAAAACATATCGTAATTATACCATAGATTTAATATTTTATAGGAAGCTGTGTCTAACTGATGATCTAATTGTTACACAAATTAAACTATTGATATCGAAACAATTCATAAGTACAAAGTAAATATAAAATAGACAAAAATATAATCATCTATCATTATAATTTTAATTTTGACTACTGCTCTATAGAATCGGTAAGGTTGAAAATGACATTAAAATGGTAACAAGATTGGCAAATCTTTTAACGGTAAGAAGTAGATCGGCCGATATATATACCGTATATCTCATATTCGTAAGTGCCATTATTATATATATATATATATATATATATATATATATATATATATATATATATATATTTATTTATTTATTTATACGATTAAAAAATTATGATTATTAATTATAATTTCTTTCTATGTTAAATCTATGATAAATATGCAAGATTTTGGAATTAAAAAATTATACAACATTAAAATGTATCAGGTGTTAAATCCGTGTCGTACATTTCATTTACGACGAAAATTTAAAACTTTCCAAAGGTTTTGTTTTCTACTACCTAGTACGCGTCACTGATCGATCGTCAATTCGTCAATAAAAAGCAAGAATCTAATACATTTTCCTTAAACGTTGCTTAAATACATGTTTTCCTTAAAAGTAAAGCATGTATATGTATATGAGAACGTTAACGTGTTCAACGAATTATTCGTACTTTAAATTACTCGTACTTGTCATAATACAGTGCGTTCATTTAAATAATACATTCCGATAAATTATACCAAGAGGATATTTGAGACATACGTACCTTTCGGATTCCGGTAGACGAGATTACATATCTAATCCTTGGCTACTCTCCGTCAGATTATTTCATTGATTCTGTCATTGCACAAACACAGGCATTTTTTATATTTCACAAGAATATCTAAAAATCTATGGCATAACTTATACGTTTTCTTTTACAAACACTCGCGATTAATCCGATATAGACTTTACGAAACCAAACGATCGATCGCGTTACGCGTTTTGATAACGTTCGAAAATGTTACGCTCGAAGAAAAAGTACGTCGACAGGACGCACGAAACGAAGGCAAGAACATTTGGAGTTCGAACGAGGCAGGTTCGCGCGTTGATTGGTGGAGGGGGGTCTGGCGGTTGGTGCGCAAGTCGATGGTGATTGGCTGTGATGACAGCGGCGGTCGGGGTAGTCGAAATTCAAGCGAAGAAGCGGCAGTTAGTATAGCGACCGTCGAGCGCTTGTAAGCGCTATACGTAAGTAGCTGCGTAGAATTATAGTATAATTTTTGTTTTCATTCGTGTTCCGTTTGTGGGGCAGTTTATCGTCGCGTTTGCCCTTCGTTTCGATTTTTCCGGTACGGTTCGTGGTAGTGATATACGATCTTGTTCTTCGTGGAAACGCGGAATAGGGGGTTCGAGTATCGTTAACGATGTCATATTCCGGCGTTACCGTGATACGTTCTGTGACAGTGAATTAGTGGTGGTGAGCATCATCGAGCACCGATTACTACGATGACCAGCTGACGGATAGATTATTCTTCCACGTCCCTACGGCGTCAACGGGATCGCCAAAAATACTGGAAGGTTAGTGTCTCGCATATATTCGATAAAATGTACGAATCTGTATCATCGGTAAACGAAAAAAATGGCAGAATCGGCGCGAATATTAAATATAATGCAGACCCAATGGGTCTGGGTGTAGATACGTTCGTATAAATTAATCCTTGGATTTTTGGGAGAAAAATACACGAGAAAACGTTGAAAGACGTTAATGGTTTTCGCGAGATTGTAAAAATTTTTCTGGGAAAAAACTTTGTAAATATAACATCGGTCATGTACTGTCATAGCAAAGAGTCGATCGCTGTTACATTCCATGTTTTTTCGAACAATACGAGAAACCTTTCACGCGATCTATCATCTGCTATTTTTGTTCGTTCTTTTTTGCAAATCGTTAATTTGTTAGTACTGAAAATATCTTTTAACGCTACTTGTTCAGAGAAGCTTAATTTATTTAGTATGCATATAGTATAGCAGTAATATAGCGATAATAAGCAAGATGAAAGTAAACTTTTATTTTCTGATTTTGCTGGTTAATGTATTTTCTAAACACGTATACGTATTGATAAATAAGATATGTAACACACTGTAGGCGAAATTACATACGTCGGAAGATAAAATAGAAAAATGTTCCGTTTCCACGGTTCACGGAATTTTTCAGCTACTCGAGCGTTGATTAACATATCAGTAATCAAGATTTTACTGTACGTGTTGTGACACGTTGTATCCATTCTAATCTCTGGTTGGAAAATTTGCTCGTACAACCGTGCCACGTTTTATGCTTCCCTCTTGACACCTGTATTTAGTTCGTTCGCAGTCGACAGGTTCGAAATTTTGCGCAATTGTTGTACTCTCTTTCTCCTTTCCCCTTCGTTCGTTCATTTTTACGAACATTCGGTCGCCCACGAAATTATTTTATCGGAAGCAATCTTTCCGATCGAACAACGTTCTTCGGGGTACCTTTTGTCGTTCGTCGTACTCGTGCAACAAATAGTCGCCGAGGGTTAACGTCTGAGAACCGTAAAGGGGAGATATCTGATCCGAGCGATGAAAGACGAGACGAGAGAAAAAAGACGGTGATAGCGAAAACACCAGCAGTGTTAAACACGCCAGGGATTTGTTCGAATTGCGAACACGTTGGACGAACTGCAGTTTTGCTCGACGCAAATTTTTTTTTCTCTATTCGTATCTCGTATTAAGAAATTCGTAACTGCTACGATCGTCGCTTTCTCACGTAGACAGAAATGTTACCCTCACCATGTTTCGCTACCACGGTCGAGATATCTCGCGAGTCTGCTTCCTTTTTTTGTAGTTACAACTCTCGCCCAAATAAACAAACACGCGGAATATTTCGTTCGTGAATATCTGGTCGTACGAACGATATTTTGCCGCGGGATAATTCGTACGAATGTAAGATCGGTGACCTTGTCCGTAGTGACGAAGCATTTAAGAGAAGCAGAAATTTTTTAAACGATTTTATTTCCTTCGTAAGCTCGCGATACTTTTGATACTTGCTTTGATGGAATATTTAAATCGCTATATTGGATGCGAACGAGCCTCGACCACCTATGTCTTTTATGCAGATTTAAAAAAAAAAAGATTGCTACTTGAAAACCTTTTTTCGACGGTTTAATAAAAGAATCGTGGAATATGCAGTAGAAAAAATGTTTTATCGCTTCCGACGTGCATGTAGAACTAAATAATATCGAAAGCGAATATCGAAATAACAGTTACCCGCGTTCAATCGTTTTTCTTTGCTGCGATTTCCGTTTAAAGTCGCAATAAATTTTTGCGCTCTCTGTTCATTTTAAATAAACGCTCGACAAAGATGCGATAGAACGTCATACAGGCGTGCACGGACGAAGGAAAGGCACGGTTGATGTTGGAACAAAATCATTAGCTTCTTTGTAAAAAGTTTTATGCGATTCCGCGGTGGAAATGCGAATATTGCTATAGCGGAACAAAAGGAGTATACGTGCTCCGTAACCCACGGCAAATGTCAAAGCTACCTTATGACGATCTGTCGGAGGGGTAGGACGAAACTGCTTTTCGATCGAGGAAATGTCACGTCGTCGTGTCTTCGTCTCTGTCGCATACGCTTTCGAAAATCACGCATTGAAAAGATTACCGACTGTTTCGATTCTATGTCGATATTTTACACGGAACCTTACTTTGCCAACGTCCTTTGACGTTTTGAAAATTAAATATTTACACCGTATTTACCTCGCACGGCTCTCGAAGGCTCGGAAATTCATCGATTTTTTGTGCATATCCGACGTTTAAGATTCGAAATTCAAGAATAAGCTTCTTAAAAGAACCGTAAGGTACGTCGCGTGGTCCGTTGCTCGCCGTACGGAGTAGATCGACGAAACGAATTTAGTCTTTGTCCATTTTCGAGCGCGATCAATCGTTTCGTTTGGTGTTCGATGACTCAAAAAGACTTACTTCGCGATATTAACGCCTTTGTCCTTTGTTTCGCAATTTATCGCAATTTATCGGGATTTATCGTAATTACAAATATATCATTCAACCCGTTTAATCGTCGTTCAATATGCATTATTATCACGAGCCATGGTAAATCGAAATTGAAAGATCTCTATTCGTAAATCGTAGGAAGCACGCAGTGCATATGAAAAACGTCGCATTTGCAGAGCGTGGTCGTTAGAAAACTCGAGGTATAGTAAAACTCAGGTTAGTAGATAAGAAACTAAGAAAGTCATAGGAAAAAATTGTTCGAAAAATGCGTGCACGCGAGAACCGAAGCTTTTCTCCCGTGATTGCGATCTTCTCTTCTCTTTCGTTGTGTAAAGCACCAAAGCATGCACACATAATTTGTCTTGAACATCCGGTAGCGACGAGGTGTTCGTCCGTTAACACGGAGATCTTCCCCGATAATCGAAACGACCTCGACAAAGCGTACGAGTCCAGTCTAAATAAAGATCATTCTAGACGAATTCCGTCCTAATTTTTGACCTGGTCGTTTTCTTACTTCTCGGCCCATTTAGATGGTCGATAGGGAGCGATCGAAGGATAAGCGGATAGAGAACGTGCGCGACCCTCGAAAAATTGTCCCGTATGAAATTGAAACGAAAGTTTCACACGCGCTGGAAACTAATTGTACTTTCGTATCGGCTTTTCTATTTCGTCGCTTCCTGTCTAAGTTTCACACGCAAACTGTTGCGTTTATCTTTTGTTTTTCGTACACCACTGGTTATTGCTATCGACGTGTCGAAAGCGGAAAAACACACGGACGACAGTTACGTCGATCACTCGAAAGGTTCTTCGTAACGGTTACGATTCGTTGGCCTTTCATCGTACACGAGCGAGATACCTGTATTATGTGTGTATTATAGCACTGTGTGTTCGAGATTGATTGGATCAAGCGGCAGCTTAATACGAACATCGTAGTTTCCACGTAGACGCAAAGTTGATAGGGTGTCAAGAAAGAATAGACGTTTCTCTTTACGACCTTTCGAAAGCAATAAAAAATTCCATTTTCATGCAAGTCGCGACTTTGTCGAGTTTCATCGATTTCGTATTGACCGTATTACGATTGATACGATGACGCACTCTATCGTAATGGACATCTAAATACCGTTCTGCCAATTGTTCGATGCAAATGGACGATCACGTCGTCCCCGTTGTATTTTCAAGCTTGCGCTTCTCTCGCGAAGGATAGTCTGAACGAACTTAGTTAATAAAACAAAGAACGACAGTAAACGTTAGTAAAAGCAACCGGCGAACAAAAGTGCAAGGAAATCCAGGCAGGTAAAGGAAGCGTTGATATTTCATGCATTTTTAAACGAAACTCTGACAAACAGAAGTTTTAACGCAAAGAAAACGGCGGCTGTTTTTATTCTTGGTATATTGCTGAAATCGCGGTTAAAAGGTTGCTCGTGCTTCCGTGCACCCGTTACATGGGAAATTATACTCGCCCGTACAGCCGCGAATCTATACAACCACATTGGCGATTGTAAGGCTGCTCAGACATTGTAATCAACTCTTTGATACCTGATAGTTTCAGATATTGTCGCTACAAAATTCCAATTTTCTATTCTAGTTTCGTCTTTCCGCTGCATCCTCGTCCAGTCAAACGTGATCCCAACTTTCCAGTTGGAGCAATCAAACGTGCGCTCTTTGCTCGAAGAAAACGAGGGTGAAAAATTCGCAGATTCTTCGAAATAGCGTGATTAATAAAAAGAAGCTTGGACGTTAGAACGTGAACACATAATTCTGAAAATTGCGCATTAGTCTCCAAGCCGATTACTATGGGAGTAGGATGCGTCCTTAGTTCTAGGACAATTTTATGTCAGTCGCGTGCTTATTTAGGTGGTTGGTCGTTTCGAATACCAGTCAGCATTCGTCGAAAGGTTTTCGAAAGATAGGACGTTGGATAACTTAGTCTTTGAATCGCTTTGAAATTGTTTGCTACCGGTATGATACCGGTTCATTCGGCATTGGTGATTAGGGACAATCCGGCTTATCTCTACGCAATTCGATCGAGAATTAATCTTGCATCTGTACAGAAACTAGAGGCTTTGATACCGTAATTTCCATCTATTCGTCATATCGCTCTTCAAATCGATATCGAAAAGACCAGAAAATGCGTATAACAACTAGCAAAGATATATTTAAAGAAATAACGCGTAAAATTTGCATTCGTCCAAAGGACGACGCGTTTGATTATCTGACGACGAGGTATATGCAAAGAGAAAGGCAAAAAGGAAACAAAGGAAGGCGAGGAGGTAAATTTCGAAGGGAGCTCGCTGGTTGTAGTGAAGCCAGGTGGCAGGGCTGAGCGGTACAGGTCCTATGTCGAAGGGTGGCATAGGTTGAAAACCTAGGCGAAAGAGAGAGATCGGGGGCTATGTAGGAGGATAAGAGAAAGAGAGGGAGGCAGAGAGCAGGGATGGTTATATATAGCAGCGCGCCCCGGGCATCGATCGACGGAGCCTGGGAGTCCAGATTCGACACTGTTCGCTCGTACAGCCCCTGAATCCGAGTTTGCGATCCACGCGTTCTTCCGGTTTCGCCTGCCGCCACTCGTTTACACGTTTCGTTCTTTTTCGTTCGACCGAAAAGCCCGATCCTCCCAATGATCCATCATTCTCTTTTCAATTTCTCCCCGGGGATTCAAGTTTTCCGTTGCTGTCGCTACATGCATGTTAAAACTTTTATCATCCATATAAATCTTCCATAGTTTCATGATTCTATAAAGCGATGTTTCTCTGAGAATAAAGTTGGCGATAGATTTATTCGGAACAGGAATCGTTTCACCGTGGCCTGTCAATGACGATATCGCTATTTTAAAGTAGTCGAGATAACCGCATAGTTGTTAGATGGAACAGGGTCGCGAAATTTTTCGATCGTACAAGGTTATAGAAGAGAGATCACAATGGAAGGATAGGAATCCGTGGAGCGGAGAAAAGTGCAGCGACACGGTATGCCCGAGGCAATTGGGTTCTCTCTTGTCCGGATCGCGGGAGCCTGCGACTTGTTGCATTCCCTGGGAACCACGACCGGACTGTACGCGATGTTCGCCCGCCCAGCCGCTGCTTCACCTGGATATATTGATTTTTGTATCGATTTAGTCGTTGCCATTTACCCCGCGTAGTTTTCTGTTTGTCGCGATACGTAGCAGCTCGCGATATCAATTGACTGTGTGCGCGAATATATTCAACCGTTTCACGGTAATCGGTCACGTTTCGACGATACGCGCGTTCGAAAGGCTGAATTTTTCGAGAGAAAAGTCGACGAGGTTGACGAGCGTTTTGGTTTGTCTTCCAGGCAACAACTCGATGTCGAAAATAGCTGTTCGAGCTGGAGATTCCTTTCTCGTGAAAATTTCCGGGACCAGTTAAAGCAAACGAGCACAACCTCGCGACAAAGTTCTTTAGCTTCGTACGTCTTGCGGTACAAAGTCTATGCTTCGTCTTAAACGCGTTATAAAGAGCTTTCGCTCGTTTAATCCCCGCGCTTTTTCACGGATATTGACGCGAAAGCCGAACGACCGCCGATAGAAGACTGCCGACCGTTCTTTCGAGATCATCTTCTGGCATAAGGAAACCCCGTTGTGTATTTTCCTTTTCCTCCTTTTGCCCGCGCTTTGCTTCACGGAAGAAGTTCTTTCCGCTTTTATCTATAAATTAGTTCCTTATCGAACCTTGTTGACCGAACTCCTGCGACGAATGTAATTCGCAATTTCCTCCCTCTCTCTCTCTCTCTCTCTCCCCCCTTCTCTCACCCTCTCCACCCTCTCCATCATCCTCTTCTTCTCTCCCCCTCTCCTTCTCTCTCTCGTGAAATTATATTCTATATGTTCCACGAATACGTCGCGAACAGTGTACCATTCGCATGTAGCGTGCTATCGTTTCGTGTCACACGACCGAAATTTTCGCTTTAATTCGTCGATCGTATTGTCGAGTGTAATTTCTGGTAAAAGGACACCGTTAGTTTTATCGAGTTAACGCGAAGCCTAAAGCTAACATTCGCTAGTATAATTAAGAAAAATCAATACCTACCTGCTGGGCTCGTTTCGCCCGGGACCAGTAGAGATTCCATATCCAGGTCTGAATTTCATATCCGGTACAGAATTTTTTTTCTCGATTGTTTGTTTAATTAATTTAATCGTATCGCTGGATTCCAGTTCTCTCTGTCGATTTCCTCGCAGAGCTGGAATATCGTTCGGCTCCGTACAGATCCGTGTGATTTACCCCGTGTGTGATTCGCGTAATTGTATCATAGTAATTTGGCGGATGTATGCCTTTCACCGTTCTATTTCGTGGCGAAGCTTTTCCTGTCAAAGGTTTCATTACTAGAAGCGTTCTATGCGCAAACATCGCCTTCATTCGACTCCATTAGGTTCGGCGAATTTAACGTCCCTCCACAAAGCCACTATAGAGTTTCCATCGTATGTCCAAAGGGAGCCTTGCCATTTTAAGCCACGAAGTAGCCGCAGCTCCCTCTCTGCATGCTACGCGATATGCTCTAAGCTTTTCTCTGCTAACCCTTGTCTTCCCTCTAGTCTTCCATTTTTTTCGTATTGTTCACCGAAAGTACGCGTCCCTCGACTGCGTCCACTCGTTTTCGATACTTTTTCTCGACCTTTCGTCGTTTCTTCGTTATGGTAAGAATCGATATTAACGTAATCCGCGAAAGTCAACCAGCCTCTAGGTTACGAAACATTCCGTATGACCGAGTTAAACGGTTATATCCGACGTAACCGGATATTCCGCTATACCGTCGTTTTGCACCCCGGAACTCGTTAGCACGGTTGAGAAGTTTCGCTCGCGGTGATGAGATCGATAATTCGACTTTATATACCGGCGTCGTATGTTAGCAGATTTTTATTCGCCAACTATTTCACGGAGCAGAGACACGCTACTAATTAAATTTATTCCGACTTGAAAACAGTTTTCGTTCTCTCGTTTCGCCTATACGCGTACTCACCGGAACATCTTTTTAACCTTTAATCCGCACGCGGATTCGAAACGCGCTCGCTGTCCTTCCATAAATAGCGGCAACGAATTGGAACGGTTATATCCAGCTCTATTCGTAACGTATTTGTCAGTTTATTCGGACAATAGGGATTCGATCCAGATTTGATCGAGTAGCAGATATAATTGAAATATAATACCAAGAATTACCGCGTCGAAGCAAGCCAAGCGTATCAGGCGCTATTTTTATCTTCCTTTAGACCGGATCGTTTTATATTCAGGCAAGCGTATCGGAACTCTAAGGATCGTTATCAAGCTTTCAGTCTCAGCGTGCAGGGAATTCTGGAAGCGCGCAAGTCGAGTCAGTTCGGAAGATGCGAATCGCTTGGAATAGTAAAATTTCTTCGTGGAATTTCGAGCTGTTCATCGAGAAAAAGTCAACGAACAACGTATTCGACGATTGGGATTTTATTCGGCATGGGGCCGATGGTTACGTAATCTTGTTATTCCGAGACAGGAAAGACGAGATATAATGACTTTTGATGGAAGAACTCTCGGGTCAGTTTATTTTCGTTCGAAGAAAATTGAACATGTCGTTCGTTTCTAGAGATACGCGAATGGAAACTCGATCGAAGGGCTTTATACCTGTCCTCTTTATAAGAAGACACGAACTTTGTGAAGACGATATCGAGTGGACATTCTCGTTCCCTCTCGCGAGACAAATCGTACGATATCTGCTTCTTATCGAGCGTCTCGTTCGTTCGTTCGTCGAAGAGTGTTTCGTTGCTTTGGCGATGACGTTTAAAATGCCCGCTAAACGATCTAATTTGATATATCGTTCGTCGATCGAGTCGATAATCAGGTTTGCCGTATCTTCTTTTCTTCGTTTGAAATTCAAAGTATCGTTTGGCGTTAGTCGGAGGACGTTGGTCGAAGGTGAACCGAGGGTACGAGGGTGTAAGGTGATGAATTGATATTCTTCCGTTGTAGTTCAAGCGACACGTTCGAGCAGTCCGGTTGGTACGAAGAGGAGCAGGAACAGCGAAGCTTGTTTTCGAGGATATTTACGTGCAAGAGCGAGTGGATAATTATTATCGATTACTCGCGGGCTCGTTTGCGCCCGTTGGTCTGCAACGAGCTAGAGTCGTCGCCGGCTCCACCTGTTGCTAGGCTTAGTTCTGTCTCCTCGTTTTAACCCGAATCGTATCGAGCTTCCGCGACGTATTTAAATGTACGATCGAAGGAATCGTCGTTAATTATTGCGAACGCGATATACACGTTAAATTACGGGATGGCCCGAATACGAGATACGTTTCATCGTTTTCTAGTTGGACGAAATTTATTTCTTTGGGCATTAACGTTGCGCGTTGTGATCCTCCGATAACGCGGTAACCAGGTTACAGGCGAAAATTGTCCGTTACGTACGCAACAGGCTTTCCATGCAAATTTGCCACGTGTATCGGCGTGTGCAGCGATCGTTAAACGAAGGTCCTTTGCTCCGGTCGCGCGAACCCATTTCCTAGACGCCGCGTCAAAATTCATTTTCGTTCTCGTCGCCGGATCTGTTAAATATCGTTAACACGACGGAATTTAGGGTCTACCGCAATTTGCAAAGTTACTCGATAATCCGCTTAAAGAAAGAAAATTAACTTTAACGGCAGACACTCTGCCTCGTTTAATTAAAGGACTACTCGAGCGATGAAAGGTGAGTTTCTTCGTACAGTGTCCAATGTAGATGGATTCTTACGTCTGGAGGATGTTGGAATCGCGTCGCTTTTGGTAAATGGTCCTTCTTTTAGGCGAGAGACGCCTTTAATTCGGTTTTATCGGATGACGAATCTCCCGTGATAAAACGAAACGCGCATCGACGGTAACACGGACAATGAAAAGGGATGGTTTTTCACGATTACCTGTATTTCAGGAAATTGCAGGCAAGGTGGCTTTCTTTGGATAAGATAACTTCTTAGAAGAAATCTCGACTGAATTTCGCCGAGACACTCGATACGTTTAAATTGAAAAGTTCGATCGTGCTTTTTCAGTCTTTAGCCAAGTTGAAGTTTGCCAGATTTTCGAGCACGCTACTTTAATAACGTGTCGATTTAATTGAATTTCAATGTGCGATTCACGCGAACTCTGTCGATCGGCCAATTAAACGCAGTGGAATCAACGAACGATTAGTCACGCGAATTACAAAAGAAAAGCAACGAAATCACGACTATTTCTGCATATAGGGCAGCCAGGTTGATGGATAATTTTCCTGTAAATAACGGTAACGATCGTATTTGCTATTGGTCGCACGTTTGCGTGTTAAACGCAAACTCGTTGCACCTTTCGAGGTTGCGCGAATAATTCACGGCTCTTTGTAATCATTGTTGTAAAGATGTCAAACGTAGCCTACTTTGAATCTTTCCTTCAAACGCGCTAAATCTATCTATAAATTGCACGGACATACCTTCTATCGTTTTAACTTTCTCGAGTATAACGCGTAATTAAAAAGTTCTTCGTCTACGTCTCGTTTCAATGTACTTTGCGTTTAATTAAAATTTCTGTCATCGATCGACTTGATTTCGCGTAGCGCGGAACTTTATCGTCGAATAAATCGTTGATGATCGTGATTTCCAGTAAGAGGTCTACCGCAGCTACTAATTACCAGTAGCGGACACGAGACTCGCGTATCACGCCATTTCTAATCGATGATCTTGCTTCCACTCGTTTATTAACAGTTCGCTCGGATCCTGATCTTGCGATCGCATGCACAACGGCAAAAGTAACGGTGAAACTTTATATATGGAGTCTTGAATGGAAGTACGATGTTTAATATCTCTCGGAGCCAAGTTATAAAATTTTAATAGAAAGTATCGATTCGGCAAAAAAAAAAAAAAAAAAAGAAAAAAGAAAAAAAGAAGAAAGAAACCAGCAATCTAGCGGGGAATTGGCAGGACCTCGAAATCCATTTAATCTTGCGTAATCTTTTGCTCCATTTTTGTAATCCCGACTAGGATACTCTTCGAGTAATTTCAACCTAAGTCTTGGAAAATGATCAGTTACCTTGGCGATATTATTCCTGACGTAATGGGTACAGCGATATCTTGCGAGATAGAAGATATACACTTTTATTTTTATTAAGAGAATTGTTCCCCCATTGTCTGTTTGGATACAACGAACATTCTTTCTCTTCGTATCGGTTATTCGACGTTTCGATACTGGTATCGAAAATAATTTTTTCTGTATGAAACGAAACGCATCCCTTCGTTATTCTCTACGTATACACGGACGATAAGGAATCGTTTAGATGAGAAAAATCGATACGCGGAGTCGTTAAATATACCTCACGTCGGGTCTGACTTGTACTTGGTTCGTACTACTTGCCAATCCGTATTGGATTTGCCTATTCTCCTGGAAGCCTTCGAGATCAAACAACGAAACGAAATTTTGCAAATGAAATTTTCCCAATAAAATTTCACTGTCAGAGATATACGAAATTTGCTGTTATTGCGAATGAATTCTTTTTTTTTTTTTTTTTTTTTTTTTTTTTTTGAAGAATCCATGACAAGCGGCCGTGTCTTACATTTTTAGTAAATTACTTGGAAATGCTGGTCACGTTCCTCCATCACAGTTCATGACAAAACGTTTCGGCTGCAAGTATTTCTCACGATGCGGCGATAAATTGCCGCAAACGTCTGTGAATGAATAAAAATTAAGGGTAATTTCGACTCGCTTCGTGTTAGTGTCTTGTATCGTTGCCGTGATTCCATTCAATTTGCCGGGAACACTTTATTTTTTATCTTTATATTCTTTACATCTTTATTTATCTTCGATCGATCTTTACCAGTCTTTTTCGTTCTTCGTCGAAAGCAATTAAGCGACGGAAAGTTCTGGTATACTTTATCTCGCGTTCCATTCCCCCCTCCGAAGGATTATTCGAATTACCTACATCGTTGATAAGATCGCGTAATTTACTTCTGTGTTTCTGACTTTTCGAACATGAAAGAGTCACGATTGTCACAACTCTGGTTCTCTTTCTTTTCTTATTTTTCTCTTTTTTCTCTTTTTCAATAAGCCTTCCTCAACTTTGAGAATAATAATGGCGGGAAGAATATCTTTCGTCAACTTTCGTTTCGCGAAAAGTGACACGAACGAACTTCCGTGTAAGTTTTGTTGCTCTTCGTACGCGAGCAGAAGAGAACAGGAAGAAAAGTTGGCGTCTTCGTTTTCAATAAACCAGGCGAAAGATACGAGAATCGTATTCCATATCGCGAGAAATCTTCTGTCGCGCAAGCGAATGTTCATGTAAATTTGTATTTTGAAACGCGGCTGCTAAATATGCGAGGCAAACGCTAAAAGAAAGAAGGTGTTAGGTAAAATGTAAAGCGAAGGAAAGTTAAATGAGGTAGGGAGAAAAATAATTCTGTTATTCCGCTTTTGTTCCCGTTATATTCTTGTTTCTCGATCCCGATAGTTTCGACGATGTAGATTTAAGTTCGTGGAAGAGTTCGAAGATACTCAGGCTTTCCGACACGAACGAATTTTAACGAGTAGTAACTTCTGTTAATTAAAGGAACCACTGAAACGAGTGTAGATGTCCCGTTTTATCGCTTCCTTATCGTTTTCTCTTTCGAATGACTCGACTAAAATATTCCGACGAATCGATACCACGAGGTGGATGAACGATAATAAACTTTAATTTGATTTTGACGAGTGCACGGAGTATCGATCCTTTCACTTTAAGCTACATTTTAATTGTACGCCGCGCCACACACACTCGCGCCTATCTATTCAGCTCCATAATTTATCAAGCTACATGCAGGCAACGTTTTTAATCGCATTTCCCAACTCATTTTGCAAAGTCGCGTCAAACGCAATTATGCCTCATACCTCGTTACGGAACCATCATTGCCAAAATTATAATAACTAGGATGACGTTCATAAGCTAACTTTATAATTAGTCAAATTTGCGCGTCGTGCCGGCTTTACTTTTTAAGTGTTACAAGCTTCCTGCGTCAAGCCGAAGTCAATACTCATCCGAGAATTTGTTCCGCGTCAAACGATATTACGCGTTAAATTTTCACTCTTCGATGTTTCACTCTATTCCATTCTTTACCGTTCAAAACGTACAAAATGTAGCTCGCGGAGTTGTTGCTCGATCCGATAAAACTATTTCAATGTAAACGCGTTAATGCGATCTCGTGAAAGTAGTTTATCGAGAATCGATCAATTTTTAAACAAACCAATCTTTGACAGGACGTTACGCAACCGATAGCACGCCATCGCGATAGCGATATTTAGCCATCTACGCGTTGATTCAATTTTTTAAACCTATAACTCTCTAAAAACATCCTGCTGTAGCGACTTCGCGTCGTCCTGATGTTAAATGGAACAGCCTTAACGATATGATATATAGCGTTTGTACAACGTATGTTTTCCAACATGATTGGAACATCGTATCGTCGATACTTTATCAAAGGATGTTTCCTTACGTACGTGTACGAGCATCGCCAAGAAAACCAAGACAAGCATTACTATACAGTTACAAGGAAGCAATTACTATAATGAACCGCGGAGATGAAATGGAATAACGACCCCATTGCGCATTGGGTGGCCGAGTATAGTCTTTAATCATACTCGGATTCTTGGTGCCGCTCGTTCGCGAGCATCGGAGGTGCTTGTTATTTTGACCCAGACACTATCGATCGGGCGATATTTGACTGGCTGATTGCGGCAGAGGTAAAGAGAGAGGGAGACGAGCGTTGTCGCGAACGCACAACCACCACGCATCGTTTCCCATCGACGGTGATATGGATGCAGCGAAGCAACAGGATGCCGATACATCTATCTGGTTTTCTGACTGCTTGAAAATTTGTATATCGGCTAAACCGACAATTTTCGAAGTCTGTCTGTGTCGAGTCTTGTTGTCGGACCTTGTTGTACGCCTTCGTGCCATTGGATGCCGGTCTCGGTAACGTAATAAAAAATCCGATAAACTGCATGCGGCGATCCGCTTGTGTCGGTCGGTTCGTTTCCTTCCGCTTTTACGCTCGACATTTTTCTTTCAGCCACCGCGTCGCCCGGAAATTTCCCGCTCGAAGTAGCACCGATCGGTCGAGCGTAGGCGTTGTTTGGAAAATTTTCTTAATTATTTTGCCGACGATACCCTGCCACGTTATCCTTAATTTTCAACAAGAAGCTAGACTTTCTGGATGTTTGAATATTAAATCTCGAGCTTTGTGCGTACTTCTTCTGACAGATATTTATTTTCCCGAATACGATATGAAACAAGCAGTAGCTGGAATTCTAGTTACTTCGCGAGAGATCTTTCATTTCTGCGAGATATTTGAGATCGGACTAGTACCGAGTTTCACAACTTTGGAAGCTTTTTCTCCTGTGAAAAGCGTTTTCATCGAAACACCTTGTACGGGGTATTTTTGTTGCGCGTTTCACAGCAGGAGATAAGCTAATTTTCGACCATGCTTCGGATAGCTAATTCCACGACACTGTGAGTTCCAAATAACCTTCGATATCGACGAACATCGGCAGAGCGTTCGATATTTTTGATCGATCGATCGTAAATCCAGCCAAAGATCATTTTTCCTGTCTCGTTGTAATCGTAAATTCGGAAAGCGAAACTGTAGAATTGCAAGGTCGGGTCGTTCGTTTATCCAATTATATCGTAAACGAACTGGTTCGATCGTGATTGTTTCTCGATTTCTCAGAACAGCAGTTTTCAATTGGATCTCGTTTGCCAATTTAATTATTTTACACGATGCAGAGGATCGATCACGGTGAAAAACGTGTCGGCCGTTAATATTTAAACGCTGTGGTCCTGTGAACAAGCATCGATCGCGAAGCGAATCTCGCGTAAACACGGTGATTTTTTCGAAAACGCCAGACCACCTTGGAAATTTCCCGTCGATTCCCTTTCGGAAAGCAATTCGAGAAACGTAGCTCCGCGCGCTGTGCAGTTTGCCTCGAAGGGCCACGTTTTATTCAGCTTGAAATCAAGAAGAATACAGCCGTGTAATTTAACTCGCCGCTTATGGAGCATTAAATTCGTTAGGCACCGTTGCCCCGGCAACGCAATTAATTTCGCATCCAACGGGTTTTGCAAACAGGACGATTAAACACGCCCGGAACTCGCTTTGTCGAAGGGTTTTCTAATTTATGAAATTTCCACGATACCGTGATTCCTTCTCGTACCACGCGTGTCGAAGTTCTAGCGCTTTGACTATTCGACCAGTCGGTCGTCAGAATGTACCTCGTGGTGTACATCGTAGAGAGCGGATCACATCGATGCGATTCTGTAACGAGAAACCCTTTACAATTGGCTAAATAAAGATTATCAATTTTTCCGATCGTATGCTGAATCGAAGATTCGCGTGAAACGAACTAAATACAATTGCGAAATTTTTAGTTTGAAGGAGAAGGAAGGAATTTAGAAGGAGTCAAATGCGGGAGAATAATAGTTCGTTGTTGCATTAGGAACGATCGATTGGAGCGTTCGTTGCCGTAAATCCGTAATTAACTATTCTTTTCGATAACATCGATAACCAACTTTGAAATTATCAAATACTTTGGACAGATTTTGAGAAGCGAAGAAGAGAAGGGAATTTCACGAAACTGCGCGACAACGTGGCCATGCAAATGCGTTTAATCGCGCTCTAACGGTGGTTAGCGGTCTAACACGACTCTCGGTCGATTATTCGCGATGGTCTGGCAACGAAAGCTATAGGAAATGGCAGGGAAGGAAACCCTTGCCTCGACGTGAAAGCGGAGCGTCTCGACCTCTCCACGCTTATCGTTGGAAAGCGTGTGGATGTTACGCGGCCATAATACCTCTTACCACCTATGCTATTTCCAATCGCCTTTGCTCGTGTCAATAATATCTCGGGAACGAAGGTTCCGGCCGCCGCGTAATGGAATTGTTCAGCGTTCCTGCCACTTTTCGTTTCATTCGCTGGATACGTGACATCAGCGTGCTCGAACAACCTGCCACGTTACACGCCTGTTATGGAAATTCGTTTACTTTCGACGCGATTACTAGTCGATTTCGCCCCTCGATCGCAGACTGTTGTATACAGGGTAATTCATAAATGCGTATCTTGTCCCTGGCCTAATACCAACGATATTACGTTGCGAGATATTTCGAACATTATATAAATACGACGGAATGTCGGTCTTTCGTACACCTACCCTACGCATATTAATAAATTATATATTCGATAACATACACGTACCATCTATCACTGTAATAAAGTATAATTCATTTCGCCAGGGAATAAAGTATCGACGTCCATGATTATTTCTTGTTTTATCGATCTTTGCGTGCTAAAACTCTCGAATGTCTTAGTATCAATCGTAGCTACTACTTTCTTCTACGTATCTAGAATAATGTTAAAGTATTCCAAGTATATCGGAAGTTACGTTGTACAACTAACGCTTTACATGTTCTGCACGTACAAAAGATAGTTTTTCTTTACGATTTTATAAAACACGAATCGGTAACTTCGCGATATTTTATCATGCGTTTTAAGGATCAATTATTGCGATTGGAATTGAAGAAAATCGTTGAATAGATAACGATACAGCGAAAGAGAAACTTCGATTGTCCTTAAAACGCGAACTGATTTTAAGATCAAAGCAAATTAGAAGTGAAAAGAGAAAAGAGTCTTTTATCGTGATCAGAGTTGGCTGTCTAGCAGCGAGCTAGCGGTGATTACTTTATTATTTACGCCGTCCTGGAAATGAGAGTAGCTTTTCTTATCGTAAAAAGTTTACAAAAGTTGGTATGGCGTTGTAATTTCTTTACGCTTCGGAGACCATCTAAGAACATTGTGCCCGCGCTTTTACGACACTTTTTACAATGTTGTCCCTTACGTTGTAATAGTTGGATCGTGCGACGCGAATGCAAATTACCACAATCTCGACGAATGCGAACAATATTACGGTTAAAAAGTGCGATACGGTGATCGATAGCTCTTCGCTTTTATCGCCGTTCGTTAGGCTACCGATAGTGGAACATGTCGATTGATATGGACAGCAAGCGCGATAAGCTAATAGCGAAGCTTCGGTTCGGATAAAACGAAAGGTTGAATCGGTAAAGTACGAAGAGATAATTCATATTTACCGATTCCCTGTGTTAATCGAACGAGCAAGAAAGGTGGTCAAAGTTTATCGAAAGCGAGGCAATAAAGGGTGGCCGGGGACAAAATGAAGTTACTCCGAGATTCCACGACTTGACAAGATTCGAGCTGGCCATCGTTGCGAAGCTTTGATGCACGTAAACTCGATTAAGTGGCAGTTTAACTTGAGAGGAAACGTCTCGATATCGAAGAATTCCGTCGTCTATCGGGATCTGGAAATAATTTCAGAATAGAAGGAATCGGGAAATTCGGGTCGTCACGGATTTTCATTGTTTTCGTTTGCAATTAGTCTTTGACACGGAGGAGTTAGCCGACCGTTTGCCATTCGTTAGAGTGCCTTGAATTTTCCACGAGGAACAAGAAGAAGAGCGAAAATGTGGAAAACGAAGGACAATAGAGAAGCGCGACGGTTCTATTTACTGGTACGGTCGACTCTATAAAAGGTACATCGATGCGAAATCGATCGGTAGGCTGAATGCCACGCAGGATCCGTTTGTTCGGCTGCTTCTCTCGAAAGTGGATTCTCCTCGTGTTTCTTGCAGGATTTCATATATTTTTTTTTCCTTTGATATCGCGCGTTAGCTTTGAAAGCTCGACCGCGTTAGTCAATTTAATAGCAGAATAGTGGCGCACTGCGCTCCTACCGACTGACCGTTCGATTCGATCGTTCGTTCGGCCCGTACCCGTAGAATCCGATCGGGAAATAGCTTTTCCGATTGAAGTCTGCATATACGATCCGACAATAGGCTGCCAATCTCTTCTGTATGTCCCGCGGCGCTCATATATTCGCAAGAATCGGTGTCGATGATAAAATCCTCGGCTATTTGAACGTACTTGAAGTTGCTGTGAACAACTCGAGACCAATCGAACCGACCGCCCTCGATCAATTTCTCTTTCGCTGCCACACCGATGCGCTCCAGACGTATATACATTTTTAAACGGTGTCACGACAGCTCGACGATCCTCCAACTCGGCGAAGAATCTGCTTCGTAACGAAGGATACGATCGATATATCCGATTCTGTCATTGGATCTAATCTGGATGGGAAATGGCTCTTCCGGTAATATGTACTTCGATAAATGGTTACGAGGAATAATCCTTCGCCAACCTTTTTTTCAACCGTCGACCGCGGAAAATGAATTCGAAGAAACATCGTCGGCGAATTCGTCCGACGTCTTGGCGGAACGCGTATTTTTCCCACAATTAAACGGTGAAACGGTTCTGCGATGCGATCGACTTGGCTTCTATAGCTTTCAATAGGACAATCTGGAGCGTACGTATGTAAGTACGAAGGATTTACAATGGAGGATGGCGATGCGATTCGTTGTTGCTCTCTTGCAAATTGCATGGAAGCGCGCCAAAGTGGTGCGAGCTGCGTCACGGCATTCCTTATCCGTACTAGTCAAACTTCATTAATCTTCTGTGCTTTATACTTCGAATGTAATACGAATTTCTTGATGGATCGACGCGACGCGACGATGCGGAACGCTCGCCTCGATTCTTCGTTATAGACTCTGTTCGACTCTTCGTGATACGAACATCGCAGGACAAGTTTACGACGCGGAAAAATATAAAACAAGCGGAGGAAACGAGTCGTACGCGAAAAGTACGACGCTTTTACCTCGCGATTATTCCTCGAAAATCGCTCGACGTACCAATGTGCTCCGGTTCTTCGAATATCTTATGGTTTTATGTCCCCTTTCATAGGAAACTCATGCGCTATCTCTTTTAGTTTTATGAAAAGCATAAAAGTGGTCGCGACGAAACGCAATAAAAGCGTCAGCTTCCCTTTCAGCGGTCTAGCAAAAATTTCGAGCGAAAGAAACGCACGAGTGTGAATTACTGACCGGCAGCTAGGTGGTATCGCATCGGCGAAAAATCGATATTGTCATTGTCCGTTTTCGAGTGTTCTTATGGCAGACGCTTTTATCGCTAAGCAACGAAATTCTTCGTTCGTTAAATTACGTTCGAAGAAAGAATTAATCTCAACGTATCGATCGACGAAATATTAATAATACAATATATAATACGAATATTTCCACTTTCGCGTTAGAATACAAATAGAGTAAAGAAATATCGTTTCGTTACTCGAGCGTTTTGCTGGGTTCGACCAGCCGAGTACAAAGAAAATCAACATTCTTTAGAACTGACATGTATCTCCAATTCGTACAAGAGCCAAGTGGATTTTATCGAAATTAAAACTGTCCTCGTCTGCGCTTCATTTTATCAAAAAAGCCTTTATGAAAGTCCACTTCACCGGAAATTGAGGGCTAAGTTGAAAGTACCCGGATATTTTTAACGCTGTGATTTCGTTTAGCATCGTCGTTTCCGCGAAAAGTGTCATCGTTCTTTCTCGCTCGTATTATTTATTTCGTTATTATATTTTCCCATTTTTGTTCTATGCGTATCTGTATGAAACCCGACAACCATAAATCGATTTCTATCTTCTCGTACGAATAACGGCAGCAACGTTATTCCAAATTGCAATCGTCAAAGGAACTCGATAAAAGTAAATCTTTAGATTATATATTACAATCGACAGTGTATTATAATCGGAAGCGAAGGAATTAACATAAAGGGAGAGAAAAGAAAGAAAGAAATCGATCGTACCAAAGGAGACGCGACATTCCGGAAATTATCACGGCTGCTGACACTTAATTTCGTTCTGCGTGCGAAACTCTCGAATACCGACGTGTTGAACGCGTCCCATCCGCGCAGACAAGACCATCGCAGATTCATCGAGAAACCGGGAAGCTTCCCATTCTTCTACATCGATTCTCCGGCAATTCGTTTCTTGCGTCTACCCTCTGGAAATCTTTTCATCGTTGTTGATTCTTGTACTCGAGTATGGTTTTGCAGAGATTACAGTTTAGTCTGCTTCCATTACTTGCACTGACGGACGCGTATCTCTCTTACGATTCTAAGCCATCCGCGATACGATCCAAGAGCCAGCCTGATAAGAAAAATACAATTTATTCAAATATTAAAGCATATATCGCGCAAGAACTAGGTATAAAGCGATTTTCGAGTATCTTTAGGCGGTCTTTGTTATCTTGGAACATTTGTTAGGTCAGGCTGTTTATCAATTTGCGTGAAAACGCAGCGTATCACGCTCGTATCCTCGAGATATCGCTCGTTATATAATACGTCGTTAGTGGATACCTGGCATGACGCGTCTCAAGAGACAGCTTTACTTTACATGTATCCGTTCGAGATTCACTGACACGAACCTACGACATTCGCCGCGGAATTACGCGCGTTCCTTGCATCGATCGTTGCGCTTGTTTCTTTTCGAATGACAGGAATCCGAGCTGAATTACGTTAGCCAGGAGATGACCGTGTGGCGCGCCATAGAGACAGACTTTCGTAGAAACTTTCTGTCGCATGCAGAGATTAATGGTGTGCGTCGCGCTTTGTGTTCCACCGATCTGTGGGTGGGTTCATTCCGTAGGTGTCGGATGCACCGACAGGATGGTAAACGAACGGATTCTACGAGATTCCAACCGGCGGATCTTCCTCTTGCCCGTTAATAGACAACGAGGTCGACGATCGGGAGAGAAGGAAAATTAAATCCTATTAGCGAGAGAAATATAGAGCCAACGTAAGGACAAAGCGAAGGAGAAGAAGAGAGGGAGAGAAAGGGTATCGAACGTAGACGAAGAAGAAGCTGGATAGCGGCGAAAATAATGGACCAATGACTAGATAATTCTAGCATGTTTCCGCCAATCCACCTATTATATCGTATCCTTTATGCCAACTATATTTGATTGCCGCGAGTATAGTGAGATTTTTTGTTTTAAATAGAAAAATCGAAACGCGTAGGAGGAATAACTATCTCCGAATGTTATACAGCCTTTCCTTCGTTGGAACGGAAAATTATCATATTAGGAAAAAAGGTTGTCTCGTTTCTCCAGATGTATTACAATTCGTTTTGCGAGCAATTCTTCTTGCGAGACACATCGCGTCGCCTTATCTTCGTTCCAGGATTATTTGTCATCCTCGAAACGGCTTCCATCCTCCAATTTAAAGAAAAAAAAAAGATTGTCGGGCTGGTTTCTCTATGGCAGGTAATATATACGGTCACTTCTTGACCGAAACTTTCTGCTCGAAGCCTCGGTAGAATTTCAGCTTTCCTCGTTGACAGTAGTCTGAACTTCGCCGTTATAACTGCATGTACTATACGGGGGAACGAATGTCGCATCTTGTGGAAGTAAAATCGAAATGGGATGCGATGCAAAACTGGTTGGACAACACTAGCCAGATTTCAAGTCCTAGAATTCGTAATTATTGAAACATATGTTTCGCTGTAAAAGTCGTGTAAAGGCGACATCCCCAAATGAAAACGTAATTTCTCCCTTCTTCGTCGTTGGTAACTCGTGATTTACACGACGATACGTTCACGTTTGAAATTCCAGGCATCTCGCCAAATAGAGTGCCGTTACGACGAACAATCGTGTCACGATCGTACGAATAAACGAAGAGAGAGCAAGCCGAGTTTGGCGACGAACACACCATCGAAAGATTAACGAGGATCGTACAGGCAATATTCGGATCTGCGATCACGAGGGATCGATTGATATGGAGGAATTTCTGTTTCAACGAGGGCTCGAGTATATTTGTTTTCTTCCCTCGCCCCTAACGCCGGCGTTATCACGAACCCCTCGAAGGGATTTTCAAACCCTGATTTCAGCCTCGGACCAGCTCCCTCGATAACGTTTTACGCGAGGGCTCTACGATGGAACTAATTTCACGGCGAACCGCTCGATCCCTCCGATTCGTTATTAGATTTCCCACGGCTAGTGTACACGAGCCGAATGAACGGGTCCGTGAGCCACGTTAAGAAATGGGCAAAAAAGGGAAGGAAAACTGGCTAGAAGGGGCAAATAAAACGGTATTCCGGGTGAGGAAATGTCGCCGGAAGAGAAAGGAAAGCTAGTGAGAATAAGAAACGAGGTGAGAGTGGTAACCGGAGGAAAAAGCGTAAAGTTGGTAAAAATATAGCTCGGTGTCTGTGCCGGGTGGAAACGCTAACGTGCGGTACGATGATGCTGTAATAAACGATTAGAACCTTAAACCGAGTAAAACTCGTTAGAATCCTATTAACACGGCATAATCGAAATGAACGTGATAAAATATCATGCATTTGCAACGAGTTTGAAATTAAATCGAATTTTACCCGTTTCGACCGCACTCGAATTCGAATAATTCAGGAACAACGTAGCGTCGGAATACATCGCGGGAATTTGCATCGTAAGTTATCTAAATTTTCGTTGATTCAGTTTCCCTTCTGCTGCGGGACATCCAAAGAGAAGATAAATTTGCAACAGCCGTAAAGAAGTTGGAGGAAGAACGAGGTGGCAACGAATTCGAATAGAGAAGATGGGACAGAGACGAGCCGGGAGACCTTACGGACATTCTGTACACGTCAACGGAGGAGGGTTGATGTACAGACGAGCGGGCAGAGAGGGGGTATCAGGGGTTGCCGGGTAACAGAGAGGTGGGATAAGAGTTCCCAGGGGTGCCTAGCAACAGGTTGCTACCCTAAAATTTCGACCGGCGGGAATGAAGTGGCCGGGTGGGGATGACAGTACCTATAAATGTACTGGGTGGTCTTACTGAAATTGTAAGCGGTTCTCCGCTGAAATGAGACCAGCTATGATAAATTCTAATCAAATGAAACCACGAACGAACAAGCGATAGAACGTGAAAAGGAGCGTAACATTTTTTTCTTATATTTTTAATGTCGATTTCTTTGACCAAAAGAAATGGTTTCTTTCGCGATTCGTAAAGATTCTTCGACCTTTGAAAGGAAATACGTCGCTGTTCGAAGTACGTTTTATACTTTATAGATATTAAAATCGCACTGTGTGTTCGATAAATATTCGCGCGAATTCTGTCGACACACACGCCTCGATGCCTTCCTCGTTACTCGGCCGAAAGCTGTTGCCGGACAGGTCTACGAGCGTAGATTAGCGCATTGTTGTCCGGTAGTTTTGCGACCATAACGTCAATTGCACTATTATTGACGAAGCGACGCGGCGACAGACTGTCAGCACCGGTATATTCTGTGCTACGTGCAACTTTACGACGAGCAACATAGAAAATATGCGAATTTCCAATGAAAACGGAGAAAGTAAATGAGAAAGTTGACATTTTGCAACGTTTCGATAGAGAATTCGAGTATGGGAAATATTTGATACGAATTTCGATAAACGTTCCGATAATCATTTCGAGAATGTGTTTAAAAGACGCGTAAATAAGTTTGAAATTATAACGAGTACGAGAAAATGGAGATTAATTTTATAACGAGATAGACAGTGTTCTTAACGTTTCGATACTCGTTGTACGATGACAATTAAAGATGGATAAATTCGCGTTCGAGATTATCGGCAGTGCGGTTACGATTCGATGACTATTACTTTCGGGTAGATGGACGTAAGTTGGTTATACGTGTAATGGATTGAAATTCATTTTGCGCGGGCAATGGAAGAGCCAGATATTAATTCGTTCGTGCAAATAACGTGTGTTGGCGCGGAAATCATCGTCGATGAATATTCCGCGCCGCGATTCGATCTACCGGTCGGCGGCCGAATCAAACTGAAAATCACGTACAGCTGCCTTTGTCGAGATCGTTGTTCGGATCGAACAATTTTTCGTCCATCGGGAAGTGCTTCGTTCGGAAACGCCATCGTTTTTATTAAAAAACTTTATATTCGTTGTGTCGGATTTTTTATTACAACGGCCGTGTTCGGTAGCGCTCGCGTAATGTCAGAACGAGGCGCGTCGTGATAGCGATCCTCGATACAATTTACTTACAGCGGAAATCGAAGAAACTCTTAATGAGATTTCAAAGCTGCCGGATGCACGCAACCGTGGATTCTCCCAGTTACTTGTTACCTCGAACCCCGTGGGTAACGTGTATAATTTTCGAACGAACGTTGGAACTTTGAAAAGGATGGTTAATTAAAGAAGTACGCCGATATCGATTCGACGATCGGTCGACGACCAATAAAGATTGAAATTTGCGATGCGTGCTTGCGGCAAAATATTTGCTTTGCCCTGGCTGGCATTGGTTCGTTTTCGATTCCTTTTAAGCTGAAAGCAGACGAAGGACATACGGCCGCTTGCACATGGGTTCGCTATGAAACGTAATAAGGACAAATGGCCAGGATGGGGCTATGTATAAAGAAACTAAGTTGCTGGAATAAATGGAACACACTTTAGAGATGGCTCGGGGAAAAATCCATAAGGATAACAAGGGCTTGCGTGGCGACAGATGACTAAAATGGAATTTATGGTGGCCACTGACTCTTTCCTCTTTTCTCCGACTCTATAAATTATAATTATCGAGGCCGTGGACATCGCGATAATCGGTCTGCCCCGACCTTCGCCCTTATTTTAACTACCCTGATAAACTCAGGCGAAGAATCGTCTTGACCCCGAAAAATTCATAAAACGATATCAACGCATCGTTGCATATAACTCTTGCGTTGTCTGGTCCGTTGATAATTAAGCTTCTGATATTTTTAACCCGAAGGTACTTTGCTCGTAACGCAGGTTCCTAAAGTATCGCGAATTATTTCCAAGCGTTGGGTTTCGTGCTGAAAAATATTCCACGAAAGCGTCTCAGTTAGGAAAAACATTGAACGCTTTTTGCAGTTTTTCCCTGGGGAGACGAAGCGGCTCTAAACATCGTATTCCTAAAGGAAGGAGATAACATCTCGAAATATTTCTTCCGTTGAAACGTTCGCCAACTTTGAGAACCGCATAGACGGAACAACGAAGAAGTTTTAACCACATGGTAGGCCGTTGTCTGACTATATACGGAGCCTAGTCACTTTCGATAGCGACTAGCACCAAGCGACAAAATTATGGAAAGGAGATAAGTCGGTTGGCCGCGACGACTATTTCTTTCGCTCGCCACCGTTTACAAGTACGTTATCGCGATTGCTAGGAAAAAATTAATTGTCTTTGTGCCCGCCATACGCGAGGGTCGATTGTTTTAATATATAACGACGTCTGTATTTGTCGTTAATATGCTATTTTAGTCTTTTTTTAAATGGGTTCTAGAATCTTGGTTGAGAGAACGGGAGAATAGAAGAGCCAAAGATAGGGAGAATCGAGTGTTCGAGGAAACGTGAAAACCAATATTCTGAGGACAGTTGTAATTGAACGAATATTTCATACACGAATTCACTGTTAGTTAAATTGATTTCAACGGCGAGATATTGGAGTATTCCATCGTGGCTCGTCGATGATGGTTACGATTAAATTAAATGAAACGAGCTGGCTGTCTGACGTGCGTGTTTCTTCGCGTTGAAGCCAGGCGACCGGACAACGAGCAACGTTATCAAATTTTTCCATGGAACGAAGATAAGCTGATATCGGCGATTGTATAAAATTGGCGTTAGAAGCGTATAAAAACTGGCGATCGGATTCGGTATATAGCTCCCCTATATCGAAACCCGCGTAGAGGCACGGTAGAAACGAAATTGAAAAAGGGAAAAAGCCTATCGATGGTCGCCGGTATGCGAGGAAGTTGGGCAAACGCGCGAGTACAAGCGGTAGATCGCGTGACTTGACGTACTCTTGATACTTTGAGATTAGGCTAGTCAACCTAACCCAATTAAGGAGAAACGGTTTTACCGAGTTTTTTCCTAATCTTCTCGATCCTCGTACAGTCTGTCGTCTCATCGGATGTGCTAATTTCGCATTGACGGAGTCTTTGAATATTCATGCAACTTTTCCTCTCTGTTCGCCTCCGTCTCTTTTTTTTCATTCGTGTTAAAAGCATCGTCGCTTCGTAATTTTCGAAACGGTACCGTACAAGGATTTGTAAAGATTCGTAAACGTTACAAAACGAGTCGGAGACTTTTATTAAAAAATAATGGTGTTTTTTTTCTTTTTAGGATGTTGGGTGGCGTGGGAGGCCGGCACATGTCTACGCGTCGGCGTGGCAGTAGCCCGCTGGTGCGTGGAGGTGTGGGCCTCGTTGGATATGGTGGACCAGGGGCCTCTGGAAATTCCAACGATGCTGCTATACCACCGGATGTGCAGAGATACGCTGCCAGAAGGCGCGGGGCTGTTACCACCAGTGATCACAAGAGTTGCGCTCTTGTGCAGACTCGTATTAAACTCGGCGATATCATGTGAGTTTCATTCGCTTGATACGTTTCCTCGCGAACCGTCTCTCTTCTTACGTAATAAGCCGGACAGGATGGCAGGGTAAGATGGTAAGGTAGTTCGAGCCCTACCGTCGGTATCTACTTACCGGGAAGGCTGGAACAGGATGTTAAACTGGTCGATAATACAACAGCCCTCTCGATGTTCTTATCGGATTGGATCGGATAATTCCTATGTTCGTCGTGGCAAATCGTAGGGGGCGTAAGAAACGCTCCGATGTTTTTCCAGGTCGGTATTTCAGAACGTGAAACACGAAGCCCCGTATAACGTTCGGCTTATCCTGTATTTAGTCAATGATGCGGGATACCGCTGATAGCGGACTAGAGAGATAGTAGTTACCCTGGTATCGAACTTATCAACGAGTAGTATCAGGTTATCAGCTATCGTGAACGGTATTCGTAGGGTAGTGTTTATGGCGGAGTGTAATCGGTAGGAGGTATAACAGAATTTGCGAGTCGTCCGATCGTAGGTTGCTTATACCACTGACAGTAACACGAAGGGTCTGTGGTCTCCGTAAATTTTATCGCACTGTCGTTCTCGGTCTATGCGACGTTTACAACGACGCGTAATCGGCGTATTGTGATCGATTCATTGCCACGAAAGCGTTTCACGCGGTACAAGATGGCGACAGGCATAGGTTGCGGCTGACCACATTAGAGTATGCACTACTGCGGCTGAATTAAGGTCTAACGTGACGAGGTGTCTGTACTCCCGGCGCTTTTTACGTTATCGATCAGCCTTCGATCCTTTTGGCTATTACTTATTATTTTTAGCACAGACTGATGTTGTCCGTTCCATTAAATTTAATTACGATTCCTCTACGCATTAACGTAGTTATTTTTAAAACAATCGTTCGATGAATCAGACTACCGAATTTTTCTCTGTATTCTGAATTTCTTATAGATTTTTTTTTTCGTAATGAACTTTACGATAACGACGTGTGTAAATAATGAGAATCTACGTTACGCGCGAGTAGATCTGCGCTGTCGCGAACAAAATCGTCGTCAAGGTTCTCGACCTTTGCTATTAAAACGGTCACTAATATCGATTTCACGATTTCATTCCTCCTCGATTTTATCCTTATCCATATTCGGTTTTTCGAATCGACGTTATCTTGGTTGTCACTGGTTAACGAGCGAAACGATGCTGGCGCACACACCATCGTTGATCTCGCAAAGACGGGTTTCTCGGATTATCGGTGATACCGAGTGAGACTACAATCGCGCAGAGTTTCCCAACCAAATCAAACCCCTGCGAAATTAGCGTCGTCCAACGAAGCGAGACTGATAAACCTGTTAACGTCGTGTGTTTCACCGACGTACCGTTCGAACGTGTTAAAACGAACTTGCAATAACGAAATGAACGAGGGAACACGAGGCAAGATATTTCATAGAAGTAAATAGGTCGCGATCGAATCCGTGCATTCTTGGCCGATCACCGTTCGATACGAGACTTTGACTCGGAGGGGGCAGTGTGCTTTGCAACCTCTTAGGGATTTCTGGTTACATGGTCGGTTTATCGATGCGTTGGGCTTGGCGAAGAATAGGGCTGGTCGGTTCTCTGTGGAACCACAAATAGATTCGGGGACGTCCGACATACGACCGTCGCTTTGTACGCGATCGGTAGGAAAGCGTGCAGCCAAATCGTGTCTCGGTCTCTCTCCTTCTATGGTTGCCGATGTGTTACTGTGGGGTGAATCGAGTCGGGGTCTCAGAGTCGCGAAGTCGAGTCGACTCGGTCGTGTGTTTCAGGCTGGTTGCCTGCTGCCGCCGTGAATCAATACCCGCATTGCGCGTGCCACCTCTCTTTCTCTTTCCTTCGTTTTCCTTCTCGCTCTCTTTACCCCTCCCAGCCCTGTTCCCTGCGTGGCCGTCTCTGTCTCGCACGATGCCATTCTCCCTTTCCACACCGCCGTCCGGCTCTCTCCGTCTCTAGCTTTTCCCTCTTCTCTCGTTTTAACCCATCTCCACGTGTTTTTCTCCCGCTTTCTCCTTACAGTCGTTCGACGTCTTTCGACCCTCTTTCGCCATCGTAGCCTTCCTTCGTTTCTCGCGCACCGCTCTGTATCTTTGCTCGGCCGTCTCCTTTCCTCCTTCGGTTACCGTCTATCTTCGTCGCTCTATATATTTTCTATCTCGATCGCGTTGTCACAGTGTCCGTTTCATCGACCCTCTCCCTTTCTGTCTACGAACGCGTTCCTTCGACTTTCTTCCTGCTTGTTCGGAGAAAACGGACGTAGCAAGAAGAAGTAGGGGTAGGAAAAAGGGGCGAGAACCGGAGACAGGCGAGCAGAGAAAGTGACGAGCATAGGATGTGTAAGGTTTGATCGGTGGTGAACGCACCGCGGAGAGGGTTGGCCGACGACACAGATCTCCGACGGTTATGCGAGTCTAGCAACTATGTTTCTTCAACTTTCACCGAGTTTCGATTCTATCATCGGTTCGAACGAATCGAACAGAAATAGTGGAAACAGAATTTGCCAAATAAACGAAGGTGATAGCAACCGTTGCCAGCTCGTACGATAAAATCCTAGAAAGATCGTAGCGCGTGTCTTACTGTTCGTCGCACTTATTTGCCGTATCTAAAATAGTAATAAGATGTTCTCCGAATAATCGTCGAATCGGAAAAAATAAGCGTCGAAACGGAAAGACCAAGGAGACGGATAGGACAAAAGCTGCTCCGACATACTCGACGCTGACTTCTCGACGTTTAACCGATATTCGTAGAGAAATCGGAGCACCTTATCGCTTTGCTCGAACGTTCAAAGATTTTCGTGGTTGCGACGAAAACAAGCGCAACGTGGCGAGGTCGGTAAACTCGAGAACCGAGGTTGCTGGTTTCGGTGGCAGGGATAGGTTGGCGCAACCTCTTCTGGGAATGATATTTTCTCATAAGACGGTGAGACCGTAACGGGTGTCCGGCTACTCGGCCGGATTTTATTTCGAAAAATAAAACGATGCTCTCTCAAACGTTGCTCCAGACCTATAAATCTGAGGGAGAAACGCGAGCTCGAAAGATACGCGGTTGACTCGTTACGATGTCCACCGAATAACGAACGAGTCGGTAAAATTATCGATTGACAATGATATACGAATAACGGAAGTATTTCGATTCGAATTTCATCGTATCAGATATTCGTGGTTATTCTAGAACGATCAGCGATTCGCGATTAATTGGAGTGCACGAGAGCCAGACAACCAGCGAGAAAACATCCGATTATCGTTCACAGCTACGTGGAGGTAGTTGGTTTTGCGGTATTAGGACGGCGTTCCTCGCGAGATGTGGAATCGGTGACTCGGCGTACGCGAAAGCAGCGAGACGACAAAGAGAGTTTTGCGAGGACGTGTAAGCATCACGTGTACCGATAAGTACGTTAACGCGAGAGAAACGGATTAATTTGCGAATGACCGATCGAAAGCGAAAGAGATGGTACGACGCGGAAACCTTATGCTTCTGTTCTCGGTATAAGGAGACGTAAATCCGTTTGACTTTGCTTCGATGCAGAGCAGCCCTTACGTTAGAAGACCAATAGATGACGAAGCTAACGGGGTTCAGATGACTTGACTTACGAAGCCCCGATCGTGCTCTCTCGGTGCAACGCACCGTTTTTCTTTCGTTGTGCCCAGCAACGAAGTCGTCGCGAATGCAGGTCATAGAATGCGTTCTACTTTTTCTCGACGTTGCTCGACGCTCGTCGCCGGGCTACGTTGGCTGTCGGTCGATTTTCACGATTTAAGACGATCGTAAGAGAACGAAGACGTTACTCGGGTTATCGGAAGGTGGACGCGAAGGCCAGCCTCGCTCTTGATCGGTGGAGCATCTTCGAGTATCCCTTCGTGTGCCTACGTCGGCCGTGGCGACTCGATCCAAAGCCTGTGAACGACGGAGAAGGCGTGAAACGATCAACGTCGGATCGATCGATGGATAGATATGGAATTAACGGAGCGCGTTTTTGTCGTGGACGATTTTAGCCAGGCTGCGCGATCGGCCGTGTTACATGCAACGCCCTCGGCCGATCTCGATTGGCGACCGACCCAGTGACGTCACCTGTACGCTTTGACAGACCGATCGAATGATTCGATTAAAATTCTCCCGGTCCAGCCCTGCCTCTGATTAACCGCAATTCGACGGAGGTTGTCTCGTTTCGCCTCTGCTTTACCTCTTTTCGTCTCTCCACGCCTCCGCGATACCCACCGAACCTACGGTTACGTTGTTTTCGTCATTCGGCTCGCGTCCTTCCCGCCCCTCAACCTCCTCATCGATGGAAATTCACACCCCTTCGACAAGAGGGAAAGCTCCGATACCGGAATAACAGGAAATTTCGTCGCGACAGAACGCGACTGCCGAAAGAGCTTTCGGTCTCGTCGACCGAGCCTTTCAACGAAAGTGGAAAATCTTATTTTTCCAAGAGACGAAACTAAAAGGACTCGATAACGCAGGCATCGCTTTACGCGACTCGTGTCGCGTGCGTGCGTACGCGCTCGAAGGTCGAAGCTGCGCCGCGCTATAAATAGCACGGTCGCGATTAATAGCTTCGAATTAACCCTTTGAGCTCGAATATAGAGTCGCAGCCGATAAACGAGGCAGCGTAGCTTCCGTACAAATTTCACGTCGAGCTTATTGCGCCGTACTTTCTTTGCTTCGAAATGATCGTGCTCGCCGTGTATCGCGGTTTTTCGCTCCGATACAAAGTCGTAAACAAGTTGCCCCGTGTTAAGGAAATTTGTACATTCATCGGGAGGATAAGAAGAACGTTTCGTCCGTTTTTCTTCCAAGGTTCGTCGATCGCTTTACCTCGATCCAAGCGATATCGGTTTTGTCTAGTGGAATAGGGTGAAAACAGTCGGACACGCGGGCGCCGTCGAGAGTAACTCGCGTCGTCGATGTCATCGTCGTTGTTGTCACGCGTCGACGAACTTTGTACAGTCCATGTTCGAAGGAAACCTATGGAAAGCCGTACTTTTGCCCATCGCAAGCTACGACCTTTCACGCGAGGATGAACTCGACCTCTCGTCGAAAACGAAGAACCAAATTCGAGCTCTGGTTCGAAGAATAAATTACGTAAGGAGACGGAAAATTTCAGGCCAAGGTTTCTTCGACTCTGATAATTTGTTCTTGATCGAGGCGCTTCCTCGAAATATTATTTCTCTTTCTTGGAAGTATTTGACGGGATACTTTGGATATTATCCAAAGTACGGAATGCAATCCGCGTTACTGACGGAATCGAGAAATAAGGACGATGAATGCGTGGATTAAAAGATCAGCTTGGTAGAAATTCGAACGACGTGTTTTAAAGAGAAATCTATTTTCGAGTTAAGCAACGTAGGAATGAGATATCGATCTAACGGCGGAGGGGGAAGGGCGAGTAAATTTTTTATCGGTCTCTGGCTAATCCAGTTTTCCCGGTATAATTTTCGTCGTAACGACGGAAAATCATCAGGTTACGCGACTCCTACGCACCTGTAGACCGGCATATCGAGGAAAGTAATGGCGTGCACGAAAGCGAATAAAGGAACGATAGAAACGCTTCTTTCATAGAGTTATCGGCAAGAAAATACGATACGAATAGAAATCGTGCAGCGTATGGATAAGAAATTAAATACGTTCGAGGGTCGTTCTTACGTCTCGCGAGAAGAATCGTTTCTCACAAAAACGGCTAAAACGACAATCTGGATTTTCGTTAACGACAGTTTCGTAATTAAGTCGTTCCACTTCGTCGTCGATCTCGGCTTTCATTGGCGGTTTCCGATGTTATCGCTCGGTTAATTTCGTTGGTCGCCAACGGCGAGAAGCAATAAGGCAGAGATATAATTTTAATTATCGCCATTTCGGGGCGTATAGCTGTTAACGACCGAAGCGGAGAAAGTCGTCGCGCAAGTTCACGATCGCAAATTTGACGAACGTTGCCAACGTGATAGACGTATCTCGTTTCGTTCTTCGCTATCTCTTCTTTCCGAACCGTATCGCTGTATTCCCGGCACGGGCTGATTCTTACTCACGGCCGTTTCGAGATCAACCAGCGAGGAGAACGTGGCCGAAACAGCGACCGATGACTTTTCTAATTGGACTTACTCGGATAGACTTTACTTGGATTAACACCGCGAAGCAATACGCTAAGAGCAATAAGCAAGAGTAATATCTCGGAAACGATAATACCGATGGTATTGATAATACCGGCGTTGTATCGTCGTCGTTGGCGTCCTACGCGACCGTCGCTGGCTATAGAACGGATTGAACGAGGCGAAAAGAGCTGTTTGCGAGCGAAGGGTGGATGTAGCGAGCGCGCTCGTCAGAGGAGAAAGGGGATGGCTGGGTAGAGGTAGTCCAGGAGAGTTCGACGTCCCACATTTTCTCCAACCCCTGCCAACACCGAGACCGCCACCTACGGCTCCTCTTCCATCTATTCCACCCGTTCGCCCTTCTCCCTCTACCCATCCCTTCTAACGGCCTGCTACGCCACCACCCCCTCTTCTCTGCCGCTCGCTTTCCCAGTCTCGACAGCGTTTCGCGATCCCATCAACGAATAAAGGTCTACCAGCACATCGGAGACACGACGACGTGGCGCGCTCGCGACGTCGCGTTTATCGTCTTCTCGGGACGAAATAGAATAGTGGAAAGGACGAAGGCGATGAACCGCGGTGGTAGGCCGCGCGAACGCGACCAACCTCGCGAAACGATATCGAAACGATATTGTTGCGAAAAGTCTATGCCTATATATATATATATATGTTGTACCAACGAGTAACGCGAGCTTCAGTGAAAATACCTTCGCTTGGAATAGTTCGCACGATAGATGGTCATTCGATATTCGATATTTGCGATTGGAAGGAAAATTTGCTACGTGCCGGGTATAAACCGAATGAGAAATAACAAAGGCGGGTCTCGATGGAATCAAGTTACTTCGGTTTACACGGTGGTTCGTTAATCGCCGTGTTTACCTAGCTTCGGGTTATTTTGGTGATCAGGAAAGAAAGTAAGTCGATATACGTGCAAACATATGCTTTCGTTTCTACCTGGTGTCGAGGAGTTGCGAAATTCCACGCCGAGATTTGCTTTGTTTAGCGGAGAAAGGAAAGAGGGAAAGAAAAAGAAAGGACAGGAACGGACGTAATGGTGCATCGAATGCATCCCCGTAGTCACGTTGTCAAAGTGCACGCGTACTTGGCATCGATTTCTTTCGCCCTCTCCGTCCTTCTCCGTCGCTTTCCTCCGTCGCTCGTCGCTTTTGTCCCTTTTCATCCCAGTTTCGCGAAAATACTCACCGATGCACTGTGTACGGACGGCTGCATAGGAAAAAACGATTTCTTCGTCTCTGGCCGGCTAGTCGGTCTCGTTCGCTCGAGTTTGTAGCACGAAAGAGCACAGAGACCGCGGTAATTAAGATAATTGGGCTAATCATTTTTGACAGAGATCGATATCGCGCGATATACTTACCGATGGCTCCGTTTCGCTTTACTCGATTCCAGCTTTCCGCTCGCTCCTCCGTTCGAAATAGCGTAGAACGTTGTCACCACCTCGTGTATTCGATTGTTCCAAGTAACCAGCGAGGATAACTGCATGGCGAATCGAAGCCGCGTTTGCCCCGTAGACGATAGCGTAGTTAACCGTTTCATTGTTCCGTACGAGCACGCGTGATCCGATCGAAACTTTCGTACTAGCGGAGCCGTAATTGCAGAATCGAGCCGTCCGCTTAACTTTATCTCGATTTGGGGCGACCCTTTCGCAATATCCCCTGCCTATTCCACTTTGCTAATTTTCAGTCGATTCTTTGCTTCCGTGAAATTTCACGATGAACTATGAAGTTTCGATCGTCTCGGAATCGATTTGCTACAAGTTTCCGAAAATTTCCCTTTTATTTCGAAGACACGATTCAATTAAATCGCGGCCAGGCAGGCCAGTTACATCGAAGGCTCTGAGAATCAATTCTACTCGAATTAATAGTAATAAGACTGCAGGGTCGGAGTCCTTCGAAACGTTCGTCCTTATCCTACTTGCGGAAACTCGATGTTTCCTACTCGAGAATTTTGATAAAATTGCCAAGTACGAATGTGCGAATAGCTTGCGAATATCGGAAACACGATACCGTGGAAGCTGTTGAAAAATGCTCGATGAATTTCGCGTGTTTTTCGTAGTTTTCGAAAAAAAAAAAAAAAAAAAAAAACAGGCGAGTACACGCGTACGGCGCGGAATGGCAAGCTAGCGGAATTCAATATGGGTTATGGTGTTTATAGGCTAGCCGGCAGTCCGTTGGGAAGCGGCAGCAGGTTCGAACCTGGGCAAGCAGCCATTAGCAATCGATACTCGCGTAAACATCGGACCGCTGCGCTCCAAGACGAACCAATTAATTTGCCACTTAATTAGCGTCCCGGTCGGAACTGCGCATTCGCGTAAATGTTTGCACGCGATTCCCCTTTCATCCTTAAAAATCATTATCGTTATCACCGCGTCGTTCGACGTTTATTTCGGAACGCGAATTGCGCGTCGAGACCGATTTCAGATTCTCGAGGTCAACTTGGTTTCGATCCACGGCCTCTGCTACCCTCGAAAGCACGAAAAAGCACGAATCGCAAATTAATATGGAAATGGAGGACGATCGTGGTAAAAAGTTCGATGCTACGAGGCGATGTCCGTACGTGGAACAGCAAACGGGCTTGCGACGAGACATCACGGGCGAGATCGACAACTTTCCTCTCCGTCGCGTAGGATACATCGCATCCGGTGGCTGACTCCGAACGAGGACGAGCGTATTTTATAGCACGGACCGGGTTAAAGAATGTCCAAGGGGTTCGTTGCCGATCGTCACGCTCTTGATACGCTTAAGCTGTTCCACCATCGATACAGTTAGAAAAATCGTTTCCTTAACGAAGAAAATTACGTGGAAACGAGATCGTAACGCTGTCTAACGATGTCTACCAATAGAAATATCGCGAGTTTCGCTCGATAAAGCGGTGATTCCAATTTGAAACGAAGGGATAATATCACGAGCGATCGGTGTCGTTGGACCGGTTCCTCGGCGGGTTTCTGCAGCGGATTTCCAGCTGATGTGTCAGCGAGGACGCGGATAGAAGAACGAAGACGACAACGCTGCTTTGTGTGGCAGAGAGAAAGAGAGACGCAGAGAGAGAGAGAGAGAGAGAGAGAGAGAGAGGGGTAGTAGACGATATCGCAACTAGAAAAAGTACGGCGATGAAGACCGTGGCGAATGTCCCGGCGTTCGACCTGCAGGTGCAGAAAACTTGACCGAGTTTTCGAGGTACACGCGGTGCAGGGCGACCCAGATTTCAGCCCGTCGCTCCCTCTCCGTCGCTCGCTTCGCCGTTTCCCCTTGTTAGCAGCCTTTGCGTATGAAAACTCCCATGCCCGCGTCGAGTGCGTGTCACGACCCTCCCATAACCTATAAACCCCGTATACCGTGACCATCGAGGCTGAATTTATCTCGGCGCGCTCGTTCCCTTGTAACTCGAGCCTTGCGCTTTAATCGTATTCGCATATTTTTTTATATTTTTCTATATATATATATATAGATAGATAGGTAGATATTATCCATAGACGGGTCGGTTTCTAAACGTTTCGAAGAACGCTGTACGGCGCAATAGATGGAAAACCAGTTTTAACGAGATTTTTCGAACGAATCCAGGGTCTGACGCAGTTTGAAATTTGTTACTCTCTTGGCTTCTCGTTCAAAGTCCGTTTTTCGCTAGTGTTTTTGCGCTTATAAATAGAACGTATTTATATCGCGTTTAGCGTACGGCAGAAAAACAGATCGATGAGCGACGACGGTCCGTCGGTTTCCCTCAGATATCACTGGCACTGATAACATCGATCGTCGTTCAACTGACGTCACGTGTACGCTGAAAACGTGTAAATCAGCCGGCCGATCGTATTTTATCCCTTTCGGAACCTGTTCTCCGTGGATTCTCCGTGTCCGATGGACTCTGAAAATCTGCTCCCAAATAGATAGTCGCGCACGACTTCCTGCCAAGTAAATAGAGCACAGAAATTGCCGCGTGTAAAAATTGTACGAGCAAAGTTTGCCACGTACGTACGTTGGAAAGACAGGGAATAGGCAGAAAGAGAAGAAGAGGCGTTTTAAGCCTCTTGGACTTTACGCGCTCGTAAGCCGCGAGAAATTCGATTAAGCGTTTCTTCGAAGCGATCGCGCGCTAAATGTCTTTCCGCCAGTGGAAGATGCTACGAGTTTTCTTCGACGCGCTATCTGCCACGCGTCGGCTTTCATTTTCGCACGTATATAGAACGTAGAACCGGCTGTCGCGTTGAAAACTTTCGGACGGTCGATCGAGTTTCGATCGGACGCTCGCGAAACGTAAAAGTAACCAACGTCGTTTTATTTGCTTCTACGCAAATTTTTATCAACGTCCGCTTTAAACTATCGAAGCGTCGGTCGAATCGGTTTCAGTCACAGATCCGAATGGAAAACCTATAAATGGCCAATTTATCGGGCTTAATATCCAGCGTTTCGTCGAATCAAAAATGGAAGTTATTGGAGGAAAAATCAATCGGTGAAACAACGTGGAATCAATCGCGGTGCTTCTCGATCGGCTAATCGTTAATCATAAATACGAGGAACGATCGTTGGTTGGTTCTGGAACAACCGCTAGTTTTACGAAGAAACGCGAGATTTCTGGCAAGTTGGCATGGACGATCGGTCTTTCGTATTCCTAGAAGCAATACGTTGCAAGGACGGTGTTTCCGCGAAAATCTAATGGGCTGTTCTAATATCTCTGGAACGAGAATGTCATGCGACGGAACTGCGTGGGCGGGCAGTGCAGAAGCGATTACGATGCGTCACCGAAAACCCACGGGCGTCGTATTTTATATTACAGATTTATTTCGAGGTTAGCGACGACGTTGCAGAATCGTTGCGCTACGTTTTTCTTGGTAGAGCCGCGTCACCGACGATACGACGATGGAACCGCAATCGGCCCGAGGTCTGCCAGCGAACGACCAAGTTACGAGCGTCCCGAGTAGACGATCCGTCTGGCTATGTACTCGAAGGGATTATACATTTTCCTCGAGAGCAAAGATCGAACGTTTCACTGGCGTAGTCGAAGCCTGTGTATCCGATCGAATATCCTAGCGAGCGTTTTACCCGCTTCGGTTCAAATTCCACGAATTTCCAATCATCACCGTAGATCAACTCGGCACGCGCGCTCCGAGTCTAAATAATTCATTTTCAGAACGGATTTTACACGATCGTTTGGATACGCGTTCGACGACCGCTAGACGATAGGAACGATAGCATCGCAGTGTCGAAAATATGGCAGTCCGATCGTGCATCGTAAATGGTCGATCGTCCGCGTAAATGTTGGTTGGAACGAGGCGAGTTTCTCGAATTCCACGAGCAATGGGCGAGGACGAGAAAAGATTCAGGTGGTTTTTAGTACCTGTCGCGCATCGATCCCCATCTAGCAGTCGACCGGTAGCCGAACTTGGGCAAGTTTAATCGATGGCGTCGCGACGCGAATTCGGCCAGGAACGAGGAAAGAGAAATAATAAAGCGCGCGGAACAAAAGAGAGAGGAGAGGAGCAGACATATTGATTTTATCGCGTTCGCGTTCGCGTGCACCGGATAGTATCGTCTCGGTCGGCGAGCAAGTCGCGCGTATCGCGAACGATAGTTTGCTAAACGACCCAAATAAAAGCGGCGAGAGAAGAGTATGCCGGCGTGGTCGACTGGCTCGACTTGGCTCGGTCAAATCGTACAAATTTTGCAAAACGGTACGCACGAACGAGCATCCACGGTTTCGTACGCTGGCGGCCGAAGCGACCAGCGAGTTAGCAGTTACGCTGCTAGCGTAACATCGCCGAACGTTTTCGTTCGAGATGATAAAACAACGATCAATGCCAGGAATTGAACGTCGGACGAACGATGCGCAAGAGCCGAAAACGCTTGGAGTAGTAGAGGCGTACAAGTCGATAACCGGGACGATCACCTGCATTCGAACGAGAAACGGAGACGACGACAAACTCCGGTTCGATCTGGCGCCGCTTATCGGTCGCGGTGGTCGAATCTTTGAGACGCGTTACGAGAGTCGGTTATCCTCTCGAGGTTCGTTCGAGGAATCGAAAAGGACGACTCGCTAATCTCGTGGAACGTACCGCGCGAACGGTCCAACACTATGCGTTCGCACGGAACGTACATAGCTAGTAACGTAGCGTAAGGTAACGCGATCGGTCAAAAGGAAGGAGGAAACGGAAACGGGAGGAGGAGAGGATCGGCGAGGGCGAGAGGGAGGGAGGGTGAGAGCGAACGAACGCGCGCAAGCAGGAGAAAATCGTCGAGTAGATGGAAGGGAGAAAGAAAGGAAGAGAGAAACGGGGGAGGGAAGGGAAGCAGCGGGAGAATCGGAGGGTCGTACGTATCGCATCAGGGTGTATGCACCGAAGAGGGGTAGGCCGCGGCGGGGGTCACGGAGTGCGCTGACCTACTGTTCCACATTCGTCGTACAGAGCAGCCTTTCCGAACTTCGTAGCGGAGCGAACCCAGAAACCCAGAACTCTGCCTGCCCCTGCACCCTTCAGCTTCGCTATCCCTCGACCGCTAACCCTCTCTCGTTCCTTCCTACGAACCCGTCTCTCTTTTACTTCCTCTTTCTCGCTTCCTCTCCCTCCCCGCCGCTACCGCTGTACCCTAGCTTCCATACAGTCTCGCGGATTTAAAGCCGAATCCTTTATACCGTGGAATCGCGCGAAACGGCGCAGCCATCCGAGCGCATCGCATCGCGACGCTATGACTTTCTTTTTCTTTTCTCTTGCTTTTTTTTCTCTCCCCCTAAATAAACGAGCACACACAGAGGCACACGCACTCCAGCGAGCATCCAAGCCGTGCGTTTGTTTCTTCCGCCTAAAGACCTGTCGACTCTGTCCGTCCGAGATTACGTGGACGATGGACGACCGACCGTTTATCGGAAAATAAGGACTTTACGGCGTTCCGAGATTCATCGATGAGCCGTTGATTGCGTTCGTTCTCGCGCCGCGTTGGTAATCCGGTTCGATTTCGGCCACCGGCCGGAAGCTACTTTGTATCCGATAGATAACCCGATATATGGCGCACCGAGAACCTTGATCGATCAGAACCGACTAAAAGAATATACGCGATTTCGAGTGGTCGCGAGTATATAACCTGTTTCGCACGAAACTTATATACCCGTAGAACGCGTTACACGCGACCAACGAGTCTCCGAAGGAAATGGTATAGTGAAGGAGACGAGTCGGTTGATCGAGAAACGGGAGAGGAGGTTTCTTTTAGCAACCGTCCGTTCGTTACCTGATTTCGTTCGCAAGGGCAATTAACGATATTGGCGCTATGGGATCGTTGAATCAGTCGAAGCAGCTGATGTTTTCCTCGTAGCCGACGGCATGTTAAATAATCATTGTGGGACGGTGCTCCGTGATCTTGAGGCGCCAAATGCGAATCACGATTACCGGTATTGGCAAAGATGGTTTTCTATGAATTATTCGACAGGCGGAAAGGGTGGACGGGGCGCCGGGATTGCATGGAACGTTCATGCACCCCGAAAGCTCGTCTCCCTTCCCTGCGTTTGCAAGCGCAGTGGCGCATGTCTGTTGACGGTGCCGGCAGTATCGGTTCGACGTACACCTACGAGAGCGAAAGCTCACTTACGGTCACGAATTCTTACGCACACCGGCGATCCAGCCGTGCGTTCTAACACCTGATCGCAAGAACAGCCAAACGTCTTTTCTTACGCGTCCATTGCTTTCGAAAATGAGTCACCACCGAACATTCTTCTTCGATTAGTCGTCTTGCTCGAGTCGGCTATTTCAAAAATTTGCTGTCTTGGTAAATGGAAAAGTCGTACAAAAAGGCCATCTTTCTTACAAGAAACCGTATCGGGGCTTTGGAGAGTCGTTCGAATTCAAGCGGTTCGAGCGTAACGCGTGACGTAAACGGCACGTGTTTCCAACGGACTAATAAGCGTCGAACACGTTGCGCGGGAACTATAAGCAAGAACTAGTTTACAAACTTTGCACGCTGCTTAGTTTACGACACGGTCGAACTCTGCGACGACAATAATAGAAAAAGTATGCTCGTTACGTATCGACAGGACGTTGGAATCTACCGAGCAACGATCATAATTCAAAACAACGTAAACAATGTGGAAGAACGCCGGTTACATAGTAAACCGATATGTAAACTGGCTGGAAAGACGCGCACGCGAAAGAACGACATCGACGCGTGCTTTAAAATTCCTGTGAAATTTCAAATGAAACGTTTCGGAGGGTGCCTCGTGGATGGCGATACGCACCTGTTCCTCCCCACTTGAGGGCGAAAGGCGAGGAGAGACGAGGATAAAGCAACGTGGCGAACGAGAGCGAACTCGTCGATTGGAAAGAGAGGGTAACAACTCGGTTCTGGGAAGGGACGGGAGTGAAAGAGGAGAGCGCGCGCGCGCGCGCGCCAAAGACAGAGAGGGAAAGAGAGACGGATATATAGAGGAGGGGGGAAAAATCGCGAGAGAAAGAGAGAATGAGAAAATGAGAGAATGAGAGAATGAGAGAGGAGAGGGAGGTGGAAAGTAGCGGACAGAGGAACGGAAACGCTGAACCGCGGAATTTCGAGGCGGACGAGGAGAGAAGCTCGCGAGGCCACGAGGCTAGAGAGCAACGAAGAAGCGGCGCGAAAATCGGTCGAAGAGAGGAGGACGAAGCGCGGCAAGGAGGAAGGAGGCGAACAGAGAAGAAGCGAGAGGGTGAATTCGCGGAGGAGGACGAAGAGCCGCGTAGCCGAGAGGGAAGCAAGAGGGAAGGATATCGAGGGAGAGGAAGAAGAAGAGAGCGAGCGAGAGAAAGGGGGCGCGAACGGTCGGTAGTGGTGGCAGCGAAGGAGAAAGAGAGCGGGAGAGAGAAGGCAGGTAGAGCGAAAAGGGACGGAGAAGGCGTGTGTAGGTGGTGGTGGAAGTGCGAGAGAACGTAGTCGAGCGACCGTCCCGCTGTGGCCACGAGCTCCGACGCTCGGGGAACGTAGGTAGTGCGTGAACTTCCGGCCGAGTGAAACGGACAAGAGAGAAAGGGGAAAGGAGCAGAGAGAAGGACCATTCGATTCCCTCGGAAAGTTCGTTCGGAATCCTCCCTTTGGCTCGGTTGGACTTTGGGATCGCGCGCATCGCCGATGATCCGCGACCACGGGCCTTGAAAAGCGCTCGCGGCGCGCCGACGAGGACGAGGACGAGAGACGAGAGGGCGCGAGCACGAAATACGAAGAGAGCGTAGTTTGTTTCGTAAGTTGGGAAACGCGGGGGAGCAGCAGCAGGCGGAAGGATCGGGATCGGGATCGGGATCGGGATCGGGATCGGGATCGGGATCGGAATAGGGATCGGGATCGGGATAGGGATCGGGATAGGGATCGTAGGAAGGAGGACACGGAGACGACGCGGACGCGGACGCGAACGTGAACGTGGACCCGGAGGTGGACGCGTGGACGCGAAGCAGCGTGAATCGGATCGAATACGGTGGAAAGAAGAGAACGGGCGAGTGATCGCGCGACGAGGAGAGGGAGAGAAAGTGTGCGAGTGTCGGTGAAGGGGTTTTCGTGGTCGCCGCTCGGTCGCCCTCGGGGACGCTGAGGGACGCGAGTGCGTTTGTTATGCGTACCAGAACGTGGTACAGTGGCGGTTGACGGCGGCGGTGACGAAGACGAGGACGAGAACGAGGACGAGGACGAGGACGAGAATCGACAGACGAGGAGAAAGTACGAGGAGGAGGAGGAGGAGAAGGAGGAGGAGGACAGGAACGGCAGGATCGGAAGCAGCGACCGCTTCCAAGGAGGACGTGGACGCGAACGAGGAGGCGGAGGAGGAGCTGGAGGAGGAGGAAGTGGCGGTGGAAGAGGAACAGGTGCGAGTGCGAGTACGAGTGCAAGAAGCGCGGGTGCGGGTGTGGGTGCGAGTTCGGGATCGGGACCGGGATCGAGATCGGGATCGAGAACGGAAGCAGGAGCCGAGGAGAGAAAGAAGGAATCGACCTCGTTGCGAGACCGATCGAGAGTGCGTTCTTGTGTGTTGTCGCACGGGAGGAGGGGAGGGAGACTCGAAAGGGAGGAAAGGCGACGACATCGGCGACGAGGAGGAAGAAGGAGAGGAAGAGAGGTGCTGGAGGAAGACGAGGAAGAAGAAAAGGAAGGTAGTGGTTGGTTTCGCTTGTCTCGTCGTCGAGATCCACGGAGTTTAGAGCTTAGGAGAGAGGAAGAGGCACATCCCCCCTTCTCTTCTCTCTCTCCCTCTCTCCAGTTTCTCTGAGTCTCTGCGAGCGATCGTATTTGCGCGAACGAGCGGTCAACAGGAAGAAGAAACGATCGGAACGACGCGCGTACGTCGACGGTTCGACCACCGACCATACGAAGAAACGAAGAAACGAAGAAACGAAAAAGGATATCGAAGAGAAAAAGTGGTACGTGGTGATTTTTTTCCGTTTCCGTTTCTTTCTGTTCGTTTTTACTGGCAAGGGCTACTCTGTGTTCGTCGTGCAGACGAAACCTTTCGTCGAGTGTAGTGTGGTTTCTTAAAGTGGTGCCTCAGCACGAAGAGGGAATCGCCAGCAGGGCAGAGGCTCGAACGCATGTAGGAACATGGCCGCAACCAGCCCCTGCCTCCCTCTAGAGGTGAGTTCAGCGAAACCGGGACGGCTCTCGTTCCGATTCTTCGCCCTAGCGAATTCGTTGCCAAATCATTCTCCGTCGTCTGCAACGCTCTTCCCTTCTCTGTCGCTCGAACGTTGTCGACCAACGTTCGTCGTCGTTACGCGATTACAAATCCTTCCGTCTTACGTTATGATCTGTCGTTGTCGGTACATCACCTTCGACACCGTTCGTTTCCCTTTCTTTCTATTTATCTTATTCAACGTCGACAAACCTTCTGGATGCAGCCGTTTGCTCGTACTCCACGTTCGAGTCGGACTACCGGTGTGTTCGTTTTACCGCACCAGCGTGTACCGACTCGTCGCGTTCCGTCGAGAAGCTTTTCCACGCTTCACTCCGCTCGATCCGCACGAAACGAATCGCTTTGTCCATCGCCGTATCAACTCGAGAGATCCGTTGCGCGTCGCCAAGTTTTCGGAACTCGAGTCAACGATTCGAAGCATCGAATGCGGTGCTGTTTCCCGTTTGACCTCTTTACGAGACAGCGTAGCACGGCGGGGATCAATCGGCCCTTATCCGTTCGACGTATAAACATTTCAAGAACGCCGGCTTACCTTACCTCTACCTTCGAGTATCTCGTTCGTTCGTTCGTTCGTACGAAAGATTCGAACCAAAGGGAAACGAACGTCCGAGATCGATTCTATTCCGATTCTTTGAAAAATTCTGTCCATCGATTCGGTGCTCGTTCGATGGATCGGAAGAAAAAAAAAAAAAAATTACCGGCGAACGACGTGTCACGATACATCGATGAGTCGTTTCTCCGTCTCTGTCTGTCGTATCGCGTTGGCCCCGTTTATCCCACCGTTCTTATCGAGCTTTCATCGCGTCGCTTATCAGCCAGTGCTGTCTGTTCGTGTCCACGAATGCAACGTAGCCGACCAGTTAAAGGGAACGCCACGATCGCTACGCAGAAGTCGCGAACGCTCATCCTCGTCAATGTTATTGCGTCTGTCGTTCGTCTCCTTCTTCCTCTCTCTCTCTCTCTCTATCTCTCTTTGCTACCTTCCTTCGTTAAGCATCCGTCAAAGAAGCGATCGTATTTCCCGAAGGAGGGAGGAATCCTCGAGTTTCTGCGACAGACCTACGCTCACGCCTACGCACAGGCTGTCCTCTTTTTGCCCTTTAATCGTATCGATTAAATTCTGATGCGTCGCTTAATGGATCGAACCTTTGAACCTAACTTCTCCGTGAATAATTGCTTTAACGTTGTTCGGTGTTACGGTTGCGCGACTCGCTGGAAAAAAAAAGTTGAACAAGTATTTTCAAATTAATAGCGTCTGCGAGGATAGGCAACGAAAGGAGAGATAAGCAACGCGTATCGTAATATTTGTTCCGTTTAAAGGCAGAATCTGGTTGCACGGTCGGTCGCAGCGACGTTACCGTAATTCGGCGAAAAATGATTCAAAGTTTTTGCCATGTTACGAGGTCGTAAGGACGCGTGTTTAAACGGCCAACGGTTCCCGGTAACGAAATACCTAGAGTCCCGTGCTACTATTAGAAAATATCTGTAAACACGAGTGTATCGACTTTTAGAGTCACGATCGACCAAGAAAATTAACTGCCGAACTATTAGGCTTTCAAGCCTATGAATTCCATTGCCTACAAAGAATACTTGGCTGCGGTGGAAATCTCTGGTCAGACGGTAGCGTTCTTCGATTTTCGTCGAACGGAAATCCTACTTTTATCAGCGGCGTTTTACCCACGAAATCGTATAACACGGAGTACGTACGGCAGGTGTCCGCGTCGCATAATCGACCGTGTTAAATAATCGGCGAGAGAACAAGACTAATTAGAAACGAGTAGCGACGTTCATCCTGCACCGCGTCATTTTTCTTTCGTGCGCTCGCCACTTGCGAATACGTAAAGGTCGTAATTTGGCAATTTATTTTATACGGAGCGATTTATCGTTTTCGTTAAAAGGTCGAGCAATCGCAAGCGTTCGTAGCCACGCGACCGATCGAGCTTCGTCTCTGAAATGCTCGGGCTAACCGGCTCCTGGAACTGTCTCGAATTTTTACGCGTCTCCATCGAAAATACCTGAAAATAAAGGTCGACGACCCGAATCCAAACTGTTTTCGACGTGTCGCCTCTATCTTTGACTCGATCGTCGACTTTAAATAGTGCGCTTTCTAAGATGAAACTCCTGCCCTGATATTTGGCGAAACGAACGGGGAAGGGGAATCGCACGAATTGTCGTTAAGGCGATGAGAATGTCGAAGATAGCGCTCGAAGCAATTGAAGTTGGAAAACTACACGCGCGATGTTTGGGCTTCGTGGAATACCTAAAAGTGAAAACTCGCTGCATCCGAGCAACGAGTAAACCGTCAAACGCCAGGATAATTTGCGTGCGATCAAAATTTCCACGCTCGTATAACGTACAGCGCATAGATACGGGGAACGTAATATCCTTTCTGAAAGGTTGTGTCGAGGATTGCGAAAGGAGGTCGAAGATCCCGGTTCGAGTGTCCGACTGGACGTTAATTTATTAGAGATCCGTAAGGCTGGTTTGTCACGTAAAAGCCGGCGTTACGTAACTGTCAATTAAATAATGGCTCGAAGCGTGCCGGCCGGTCGTTTTGTCGTTCGTTCGGTTAATCGCGTCCCCCGTGCATCCAATCTCGATTCGATCGATCTAATGGACACGTTCGAGCGTGACTATTTCCAAGATAATACCGGCGAATAGCGCGAAAAAGCGAATCGCTTTTCCGTTCGTGTCACGTAAGTCGTCGCATTGTTTCGTCGGCGGTGAATTTTTATGAACTTGGACTCGAGAGATTCTCGATTCCTTGTGTTTCTCGTTGGAATTGTTTCCGCTAACCTAGTCGTTGCCAAAGAGTGTGTGTGTGTGTGTGTGTGTGAGAGAGAGAGAGGCGAAAATTTCTTATGTAGGCGAGAGGAGAGTCTCGACGATCTCGAGGAAGAAAGCTCGTGCCTAACTGACGATCCAAAAATTGCATCGGACGTTTTGGAAGGGCGAAGGAGGACAGCCCCTGTGGCGGAACGCTCTCTCGCCCCCTCGTCGCCAACGTCTCGGATCGTAAAAAGCCGCGAAATTGGGTCGAAATTTCTAGGAAAGCGTTACGTCGACTCGTATCAGGCCGATTGTCGAGGCTGATTGCTTTGGTGAGATGGGCCGAGCTAGCTGGCACGGAGGTTGGCAAGAATGGCTAAGGCAGTTGGTGCGCGGCACGTGTGAGAGCGGCCAGGCTTGGATTCGCAGTTGGTAGGACTGGCTCTGACGCCCGTAAAACGGGGAGTACGACGACGCTGGAGGAGTCATGGACGAAGGAAGAGGACGCGCGACGGGGGTGGAAGAGGATCGCTCGAGCGGCCGAGGAGGGGCCGAAAGGGCGGTATGAATGAACGATCGATAGATATATAGTTACTTGCTGCCAGGTATCCACCTTTCCGTGTATTTTCTCGGCAGACGCGAGACTATTCTTCCCAAAAGAATCTCGATTCCCACCCAACGACGTGGCTTTTATCCTCGGGGTTTGCCTACAACGGGATTAAGCTCGCCTGTGTATCTTCGACAGGTTTTTCTTCCGAACGGTTTTATTCTCTCAAACGCACGCTCTTCTCTCTTCCCCGCGTCTATTTTTTCCTTCTTTCGCTCTTTCGCCACTTTGATCGACCGTTTGACGCGAAGCTCGCAGAAAGTTGCTGGTTATCAGGCGCCGCGATTCCATTTTGCAAGTTGCTTTGGTCGAGCGAAGATTTATTCGTCGAAACTATCCAACGACGGAGGAAATAAACTCCATCTCGATCGTAGTATCGCGAGAGTAATTACGCGAGTCGCTGTCGGTGACAGCGACGTAGATCGGTCGCGGCGTGTTTCGCGTTCGGAGGAACCAGTCCGTTGGCCCGCGTATGTACACCGACGATTACGCTGGCGATTCTACCACGAAACTAAACGATTGCTCGGCTAGAATTCGGGAAACTTTGGCAACGGATCGGTCTGCTATCGAAACGAACCGTGCTCCGTAAAATCCGATCTCGTTTTGCATTTCAAACGAACGGAGATTACGCTCGAATTTCATCGAACTTTTCAAAGCGATTCCTGTAAATGGGCAAATACGCTTTCACGAGTTGCGCGATCGCCAACGTTTTTAGACACGCGAAAGAACAGAGAGCCGTACGACTCCTAACGACATATTTAATAATTCGAAAGCCGGCACGAAGCTTTCGGTTCCGCCCTGTACCGGTGATCGGCTAGATCGATATCGCGAAAGTTTCTTTGTGCACCAGGTCAACGGTGAACGCGTAGTGTGCGTGCACACGTTTCGACTATAGCAGGCTAGTTCGCACATACACGTCCTTCGTACATAATAAAGCTCGCATATTCCCTGGGGTCGACTATGCCACCGTAGGGATGCCTTTTACATCCACGATGATATCGCGCGCGCGTGCGTTTAATACTCACGGTTAGATCCGCTTCGTTCGTTTAACCTAATTGCCATCGTAGTTTCGTTGGATACAATGGGCGTCGGGCATACACGTACGTAGACATCGCGTGCAGTGTTTTTATTATCACCGGATAAAGAACCTCGAGGTTAGTTTCATCGGATCGGGCGCCGGAGAACGTTTCAGGAAAGAGGCGAGGGTGAAAGCGGCGGTATCGTCCACGAGTGACGCGTGGCTGTCAACATTTTCCGCGCAACTGCTACCCGTGTCTTTCGAACTCGTTGGTTTGCGAATTCGACAAAGTCAAAGGTCCTTTCCATAAATAGAAGAATCGTAGATCGAAGAAAGTTAGGCGAAACGTGGCAACCTCGACCGGCATTCGTCCACGTTTCCACCTTCTTATTTCCTGGAATATCGTGCGAGATGTGGAGAGTTGAAATTCCAGCGACAAAAGGGGCAAGCTGACATACGTAAGGCACGTTGCGTGGCGAAGGACGCGGGTTCTCGCTTCCCCTCTGCCGATGACCAATGGCGCTCGAATGCTTGGTGACCTCGTGGCGTAGGCGAAAGAGAATCCTGCCAGCGAATGCGTATATTATCGCGTGTTTGCGTGTATGCGTACATATACTGCGCATACGTCGACTTCGGCTGTATTCCGGATCGTCCAACTCTCTACCACTCCCCCCCCCCCCCCACGCCTCTCGATCCTCCGTGCCCTCCTCTTGGCTCTCTTCTTCTATCTTTTCTCGTACCACTTGGCAAAAGCTGGAGACACCGAGTCGCCCCGGTTGACCTTACTATTGACAAGGGCGACATCCCTGATTTATAAACCTTGGGCAGCGTAAGGAAACGAGCTTCGCGTTCTACGATACAAATACGTTGTTGGGGCAGATGTAGAAGCGGGTTTTGCCGATTTTGTTCTTAAGAATTCTTCGTCCCCGCGCTTATCCATCCGGAAGAGGTTGCTCTACGAACGGATTAACGGGGTAACAGACGAGCACCGAAGAAATCTTTCCGATGGAATTTGTAAAGCGCTTCGCCGCGAAAGAAACGTAATTGATGCCGCGCTACGAGCGCGGTGGAAAGTTTGAACAGCGGTAATTTATCGTGTGTCGTATTGGAAAAGTAGGAACGCTAATGTAAAAAACTGTGTCGACTCTTCCTCCTCTCTCACCCGCACGCTATCTCAACGATCTAAATAATCGTTTAAGTTACGTCGGTGTTATAACGTCATAGTTCAAGGATTTGAAAAGCGCGATTCAGCGTTCCAGCGACGCGTCTGGTTTCGTGGAACGTGGACGGCACGCGTCGCGTTCCCGCGTCCGACAACGATTCGCTTTCGGTTCGGCGAAGCCGACTAGCCGCGCTTTCAATTAGACGAATCGCGATTCATCGAAGGCCGAGAGTCGTATCATTCGTGCTAGAATGTTATAGTTCAAGGATCCCGTTGTCTACATCGAATGGCCTCGCCATCTATTTATTCGAGTTGCATTCCCCGGCGTTTTCTAGAATTCATCGCGTAACGACAATGCGAATCGACGCGGTCGAAACGTTGGAATTTGTCTCGGGATCGAAGTAAAATCTTTGGTCGAAAATGCGTTGCGATCGAGTAGAAAGAGATCGATTCGGAGCCAGACGCGTCCTGCCAAAAGCGGTACGAGAAGCTAGACGTTTGGAAGGCGCGGTAGAAAGGGCAGCGCTTGGCACGTCCGATCTTTTAAGTAGTACAAGTACGTGCGTGGTCAGACTAGCGAGAACAGCTACGGAAACGAGTTTGGCACACGCGCTACCGTAAGTACCAACTTTGCCATCGTAGTTTCTTTAATGGCTCGTTGGAATATTCAAACCTTGGCGGAGATTATCATTTACAGCTTTTCTCGTTGCGATTGACGAGATTTACAACGCAACGATAACGTTCCGACAAGCCGAACGTCGCGTAATTTTAATAAAAAGCGGGAAAAAAAGTGGCAACGTCTGTCGGGTTGATATCGAATATTCTCCGGTTACGCGTCTCTAGTATATATAAAATTTTAGTTGAAGATATTTGAAATAGATCGGTAGGTCAGCCGGTCAACTTCGAAGGGGAGAAGCGGTACAGCAAATCATCGGACTAGTTGTTCGACGCGCGTCAACTTCCCGGGAAATCTAAATTCGATTTTCCAACTTTATCGCTGTGAAAACAAACTCGTAATCGTTTGCACGTCGAGATATTGCGCGGAATTTCCACGAGTACGTCGCGTTATCGCATCCATTGACTCGGCAAAAATTGTTTTAGTCGCAGAAATTTCTAGGAATTATACGTGTACCCGAATTTGCATATTCTAATTAGCATCCTTCGGCGAACAGTGAACGGTCGGTTAATCGGTTCCCCTTATCAATGAATACGAGCTTCTTGGAACGGTTCTTTCACGGTCGCGTGTTTCGCTCATTCACTCGCGTCAGTCACCAAATCATCCATTCGAATACGTGGAACGACCGTTGCCGCCTCGTGCTTTATTTTCCGATTCACGAAACCTTCCTTCGACCTCCCGCCACCTTCTTCCTCCCGCCTCTTTCTTCCTTGCTCCTCCGCTGCGAGTCACGTAGGATTTCGCAATCCTCGAGCTGCCACGCGCGTTTCCCGCCGACCGCCACGATACGCGTAGGAGGAAATTTCGAGAGGTAGCCAGCAACGTTACCTCTGTAATGCCTGTCTTTGGTTACGTGTCCTACTCGATAGGAATCGAACGGCAACGTCTCGCCAACGTTCGGCTTCGTTGCACGAAAATAGGTCACTCAGGTCCTAGATACATAGGTATCGAAATGGTTCGTCTTTGATAGGTCCATACGTATCGTCGAGTGATCAAATCGCGTTTAAAGATACTGGAAGAACGGGCGATTTTACGAATGTCCGCGCTAACCGAGGAATCGAGGGAAGACGAAGCAGCGGCTGATTCTCTCTGGAGCGCTAAAACGAAACGTATCCGCACTGGTTGGTGCAACTTCTTCGGAAATGGCGTGTGTGGCGAGGAGCGTGGGCGTGGGACGAGTCAGACGTCTGGCCATGACGTTGTTCCATCCCCTTCCCTTCTCTTTCTCTCGATTCCTCTTTCTCGGTCGCTGTTCGTCCGAAAGAGTTAAAATCATAGATGCGCGTCTCGCAGCAGCGTTTCGAGACGTTCTCAGGCGCCAGACGATCTCGCTCGTTTATAGCCGTCCCCTTTCGTCTCGACGTTACGAGCCACATAGTTATACAGCTTTATCCTCGGTCGTGACCGGTGCTCGAGCACTCGCCAATCTGGAGACAACCCTGCCAGGAACCCTCTTCCCCTTCCAAACGTTCGCTCGTCCTTCTTTCACATTCTCATTCACTTTTTTTCCATCGCCGTTGCTCGTCGTTGAATCAGCAAACTGTCGGCGACCGCGAACGATCGACAGATCGTCCTCCCTACGAATTTTCGTGTCGCGCAAATCTAATTAATTCTGCCATCTGATCGGATTGACTCGCACACGTCGAGCAGAGAACAGTTTCGATCGACAGTTTCTCGATCGTTTATAAGTTTACGCGACGGATTTCTTCGCGTTCGGGAGTTAGGCAAATATTTGCAGGGCCAGCGATCGCGCCTCTTTCGCGCGTTTGCCCTGGGCTTGCCAGGGCTGTTTTGCGTTTCGACGTTTTTCGCCTCGGAAATCGTTTTTCGACTCGATATCATCGGCTGCGACATTCGATTTTATATGATTTATAGCATTCCACTATGCAACGTCAGTTAACCGGTCGTAAATTACCGCAACGATATCGATCTTTCGCGCGTAAATCAACTGGCATCATTTCAAAGTATATGTTCAATTTGTTAAAACATTCGGTGAAAATAAACGTTCGATTTTTCGTTGTACTCGTTCGTAGCTTTCGATCTACGAAAGTACGTTTGAAGAACAATCGAATATTCCATGGGACGATCTAACGTCTAATTCGTCGTAAGAAACTGCCTCCGAAAGTCTGTAATTCGATATCGAAGCGTAACGGTTTCTCTCGAGCGTCCTTCACGATTGCGAGCAGAAGTTTATCTTCGGGACGTGGCTGTCGCAAGTTTGGAAAATCTCGAGGAAAATTTGATCGTTTGAAACGGCGGCTGTAGTCGGAACGCGATTCGCGTTTTCGATCGACGCATCGCAGCGGAGCTAGAGTACTCGGTGTAATCGTTGCTGACCGACGGGCTGCTCTAAAACGCATGCGTTTAGACGCAGACGATGCGTTTATAGCAGCGACGACGAATAAACGCGTTAAAACGAACTCGTGTATCCGCTTTCTTCGCTACCGTGGTCAATTAAATTTGCATATTACTAGCACTTTTGCAAACGCTCGTTGCCTACGCTCTACGCTTCTTCGATAAAAAATTGTTTCTTCGCGATCGACGATTTATCTGCGAATATTTAATATCCGTTTGCTACTCGAAATTTCGTCTTTTCCCACGAACATGACATTTTTCCCACGTACTCGATAACAACGGCAGGATCATCGTCGATAATTTATCACGGTCGTCCGAAATTTTCGAAATTTCGATTCTATCGGACGAGCGGCAAATTTTCATTGCAATTAATAACATCGTCAGGTTAATACGAGAGTGATGTATGTCGTAGATATGTGACAAGAGTCGAGAGGAAGGTAGAGAAGTCGAGGGGATGCGGCTGTGATTAGGCAGTGCACGTAGATCGACGTACTCGCACACGAGGCACACGAGGTGCACGTAAACGTACGCAGTGACATAACGCGCGATCGCAGAACAATTCGTCGGGGGTGGTGGTAGCAGCAGGGCAAGGGCGCGTTAGGGGAACGGAGGGGAACTGTCGAAACGAAACGGATACACGTATTCGTCGCACACGTGTACAGCTGACGTAACCCCGGTTTCTGGGGGCAAATAGACCGAAAGGTAATTTTACCGGGCTATGTAGGCGGTTATTATGGCTAGGTGGCTCTTTAACGCTGGCCTTCTCTCGCTATCCGACACCCGTTTCTCACCGACGTCCGCCTGCGTTTACACGGGTTTAACGCGCAGACAATGCTATTAGCGCTATTTATGGTGCCTCAGCTTCGTATCAGGCTCGTCCGCATTAGACCGTGGGTATTTCAATTGCGCTCTATTATCTCTCCGTCTCTTCCCTTTTTCTCCACTGGAGCGCAAATTTTGATAAAATCTGGCTTTGCCCGGTAACCGTATTTTGGAAGGATCGCTATCGACAAAGTTGCCTGATTTCGAGATTTGGTCGAGCTTTCTATTTCGCGCGAATTCTCTCGTACGATTAACGTTTTTGAATCGGACCTAACGACGTCGTCACGAGGCAGTCGTAATAGCGTCATCGATCTGTCCCTGTATTTGCATCGGGGTAGTCGATGCACGTTCTTCGCGAACGATTCGCGAAATATGGCGAACTTCATCGCCGAGTAGTCGAGTAATCTTCAGGCTACCGCAAAGTAGCAACGTATTCGTCGCTACTACGTCGAAGCTCGCAACTACCTTTTCAGTGACGGTAGCGAAGTCGCGCGACAGTCAGAGTCGTCCGTTGAATAAAATCTGTAAAAATACGAGAGACCGCGCGCAACCGGTGATTTCTATATCCTCGTTAAAAGAATCGATAACACCTGGCACACTATCGATAGAGCAAGTATAGTATCCTTCGCGACATAGCAAAGTTGCGAGTCAAGGCGTCGAATAACGATTGATAGCAGCGACGTTCAACGTGTCTCTCCGCTTAACATCGTGCAAATTTCATTTCCTATAGTAATTTCTCAAATAGGAATGGTTTCTGGATGAATATCGAACGTTCTTTTTCGGCTTCCACGCGTCCTACCCGCTACGTGTTGCAAATGGGATCTCGTGGTTGAACGAGGCGCTGGGAATTTCTTTCCTCTCGCGAAGTTTATCCGGTACACGTGACGCAAGGTATCGTAGTATCGGATAGGTGGTACCGCGTGACGCGTGTCCGTTAGCGAAAAGTCTTGGCACGCTGTGACCGGCTGATGCGATTACCGCGGTCGATCGACCGCTGCCTGGAGCGCTTCGAATCGAATAATTAAGACGAACGTTATGCAGGGTGATCGCGTCGCTCGACGCCGAGCATAAGCGAACCGCTGCATCGAATTCCCCCGAATGCCGTTGCCCACGGCCGTACTACCTCGACCTAGATTTACGCACTAGCCACCGGTGTGCTGGGACGCTTGGACGTTCGCACAATCGCCACTGACCCAACAACACCTTTTTTGCGTTTACGAACACGTTGCGTTTACGATCGGATCACACCGTCGAACCCTAAACGCTAGGACCCAATGTTACGATCGCTTTCGTGTCGTTGTTTGGTTCTATAGATACGTTGCGTCGTCGGAGGTAGTTTGAAATTTCGAAAACGCAAAAAAGGAAAATAGTCGTAGACAGACGGTGGTAGGTTGGAAGGAGGTAGGCAGCCGGTTGACGGAAGAATCCTGCGAAAACGTAGAACAGGCTGGAAGGTACGCGGCCGGTAGTGGCGGTCGTGATGGTCGTGGCTCGGTTGACGTCACCGGACAAAATGGCGGAGAGGTGACGTCACCAGGAACCCCCTCTCTCTAGGTGGCTCCGCAACGTCGCCGACTGTAGCCTCGATATCGCGGAGATGCCAGAGAATCGAGGTGTGTGTGTCGGAGAGAAAGCGCGACAGGGAGAGTGAGAAAGAGAGATAGAGGGAGAGAGAAAGAGAGAGAAAGAGAGAAAGCGCGAGACGGTGGAGGTGTCGAACGGGTGGGCGCCGTGATGCTCGCGTCACAGCGCTTTCGGTGCTCCGGTGCTTTTTGGCAAGATCGTTTCGCGCATTTAGAGGGCGACATTAGCCGGCTTTTCGGGTAACGATCGCGGTCGCAGCGCGGCACAGCTGGCTGCCGGGAGACGCCCCGGAGACGCGTTCTCGCGGAGAGCGACGATTGCAGCCTGTGAACGAGTCGGCGACGATGCTTCGACCGGTGCTCGTAATCCTAAGGATCGTTCGATCGGCTTTGGTAGCGTGCACGTGGTGGAAAAACACGGGACGAGGCAAAGGGTAGGTAGACGGACGAGCAGAGGTTGAAAGGTAGGAAGGTAAGCAGCAGACAGCAAGATGCCGGACACACGGGCGGCAGATATACTGCGCACGTGGCGCAGAGCGGCGATTCGGCTGCGCGCCAGCCCGAATCCCTGCGACCCAGGGTGGTGCGACCGGCGCACTCGAGCTGCTGCGATTCTTAGTCGGCCGCCAATTTCATCCCCCTATCTTCTCGTCCCTCTTCCCTGTTTTCTCGCTCTCTCGCTCTTCCTTCGCCCTATACCCTTTCTTCCGCTCGAATATATTCCTCTCGACCGTTCTCGGTTTAACGTTAACCTCTATTCGGGCTGCGCCTCGTACCGCGTGGGAGCTGCTTCAAGGATGAATCAGGACTCGAGCACGATAACGCCTACCCCCCACCCGCATCACGCTTATTTCATATCGCGTTTTTCTAACCCTCGACGATTCCTCCGTGATTTCTCCGTCATTTACCTTTCTCTTTCTTCGAACGAGTCTCGTCGCGTTTCTTCCGCCCGAAACGCTTTTCAAGAGTGATCGCGATTGGCACGTTCATCGAGAAATCGAATGTTCGCGATACCTTGCTCTCGCGGATGTTTGATTTTCGCTCGTAAACGGGACGCCTGCGCCGATTAGTCGCGGTATAGATGTATCGTGCGATATTACCGTGCTTGTTTCGAGAGCTCCGAGGCTAGGAAGTTTCTGGTTGCGTGCAAACCCGGTTGCTTAAAAAACACGATACGGTTGATATCGTTGATAAACTTAGCCCCAATTCGCTCGAGTTTTTTTTTACGCATTACCGAAAACCGATCTACAACCACGATGTACTGCAACGGCTAGAACGTTCAGATCGTTGATTCGTCGATCTTTTGTAGAAATTAAGGATAACAGGGATAGTCTCTCGTATTAGTGGCTGACTAAACGACTTCGGGAAGGGTTAACGCGAGAATCATGCACACCGATACAACGATTTTCAAGGAGATCCGTTATAGCGCGGCGTCACGTCTTTCATATTGATTTCCCGAAAGATATTAATAACTCTCGAGAAGTATCGTCGATAACTGATGAGCCATAATAAACTTTTAAGTGCCGTCCCAGTTGCTACGAATAGACACTAATCTCGATGCTTCTCGACGCTGGAACGCCGTTCCGTCGACTAGGATGTCGGACGAGACGCTGCGACACATTTGCTTTTTTTTTTATAGCATCCGGATAATTGTTCGTTGCCCGAAAGCAGAGATTCAAAGGGCCGATCATCGAAAATCGAAAGAAACGAATATCGTGCACCTCGAACGTTTTCTCGCGATAGTTCGGGTCGGAAAATTCGATATCGCGCATATTTATACCCGCAACAAGATGAAAAAAATGGCCTTCTCTCACGACTGCTCCCTCGTTAGTTCACGATCTGGAATCGAAGGCCAATTATTTTTGCGTGCACCTTCCTTGTCCCGTTCGCCGGTTCGCGAACGTTCCATCTCCTTCGGGCCGTAACCCGACCAGCTATTCTCATGTTCCTTCGTGAATTTTTCTAAAGTAAATTCGCGAGCTCTGCAAATTCGTCGGTTCGATCGGTAAGAGTCAAGGATGGTATTTGCGCAGCAAAAATACGCCGTCCAACCTTCCTCCGTTCCCACGTTTCTCCGTTCCGGTAAACGTTTTACGACCTTTCGCATTTAAGAACCGCGACGTTCCCTTCCGTTTTCCTCGAGAAACTGCACGACGTAATCAATCGGTTACGGTCAAACAGACTTTAGGTTTTGCGTCGGTGGTCCGACCATACGCCGGCTAATTCTAGCCAACTACGATCCGCGGCGCCGAATATATTCGATCGATAGGATTTCAGCCTTTCGCAGGAAATCGTTCACGCCGAAACGATCTCGAGTTCGTTGATCTCGTTGGTAACGAGTCCGTCGACTTTGCCCCGCGTCGCTTGGAAAAAACGATCGAATCGTGAACATTCGGACGACGTAGCGCGTTTGGGCATGCGCGAACGAAACGATCGAGATCGTCGGAAAGACGAACGCATCGAAGAGAGAGAGAGAGAGAGAGAGAGAGGGGCGAAAGAGCCCTTGTATTAATTACCGCGAATAAAAAACACGGATGGCCGGCGACACGAGGGTTTGGCACGGATCTCGGTGCTTCGGATCGTGGCTCGGTAACCTGTAAAAAGTCTTTTTGGACGGCGTTGCCTAGCATAAATCGCGATTAACCTTCGTCACGGGTTTTTAACTCGGATTTTTAGCTCGACGACGCAAAGTTAATTCGCCTCTCGCAATTTCGAATGGGAGAGCATGGTGTCGCGACTCGTTCCTCGCTAATTTACCGAGAAATCCCAGGGACCCTCGGGTCAGCAACGATTTCTATCGTAAATCGCTCGGAGACGCGACGTTCCTCGGGCTCGATCGCCAGCCATTCGGCGGAGCGAAACTCGGTTGCTCGTGCAGAATCGGGCGTTAACCGAGGCCGGTTTGTCCGACGAAGAAAAGCGCGAACGATTTCGACTCGGCGCGCGTCCGATCGGTTAAATTCCGAAAGTTTTCGCCCGTGTGCAATCGGCAATAGGTTACACCTGTTGCTGGCGTAACGATCATCGAGACGGCTCGAACGAGGACCGAGCGATGTTAGACGATGCGACGCGTCGGTCTCCGCTGTCGAACTGTTCGAAGGTGGACCGTGCTAGCTCATTTTCGAGAGTACTATCGATCTTACCGATATATGGGCTACGCTTTATCAATTATTCGCGCTTCGATCTCAATAATTCAGAGACCTTCTATCGGACAGAACGGACGAACGAACAGTCAATCTGACAGGGAGTCGCTTGCAATTCTAACGCGCTTCCTTCGCGTTTAACCAGCCTATCCGAGGGACCTTGTACGGAGAGGAAAAGACGACTTTTGACGAGACGAGTTATTTCGATTTGTGCAAAATGGGTTGGATTTAAAACGTAAACAGTCGAAAAGTCAATTTTCTGGTTCGAACTTGGTTAATTAAACGTTGACGTAACGAATGAGAATATAACAGCGATGATTGCGTCGATAGGTAACATTGTTATCGTTATTACGACACCGTGGCTGACTGATAATGCCGTGTTGATGCGTTTCGCGTGTACGAGGTCGGCGTAGGTGGCAAATTACCGCTTGCATCGACAATGGACTTCGTATCTACGGCTTGATTAAATTAAATCGTTATTAATTGATCGACGAGATTGCGCGCGTCCTCTCGTTTCGATCACGCTGTTCCTGTACGCGTAGAGCATAGATTTGAAAAACGCCGAGGACATTGCGATTTTTAGATGCCGAGAAATCGTGGAAAACTCGTGCCGCATGCCAGTCTCGCGAAATTTCAAGTCGTCGCAACCAGACGACGTTTGTAGTTTGCGTTGATCGAACGTTCCGAGCAACGGTTGTATCGACGAATGAATTGCACCGATTCGATGAGTCGAAACACGTTTACGCGATGTATCGGTTTACGCAGTTTCGCCAGCATTGACATGAACAACGCGCAATTAGTCTCTGCCGTGTCGCGAATTACGCAAACACGTCCGATCGACGAAGGATAATCGCGAACCGAGTTATAAAGGGATACGACCGAACGAATTCGATGTCGGATGTTAGGTCGGCGAAACGAGGATACCATTTTTTAAAGAGCAAACTCGTCGCCGTTAGAAATTTTGCATTATCCGATTACTCTCGTCGTAGAACGAAGGGCGTCGCAGGCATTCTCGAGTCCCAGCGTTCTCGGAAGAACTTACGGAGCACTTTAGTGGGCTCCAAGGAACATCCCCAGTGTAACTACCATCGATCAAGGATATATTCGTTCGCGCGTTGTGCAAATTCAGCAGCCAACCTTTTTCCTAGAATCGGTGAATTGGGAAAAGAAAGGTTGGCCAATCGAAATACTTTTCCTATCGTATCTGTTGCGTATCGTCGGAGAAACGGTTGGATCGTCGTAGAGGGCGATATCGACGGTAAACGATCTGCTCGCGGTTCGACGCAACAAGGAGTTGATCGTCTTGTTGGTAAACGAGCTAGAACTTGTTAAGGATGGTGACGCTGATCGCGGCTGAATAGAGAGAATCGAGGCTCGGTGAATAGAACGTAATCTGGCAACGAGGCTAGCCAGCTATGTATCGAGCTAGAAGGCACGCAGCACGCGACAAAATGAACGGATGTCCTATGCGGTATCCTTGTCGCGAGTTATTGCATTACCGGCTACCTTGATTGCACTTTCCTACGAGTAGAAGCCACGCACGTGGCAGGCTTCTAGCTGCAAAAGTCTCGGCTAATGTAGTTAATTAGCCCCAGCGGCGTATTATATGCTCGCGCTGGCCATTAACGACCTCTCTGGCGAAACACTTGGCAACTACCATCCGACCAGGCGATTCTTATCCTCCCAAAAATAATCACGCTCTGTACGTATATTCCTGGCGTATTTGATCGCGTCGCAATGCCTCGGTAGCGTGACTTTGCATTTCTTATCTCGACAGGCGGAATCTCTCGCCGAAATTGCTCGGTCGAATGTCGCGTATCACGAAAGTCGAACGCGATCGCGTCCGCTTCTCGCGGTCGCGTATTCGTTTCCGTGTTTGCCGGTGACACGCCGCGAACTACGAGTTTGCAAAATCGATGGTATCCTCTGGTGGCAAGGTGTGCCGTCGCGTACGCGTGCCCGATAACGTATCGTGAGTTTTGCTCGCTGGCTAACGCCTTTTATCTTGCGTGATTTGCAGGTTGGCAGCGCAAGAGGCGGCACAAAGGGACCCTGGATACGCGAGTCAGTACAGGAGAAGGCCGAGGTTGGCCGGACTGAGTGGTCTCGGTGACTGGACTAGCTTTGGAGGGGAGGTAAGAGGCGAACTCGAAAAATCTACGTGCTAGTTTCTTTGGTTTGTCGCGGAGGGATCGGGTATCGTTGGGCATTCGCCCCCGAGAGCGTGTCGTAACGTGGAAACGTTCGGTTTCTCGGGGAAAAGCGGTCGCTATCGATCGGAAAAGAATCGCGTTGGGTTTATAGAGTATCGGGGAAGGATACGGATGGTAAGAAAGGGGGTAGGATGAGATTAAAGGGAAGGAAAACGTTGTAAACAGGTACCTGGTCTGGTGGACATGGCGCCAGGCCGGGATCAGGGCGGAGGGGCGGGTGGCGGTGGGGCAGGTGGCAAGGGCACTACGTCGTTGTTCATCCTGTCGGAGGATAACTGCATCAGGAAGCATACTCGCTTCATAATCGAATGGCCGCCCTTCGAGTACGCCGTCCTGCTCACCATCATCGCCAATTGCGTAGTCCTCGCCCTCGAGGAGCACCTGCCGAAGCAGGACAAAACCATACTGGCGCAGAAGCTCGAGGCCACGGAAATCTACTTCCTCGGGATCTTCTGCGTCGAGGCGAGCCTCAAGATCCTCGCCCTTGGCTTCGTCCTCCACCGTGGCTCCTATCTGCGCAACATCTGGAACATCATGGATTTCTTCGTCGTGGTGACCGGGTGAGCGAATCGTTTTCTATTATTCTACGCTACCGATAACTCTCCCCTTTCTTCTCCGGGACGATCTTTGACAACGGGAGGTCTCGCTTTTCCGTATTCCTCCGCTCTCGGTTCGAGTTCGAAAGCCCCGTCGATCGATTTGCGCGCGTGCGAGAGAGAGAGAGAGAGAGACGTAAAACAGCCGAGGAATACGGAAAACAGGGACCGTCCTTCGTTAAAATTCGCGAAAGCTCATCGCTCGAGTTTCACGTACTTTCGTTTCCTTCTACTTTTCACGTTACTTTGTTTCACCGCGAACTCGCTCATCATTTCATTCTCCATCCCCCCGTGTTCTTCTACTCCGTGCAAACGAACGAGCGCATTCTTGCTCTTTCCACTTTTTTCCATCTTCCACTGTCTCTTTGTCTCTCTGTTGGTCTCTCGGTTGGATGGCGATGCATCGCGCGCCCGCACTCGCTTCGTCTCGTAAGAAAACGCACGGAGAGGAAAACAGTGGACGAGGAGAATGTCTCGTACTTGGTCAGGCTTTGATCGAATTTCCAGCGCGTTCCGTTTCGATGATTTCGCGTTTAAACGACCACCTCTCTTGTCCCTCCGATTACGCTCGCCTCGAGGAGCCCCGTTTACGGAGAAAGCCTTTCTTTCCGCGTCGTTCGCCGCGTCCTACGCATTTCGATTTGCTGGCCGACGATCGATTCGACGTCGAAGAGAGAAACGTTTACGCGCGAACGAAAACTCGCAAAACTTGAAATTTAACGACGACGCAACGAAAGGATCTTTCTCCGCATTGATTTAAGATTTAAGGAGATCGCACGTCGATCGGTTTTTTTCGGCCGAGCAGATAGATTCTAGAGTAATCCTTGGATTAGGTCGATGACCGTGTTCGCCGAAACAAACGTGGACGTCGACCTGCGTATGCTACGTTCCTTCAGGGTCCTCAGACCGCTAAAGCTGGTTTCGAAAATTCCAAGTGAGTCAGTCACAGTTCTGCGAAACGGCAAACGATACAAACGCCATAAGTAACAGTACAGAGTGCAGTAACAGAGAACAGTCGAGCAGCAGATTGATAACTAACTAACTAACTAACTAATCCCCCGTTGTTCCTGGCAGTTTGTGTGCGTTCGACTAGTCTCCTTAGTTTTATATACGTTTCATCTTTCTATTACAGATTTATTAGTTTCTATCCTTTTAGTTTCCTTCTTTAGTTTTCCCGATTATTTATACACGTTTTTCACGTCGTTTAAGCGTTCCGTTTTTTATCGTTGATTGACCACCACTTAGAGGCTATGGGTGTATTAGAAACAGTTGATTGACGCTAGATGATCGTTGGCAGTTTGATGATCGATATTAATTGAACATAATATCTATATATATATATATTCTGTGTCCACGTGGTTTGCGTAATTCGAGTGTCTTATACGTTATACATATATATATATATCTATGCGTATTATTGATATTCTACTGTCTCTATAGAGGACTTGCGTGAATTAGTCGCTAGTGTTATATTGCGTTACTATTTGCTCTATATCTTCTGTCGTTATGTTCAGTTTTGTGCACAAGTTATTCGTACATTTAGAGAGTTTCAAAGTCGACAAATTAGACACATACATACGCACGCACGCGCACACACACACATACACACACACACACACACACACACAGAGTGGCACGCACGCACACACTTACGTAACACACGGCGCGGATATATCGGCACGTCGGGTCATCGACGAAATCTTTGGCTTTTCATTAGGGAAGGAAAAGTTATCGGACGTGCGATGAATTTTCGTTGCCGCGATGCCCGACGAGTATCTTTAATTCGCCGTTCGAATTTTTTTTCGTATTCAGCTCACGTAGCGTCTAGCACGTCAGGTGTATCGAAAATTTCGAGAAAATATTTCGCTCGCATACGACGCGATAAACGGCCGAAGACGAACGAACGACCGAAGCGAATTCGATTTAAACGGTCTCGCTGATGTTTCGATGCTCGTTGAACAGCGTACGAATTATAATATATACGTTAGATTTCTTTCGATTCGAAACCTGTCGTGTAACGCGGAATACGCACGCGTATATTTAATACACACGTACACACGCAAAAAACACGAAACTACTGGCCTGCAGGTGTCTCTATATTTAGCAAACTCTATCTTTAGTCACAGTCACTGATTGATAGAATTGACTATACGTTGGTAAATAGGTACATGTTCTAGAACAGTAACGTATTCGAGCAAGCTCGTGTTTGCTAGAGAGTGGTACCTTTAGACATCCTCGAGAGACCGAGTCACAGTCCTACACAGACTTTTAGACTTCGACCGAGATATCCTCTCTCTGATCTGCTTTCCCTTCGATCACGGTCCTCGAAATTTCTCTTCCCCACGATTACTCCGCAACACGAATCATAGCGTGCGAACGAATTCGGATTCCTCTTACCTAAAAAAGAAAAAAAAAAAAAAAAAAGAAAAGAAAGAAAAGAAAAAAGAAAAAAGATACCAGGATGCAAATTCAACGTTCGAGAATGAAATCAATTTTTCTTCCACGCTGACCAAGATTCTGCCATGATTCGACGAAGATTTCACGAAGATCTTACGAAGAATGCAAACTCTGCAGTATGGGAAATCTTCCTATTTCGCTTCTAATTTATAGACATTCCCAATTAGCGGTGTATTTTAGGGCCCGAACGATCCTAGCTATATTTAGGACGCCAACGTTATCGACGATCCGTCGTGGTCGTTTTGAACGATAAAATCAGAACGAAATAAACGGATGATTAAACGAAACGATCCGTCGATATTTTTGCAATCGACAGAGAACGGGGGTAAGCTTTGTACGACGAACGAGTTGAACGACCGCGACGGATGTTACGTTTATTATCTTCGTGGAACTAGAGTTATAGTTAGCAGAGGATCGTATTCAACGGCATCTAGAATTAGAATCTCGCGTGAGTAACTTAATAAGAATTTCCTCTCTATCCAAGCGTCGAAATCCTCTTGATAAAAGAAATCATTAAACGTTTAATCTCTTAGCGTAGTTGCTCCATCCCGTCGACCCGTTAACCCGTCTCCATGCTTTCGATATTAAGCCGAATTGATCGAACTTGGAAACCGTTTTCTCCGCCTTTCGCGATTATAGTTTAAAAGGTGATCCAACGATGCGCTAATTCGATAAGCTAATCCGACGCTGTGACAATCGAGAGTCGAGCTTTTTGTCTTTGAATTCGATTGTACGTTTACTTTCACGTTCAGTCGCCATCGATCGCAGTACATACGCGGAAATACGCGACCAGTTAAAAGTTTTATTATTCGCGCTTTCGCTCAAAAGTCCTAGGGTTTCGAAAGTTATTATATTTGCTTGAAAATTGGAAAACGGTACAAAGTAACGATACGTTTTATCGAAAGATTTAAACGAAAGATCGCGTTATATCATCTGTTATTTACGTTTAACGTTATCGATAGTGTAATTATTAACGATAAAAGATGTCTCCTAGTACTTTTGAGTGTATATCGGATCCGCTTATCAGCACGCAATTTAGTCATAGTCGGCATAGACGTAGTAGGAAATGGTAAAGAACGGTCGCGTTTAAAGTCGCCGATCATAGAATTTCATCCCCTGTCCGTCCGACCTACATAGTTTGGAAAGGCTATAGAAAACGTACGTTGAGATAAAATTGATTTCGTGTCGTATATATTATAAGGAAGAAAAAGAAGCGAAGATATATCGGTCCCCGACGAGCTTCACCCCGATTAGACATTCTCCCATTTCCCATCGGTTAGGTCATAGAACGCTAGTTACCACATAGTTGTGTAGCTTAAGTACTTAAGTAGCGTGAGTATTAGTGTAATAGAGTAGAAAGTAGTAAAGTGTGGCGGGGTGTGTGTGTTTTGGGGCAGGTTCATCACGGCGTTCTCGCAAGGCATAGAACTGGATATGGATCTGCGCACGTTGCGTGCGATACGCGTGTTGCGACCGCTCAAACTTGTCTCCGGCATACCGAGTGAGTAGCGTTTCAATACAATCGGCCATGAAAATCCAGCCGAATCGAACGAAACGGCCTCTCCGTCATTCTCTTCTTTTTTTCTCTATTCTTCTTTTTCTTTTTTTTTTTTTTTTTTTTAAGTATCACTCGCTCGTCAGATGTTTTGGCACTTTTCGAACGATCAGTTCGCTTTCGAGTCGCTATTGAAAATAATTTCCAGCCACGAAGAAAATTTAAGTATATCGCACGTTCGATTCCGTTCGGTATACGGAGCGAGCTAATTTTTTTCTTAGAAGAAAAAACGCGAAAACACGAGGCTCGGTGCTCGAGGAACGCGCATTCTGATTTGCCTCTGCCTCTGCAATTCGGATACTTCGGGGATCGATCGGATCTTCGATTCTTCGAAACGTTTTCATTGATCGATAACTGCTACGTAGATCCGATTACGAGCGAACCGACGACTAAACGTTTCAGACATAAAGCTCGTAGTTCAGTTGTAGTATTAACGTTATTTGCAAGTATATATTTTTATATCTATATATCTACACGTAGATGCCTTGCAACGTTAGAACGACTATTTTGTTTTACGTAGCACCACCCAAATAGCTATATCTTTTGAGAGTTGTATGCTGTGTCCATGTAACAAGAACGAAGTATCTCAATTGTTTAGCCGCTGTGGATCCTCGTATCGATAATACAAACGCCTTTATTTAAACACGATAGTCGAGCGTTGATTTCGTTTCGGGAGCTTGGCTTCGGGAAAAAAAAAAAAGAAAAGAAAAGAAAAGACAGTACGGCACGCACGCTTCCCCGAGCAGCGAGGAAAAGTAAAGAGACGCGAAACGAGTAAAAAGAGAGTAAATAAACGCTTGGAGGGCGCGGTGGTTGGGCCTGAATTACTCCTGTCGAATTTCTTCCAAACAGGTCTCCAGGTGGTGCTCAAGTCTATTATCAAGGCAATGGCGCCGCTTCTGCAGATCGGTCTGCTGGTGCTCTTCGCCATCGTGATATTCGCCATCATCGGGCTCGAATTCTATTCGGGAACCCTGCATAAAACGTGTTACAGCATCAGGGATATCAGTGAGTAAACCGCGTCGAGAGAAGCGTTTCTTTTCTTTCGTTCGATACAATTTCGTTCGGAAAACAAGAGCCGGAGAGAGAAAGCGATCCGTCCAAGTACTAGAGTCGTTGACGAATGCGAACGAAGAAGAACCGATCGGTCTGACGTTCACTCTGTTGTAGATGTAATCGTGAAGGAGGGCGAACAGGCGAGCCCGTGTAACACGGACAACAAATCCGAGGCGCCATTCGGGGCCCACGTGTGCGACGCGAACATCTCGACGTGCATGGATCACTGGGAGGGACCAAACTTCGGCATCACCAGCTTCGACAACATCGGATTCGCCATGCTCACTGTCTTCCAGTGCATCACTATGGAGGGCTGGACTGCCATATTGTACTGGGTAAAGCAAGAGATATGTCCTTCAGTGTTAAAAACTCTCTGTCTCTTTCTCTCTCTGTTTCCTATATACGTACGTTTCTCCGTTTCGTGTCGTCACGTCGCGCACCTACCCCGAGTCAACGCGTATCAAACGTGCCGATACTTTCTCCGTTCCATGTCCACGTTTATTTATTTTCCTATTCGCATCCGTCGTTCGTTTATCGCCAAATTTCTCTCGTTCGGCTCGAAATCGACCGCGAACGACAAAGACTCGGTTTCGCCAAGGGGAAAACCACCTGGCGTTGCGAGTGGTCGATTCGAGTCGTCGATTCGACGAGAGTACGTTTCATTCTCTCTGTCGTTTCACTTACCTACCCTATATATGTATACCTTTCTTCCATTGCTTGCCGTCGTTCGCTACTTTTAATACGTCTGTTGAAATTTCTAAATGTGATCGTATACTTCGTCCCTTCGTAACGGTCCTTCTATCCTTGTCCGATCGTCCCTTGTCTGTGTGCCCGTGTTTATTTCTCACCCCCTTCTTTTCACTTTATATCTGTGTCTGTGCCCTATGACGTCTCGCTTCCGCCCGTCTCATACTTGTTCGTCGGAACCGAAGAGAAATGCTTGCAGATGTTTTACAGCTAACACTGACCTACATGTTCACCTTGCTCAGTATAACACTGTCAGTTTCAGCCCTCTTTGCAAATCTTGGTGTTAATCGCATTTCTTTTTGTAAGCTTCGTACTCCGCGCTACCGGAACTCGAAGAACTTCAAACCGCGCGATCCTCCGTCGGAGGATCTTGAATTTCTTCGATTCGGTTCCGCGCACAACGATCGATATCTTTCGTTTCTCGGTACGATGGAAATTCCTTGTCTATCTTTCTTTATTTTTTTTTGTTTTTTTTTATATATATATTTTTTTTTTTTTGGCAAATCGTATCTTACAAATAATACATGCCTGTTGTATGAGAAATGGCACTGCGATATCCATGAAACTGTTGACCGTTGTCTCTTTGTATAGTGTTAATATGTTCTCTCTTCTTTCTATTTTTTTTTTTTTTTTTTTTTTTCGTTTTCTAATCACTGTCACCTTAAGTGTTGTGTGTAATCGACTAGTCGTGTTACTCGTGATTCGTAACGCTGCACGATGAGCGTACGGATCGACGAGCGTGTACCTCGAGTTTCATTCTTGCAACTCGAAACGAAATTGGCCTTCGCGACGAGGGAAATTGGTGCTGTTTCTTGCAAGGGAGAGTTAAAAACGAAAGCTCGAAGATTCTTAGAGATAGATTCCCAGCGGGACGAGAACAAGTGAAAAAGGGAAAGGTGGGAGGGGAGTGGGGAGGGGGACGAAAGGTTAAGCGTCTCGATGTTTGTACGTCGTATGCCAATCGTTTGGTTTCGATCATCGCGATCGATGCGCGTGACAGCTGCGTGGAATCGGTGACTCGCGCTCGCACACGTAACATGGGCTTCACGTGGCTCTGGTCAAATTTGCAGACAAACGACGCTCTTGGCAGCACGTACAACTGGATTTACTTTATACCATTGATCGTCCTTGGCTCATTCTTCATGCTGAACTTAGTTCTCGGTGTCCTGAGCGGGTGAGTATCCTCATTTTCGATTATCGCGATCCTCGTTCACGTTCGTCTCTCTCTGATTTGCCAATTTGTCGGATTTTTTACGAATTTTACGAACACGTAACAAATCCACGGTGGACGTGAAACGTTATTCGCTTTCTTACTGAACTATGTAAAAGAGAATCTTGGTATTTGCACGTGGAAGAAAAATGTCTCGTGGATTCGTCGCGTCGACGAGAATTCGTTTATTCGAAGTACGAACGGCTCAACGACTCGGGTGAGGCAGTCGCGGTTTCAGCCAAGAACGGCCGATTACGTTTCTTTCTGTTCGTCAGGGAGTTTTCGAACGAAAGAACACGCGTCGAGAGGCGGGCGGCTTATCAGAAAACAAAGAGAAAGCGTCTATTCACGACTGCGTTCAGTGCCTACTTAAAATGGATCACTCAAGCAGGTTTCGAAACGATCGATCTTTCCTTAAGTTCGTCGCGCTAGCCTTTTACTCGCTGGGTAGGCGAGTCGCCAGTAGCAGTAGTAAAGCCAGAGTAACTGGTCGTCGCGCTACGTACCTTCCGCTAGTAGTACAACCTGTAGTTGTTTGCCCCGATAGACACCGGCGTCGCGGTTAATACGATACGTCACGTGCCGTTATTATAGAATCCTTGGTAGACCCACTCGCTAGGTTAGAATATACTCGGCGACGACTCGGATATTCGCTGGTTAAAGTAACGCGCTTAAAGAAAGAAAAAGGGGAAAGGCGTATTTACGTGGAAACGATCCCTTGTCGTCCCGTGTAACGCTGCTCTATCATCTTTGTAACGCTTGTAGAGAGTTTGCGAAGGAGAGGGAAAAGGTGGAGAACAGGCAGTCCTTCCTGAAATTGCGAAGACAGCAGCAGCTCGAGCATGAACTGTACTGTTACCTGAATTGGATCTGCAAAGCAGGTTAGAAAGTCAACATGCCAGCTACATCGTTTATCGATCGCGCACCCTTTACGGCTAACGTCTTTTTTAGGCTGTAAACTCTCGTAGCTTTTGTCCTTTTTGTATCAGTCATTTTACGCATCGTCTAACGATAGGTCGATCCATTTTCGTTCGACCGAGTTCGCTTTCGTCTTCTTCGTGCGTTCCACCGTATAGAGAGTAAATATACGTTGTTATTTGTAGAGGAGGTAATACTCGCGGAAGAAAGGACCACGGAAGAGGAGAAGAAGCACATATTAGAAGGTTGGTGGCTGGGTCTCGTTACGAATTTCTTTGGTCGACGAGAATGTTAAAGCGTATCGAGCGAGTGACAGAGGAGAAAAAAATGTACGTATGTTTGCAGGAAGAAAAAGAGCCGAGGCGAAAAAGAAAAAGCTTGGCAAGAGCAAAAGCACGGATACGGAGGAGGAGGAAGGCGACGACGACCAGGACGACGGTGAGTTGTATTTTTCCCCGCTCGACGTTACCTCTAACGCGTATATTATCTTTGACCGCTCTTCGATCGAAGATCGAAACGTTAATAATCTTTGAAACGATTCAGACTCTAACGAAGGATTTCGCATTGACCTTTGGTGAACCGACCATCGTTCGTGCATCGTTCGTAATTGGATAGAGGACGTTAAAGAATATTTACGTCTTACGATCATTCTCTGTTCGCATTGGGGAGAAAGCATCGTTTCGCTCGTTTTCTCTTTCATTTCCAAGTCTCCCTCGGCGTTACTTTCTATTTTGCATATTCATGTTCATCGGCGTTGCAATCGACGCGTTAATAAACCAAAGTCGGATGGTCTCACGAGTAATAATCTTCGCCTTCCCGTTGAAATTCTATCCACGATCGAACGAACGAACGAAGAAGAAATGCAGAAGTTGGCGCGAGCGAGAATCGCTCGTGGGACGATCTGACGTTCCTTCTGATTTCTGTTTCGCATCCGATAAAGAGCGACACTTTAATTCCCTCGACCACGGCGACGAACATTCTAGACACACGCTATCAGATGCTCCTCTTGTTTCAGTGCCTAAGAAAAATCTGAAAGGTAACTACAACCAGACAGTGTTACGATTCGCAAAGAGCAACGTAAACGAGGCTGTATTCGTAACTTGTTTTCGTATCTGTTTCCTCTGTGTTTTTCCTTTCAAAGGTTCTTTCGTTTCACCTATGACGCACGCGACGAACCGTATCAGTACTCGCAACACGCACATACGCGCGCTCATGTACACACGTAGATCAACGAGATTTTTGGACGTGCCGATTTTTGGGCATGTAGACGGGCGAATCGTTTCCGATTCGCTTTGCATCGCTGCATATCTCGCATCTTCCGATCGAACAATTACCCTCGCGTAATTAAAGTACATACATACATACACATAAAGAAAGACAGCGCGACAAAGCGAACGAAGAAACTTAAACGTCTTCGAAATTCTCAACACTCAGAAATTACGACACACTACGGTGAATCGAGGCGTTTTATCTTCCTTTTTCTAAGAATTGCTTCTGTTGGCTGGTGTAATTGTGTATACTTGTATTTATGTATATTTATACTTACCGATCAGCCTGGGGCATTCGCGAGAATCGCCGATACCTGTCGTTCTTTCCGTTCGTTGATGAGAATTTCGCGTTTCATCGATATCGATAAAACGACGAGTCGCGAATGTGCCAGGCGAATGTGTATCCACGTGGTCTAGGTACGTCCAACGGCGGAGGAGTACCGATATCGATGTTTTAGTAGTGTACGGCGAGAAATCTGTTTGACGAAATAGAACGCCGTAAAAAACTGGTTAAGTGGTAGCGTTCGACGTCTAGTCGTAGATTAGCTTCACGCATCGTCGGTCCAGAATAGATAGAAACAGCCGCTTGTGTTAGAGTAATCTCTAGAATAGATGTGTCTCTGTCCACTATATATCTGTCCGCTAAATAATCGAAGAACGAGAAAAAACGAAAGAACAAAAGTCAAAGATAAACAGGATCTCCCAGACGAACTTGGTAGAACCTATTATCAGCCAGAGTTATAGAAGAAAGTTTCTGGAATCGGATCACGATATCGAATACATCACCGAGTGCCGACAAACTTTTAGCGTTCTGCGATGCAACATTTTTCCGGGAAGTAATTTGTTGTATCGCTATTTATTGTACGATATATATTATCGGGAAAGCGTTAGTTAACGCGCTAACGAGATATAACGCGATTGCACGGATAAATTCGTTGGAAAAATTACTCGATATCATCTCTGTTGTAGCAAAGAAAAAAAAAAAGAAAAGAAAAAATTGCAAAAGAAAAGACAAGCACGAAGAAAATCGGTCGACTGGTATCGAAGAGATACGAATATGCTGAAATTATTATTAAAACGATCGATGTACGGTTTATAGGGTTTTCGAGGGCTTCCTCGACGAAAGAAAAGGGACCTTGCAAGCAGTTTTGGCTGGCCGAGAGAAGATTCAGGTACTGGATACGAAAGTCTGTAAAATCGCAAAAGTTCTACTGGTTCGTCATCGTTCTTGTGTTCTTCAACACCGTCTGCGTAGCCGTGGAGCATTACGGTCAGCCGCAATGGCTGACCGATTTCCTCTGTAAGTAAACAATTCCGGCAGATTCAAACGATCGGTGCAGGGTAATCTTTTCGTCGAGTAGTTAACTCAGCGACAGTGCCGCCAATTACACACTCTCGCTATATTTAGTATAGTATAATATAGTATAGTATAGCATAGCATAGCATAGCATAGCATAGCATAGCATAGCGTAGCATAGCATTGTATAGTATAGTATAGTAGCAAGAGAAATGTATCATCGTGACGTAATTGGCGCTCATTGCCTCTGAATTAACCAGCAAAAGAATCATTCTGTACGAAAGCAATTTGATTGGTCTCTCCGGTTTGTGAACGGTGTTAAAACGGATGTTGACAGACTTCGCGGAGTTCGTGTTCCTGGCTCTGTTCATGTTGGAGATGTTCATAAAGGTGTACGCGCTCGGTCCTCGCACATACTTCGACTCGAGCTTCAATCGTTTCGACTGCGTGGTCATCTCAGGATCGATCTTCGAAGTGATCTGGTCCGAGGTGAAGTCCGGCTCTTTCGGCCTCTCCGTCCTACGTGCCCTTAGACTCCTGCGAATTTTTAAGGTCACCAAATACTGGAAGAGCCTGAGAAACCTCGTAATATCGCTGCTCAGCTCGATGCGTAGCATCATTTCCCTGCTCTTCCTGCTCTTCCTCTTCATACTCATATTCGCGCTGCTCGGTATGCAGCTGTTTGGCGGCCAGTTCAACTTCGATTACGGCACGCCGCCCACCAACTTCAACACCTTTCCCATCGCGCTGCTCACTGTCTTCCAAGTAAGTTTCGTTCGACCGCTATCTAACTTGCGTATTTGCTTCGAACTGCGTTCGACCGTAAGGAAAGAGTTACACGAGACATGGTCTTTCCGTCGGCGCAATGTTTAGACGAAATGTTTAGACGAAAGTAGCTTCGATAGATATAGAAAGAGAAACGACACGTTGTTGGCGGTACCATTTGTAATTGTTGTATAACTCGGTGCACGCAGATCCTGACCGGAGAAGATTGGAACGAAGTGATGTACCAGGGTATAGAGTCGCAAGGCGGTCACAAGAGGGGCATGATCTACTCGTTGTACTTCATCGTGTTGGTGCTGTTCGGCAACTACACTCTGCTGAACGTATTCTTGGCTATCGCCGTCGACAATCTGGCAAACGCGCAGGAGCTGAGCGCCGCCGAGGACGAGGAGGAAGTAGAGGATAAACAGAAACAGGCGCAGGAACTGGAGAAAGAGATCCAATCTCTGCAGAATCCGAAAGACGGTGGCGCGCCCAAGGTAGAAATCTGCCCTCCGAGCCCCAACCAGAATTTGTAAGTTTCCTCTTGGTTTCTACGGAATCTCGAACACGCGATGCGAACGAATCGCTGCCAACTCCGGTAACTGTCTTTGAATTTCAGCAAAGACGGAAAAGGTGGTAAACAGTCGTCCGAAGAAGAGAAAAAGCAGGACGAAGACGATGACACGGGACCAAAACCAATGCTGCCATACTCCTCCATGTTTATACTGTCCCCTACGAATCCGTAAGTTGCCCTAGCCCGTTTAGATTCGTATATAAGATTGGTATATAAAATACGAAATTCGAAAACGTGTTTGACGACAGCGTAAGAAGAGCCGCCCATTGGGTCGTCAACCTGAGGTACTTCGACTTCTTCATAATGGTGGTGATATCTCTGTCGAGTATCGCGTTGGCCGCCGAAGATCCCGTAAAGGAGAACTCGCCGAGGAACGAAATTCTGAATTACTTCGATTACGCGTTCACCGGTGTCTTCACCGTCGAGATGATACTGAAGATCATCGATCTAGGGATTATCCTTCATCCGGGCTCGTATCTGCGCGAGTTCTGGAACATTATGGACGCGGTGGTTGTGATATGCGCCGCGGTTTCGTTCGCCTTCGACATGACCGGTAGTTCGGCTGGACAAAATCTCTCGACGATCAAGTCGTTGAGAGTGCTCCGAGTACTTAGACCGTTAAAGACGATCAAGAGAGTGCCGAAGCTGAAGGCGGTGTTCGACTGCGTGGTGAACAGTCTTAAAAATGTCATCAACATTCTCATAGTGTATATATTGTTCCAATTCATATTCGCTGTGATCGCGGTGCAGCTGTTCAACGGCAAGTTCTTCTACTGCAACGACGAGAGCAAATATACGGAACAGGATTGCCAGTGAGTATCTCGTTTCTTTTACCTTTACCGGCGAAACCGATCGACCAACATCGAGGTACGGGATTTTATCGTAAAAATTGTCCTCGTTCTTTTCGACGGTGCAAATAAATTCCAATTACGTTTCACTATGCTCTCCTCGCTGTGCCTCGCAGGGGTCAATATTTCGTTTTCGAAGAGGGCGCCCTATTGCCCGAGCCAAGGAAACGAGAGTGGCAGTCGCAGTTTTTTCACTACGACAACGTGATGGCCGCTATGCTGACGTTGTTCGCGGTGCAAACTGGCGAGGGTTGGCCACAAATCCTGCAGAATTCGATGGCGGCCACGTACGAGGACAAAGGCCCCATTCAAAATTTTCGTATAGAGATGTCCATTTTCTACATCGTCTACTTCATCGTATTTCCATTCTTCTTCGTCAACATCTTCGTGGCCTTGATTATCATCACTTTCCAGGAGCAGGGAGAGGCTGAACTGCAAGACGGCGAAATCGACAAAAATCAGGTTGGTTGGCTGGACTACCGTTAACCGGATCTCTATATCGGTCGTATACTAACGAGAGAGGATGCTGGCTCGTCTAACGCTAAGAGAGATCGGATACGAAAGCGTCGATCGATCGACTACGCGTGGTCGATTTATTCGTTTCGTTTCCATTCGTTTCAGAAATCTTGCATAGACTTCACGATACAAGCTCGCCCATTGGAGAGGTACATGCCGAAAGAACGAAACAGCGTAAAGTACAAAATCTGGAGAATAGTGGTATCGACGCCGTTCGAATATTTTATCATGGGTCTCATCGTATTAAACACAGTACTGCTCATGATGAAGGTAAGCGTCAATGATTAGCTGGTTTGCTGCCCCTCTTTCTCTTTCTCTCCGAATCACGTCTCGAAGAGAAGCGTAATTAGATTTTCTTGTGGACGTTACGCGCCTGATAACAGCGATAACGCACGACGGAGAAGGCCGAACAACGAAGCACGCGTTTGGTATCCTTCGTGCGTAGCCGTGTAATTTTACGAACAACGATCGATTCAAGATTTCTTTCCCCTTTCTCTGTACTCGATCTGTACTCGCGTTTCGTCGAGTCTCGATCTCGCGTTTTTGGCAACTTTAACCAATCGAAAAGCAGCCTAACACCGATTCTCGTGGTTTCGAGAGTCGCGAGAACGTATCTATCACTCGTCGTTATCGACAAACGTGCACAATGGAGAGTTCGAGGCAACTGTAAGATATATAACGTTATATCTGTACGAGGACATTGTTGTTCTTGCCTGCCAATTTACTTATTGTTCTCTGTATAATTGTCATCCTTGTACCCACTGATACGTGTACACAGCTGTGTTGAATACTCTTGCGTTTCCCTCTGGAAAACCAAACGCTCCTTCTCTTCTTTCTCCTTCTTTCGTCATTTTGAATCCATTCGGAGCAGACTTTAGTTGACAACAATCGTGATTCACGATGTGTCTCGATGCTTTTTACTTTACGCTCTTTCCCGTTCGTTCCAGTATCGGGACACTTTTATTTCCATGCCAGGCATGCGCGAGTGCCTGCCTCCTCGTCTTCCGGCACGCTGGTCCGTCTCGCTCGTCCATTGAATTTGCAATCGGTTCGAACGACCAAAGCCGATTGGATCTTCCATGGAAGTAGGTACTTTTCGAATATATCGATCTCTTGTAATCGCGAGCGATCCAATCGCTCTCTCTCTCTCTTTCTCTCCCTCTCTCTGTCTCGTACAAGCGGCCGAATTCGAACGCGTTGAAAAGTAAACGAAACGTTTCACGGCACTCGCGCTCTGCTCTATCCTATCCTACCACCTACCTCGGTCTCGCGCGTTTATCCAACGTTTCTTTTCGCTTTCCTCCGATATTTTATTTTCCCTTTGTATATCGGTTTTTTCCGTTTCGCTTCTTTTCATTACGTTCGATTTTCATTACGTTCGGTAAAGTTCTGCGTTCCGCGACCGTTTTGTTTTCTCTGTGCCGTTCTTCTTCTACTCCTTGCTCCCCTTTTTATTGCATGCCCGCTGCTGTGTCCTCGTCTTGATAGTAGACGTACTCGAAGATGCGTGGAAAAACCGATATCGAATATCGATGTGTTCCCACGACCACACACACACCCACACATACACACGACGTGCGTTCGACTCGTACGCCTTGACAAGCCCATGTTTGAACTGGTGGCGGGGTTCGAAGCGTTGCACGAGTAACCGGCTTCGTTCGATCGAAGATCAACGAGAATAGAAAGTACACGATCGAAATAGCGAGAGAAAACGCTGCGGCATACGACAGCCCTGCACGCGAATCCACGCGCCTCTCTTTACTCTCTCTCTCTTGCGCTCTTTTTGCTATCTTTTTCTCGATTCGTTCGTTTCCTTGGACGCTGGGACTATTCGCCTGGCGCGCACCGAGCTGTCTCTCGCGTTCCAGCGTTACTCGTTGGAAGGCCGATCGTTGCGAACACGGAGAGATACGCTTCTCGCCTCGGCCGATCGCGATTACGTCGCAGACGCAATCGACGAACAAATTAGCGTGGCGAGCAAACTCACGCTCTTTGGTCTTGCAGCGCTCGAACAACGCGATCGTAGAAGTTTTAGAGGACGCACGCGACACGTGTACGATCATGCTTAACGACTCGGCTAGTCGAGTCGATCCACGCGATACAGACATACTTATGCAGTTACCGAGGTCGAATCCACGCCAAAAGTTCGTTTCCTTTCGACTCCTTTTCGTTTTTGAAAATGCTGCCTGACGATGCGAAACAACATCGATGAATCATTTTCTACACCGTACTGCACATGGTTTTGCGAATGCGAAGCACACACAAACGACACACCATATTTAAATATCGCGGCCAAGAGAAACGAGATCGTCGTTCTTCCGTAAAATTCTCGTCGGTGCGTCGACTCCTTCGAGTTCGACGATCGACGAAAGTCGAGGGAAGGAACAACGAGGCTGGATCTCTTTGCCCAAAGGCACGTATTTGTTCCCGACACGTTCCGCAGCACGTATCGCACACAAGATGTCACATCCGTTGTTCGTTACACACGTACTTACGAAACTGCGTGTCGCATGCTGGCTGCTCGCAAGCGAATCCAACTCGACTGGACTGTGCGTCGAGCGAACCAACCAACACGAGGTCTACCGAATGTGTGTGTGTGTGTCTGTTCCAATACCAAAGAAAAAGACACGTTTCTTGCACGGGGCGCCCGCACGATTCGATCCTTCCAATCCCCTCCTCGAAATCGAACAGACGAAAAGAGGAAAGATTATTTTAGTATTATCGAATCACCTCGAGCGAAGTGATTCTTTTCATACACCGTCCGTCCCCTTTCCTTCCACCGACCACCGTTATTTTTTCTTTCGATCGTGCCTTAGCTCGCTCTCCATATCTTAATTCCTTTCGGTTCGTCTTTTCGTTTCCTTTCGTCGTTTTTCTTTTCGCCGACTTGCGATTCGTTCTTCCTCTAGTTTCTCACGACTCTCTGACTCTCTCTTCCGGCACACCAAACTCTCGTATCGCTCCACTTTAGAAACAAATCCTAACGCGAACGACCGAGAGATATCGTTTTATAGCCTTTTCGCAAGTTCCCACTTGTCGAAAACGTGGAATCGCTGTCTCGATCGTTTTACCAATATTCACCATTAATTCGGACATCGATGACCAACGAAGCCGCGAATTCTATGAAATAACGCAATGATTCCAAACTTTACGATCGGCGTCGTAGAATCTCGGTTTCGTCCCCTCGGTCGTTGCGTCTCGTCAAACGCGATTCATCATCGTCGGAGCTCTCGATGTGCGATTGATCGCCAGGATATCGCGTGATCGACCTGTCCTATCGGTACGAGACTTCGATTTTTCGACGTAATTTCAATCTAGAAGACGGGAAGATCGCCATGTCGCGACATCCAGTTTCTACCGGCATAGTCATGTGCACAAGTTAGCTCCACGCTTGATACCGTACCGCCCGCCTAAAGCCATCCCCCTCACTTTACCGTTATAAAAGAGGAAACAATCCCTTTAATGTCACCGTTACCGTACACACCCTGTACGGTCCTACAAATACACGTATCTAGGTTAACGCTAATATTATACGCCTATGTGTCTCCCTTTTTCTGTCGACTGGAAAGTCCCTCGCTATACATATATATATCTATATCTATATATCCATATATATATATATACATATACATATATATATATATACGTATATATATACATATGTACACACGTCTTTTATATATTTGTAATACCGTGTCACACCGGGGGAACCGTCCAACGATACGCGACGCTTCGATCGTTGTCGCGATATCCTAAGCCAGAGGATGCTAAATTTATCAACGCGCTAAACTTGGAACAAGTCGATTTTCACAACGTTCAACGATTCTTCCTCCGCTTTACGGCAAAATATGGTGTTCGGTAAGCGTGTCGATGGACGGATCGCTTGATCACGAAGAAGAGCCCTCGCTCTTTCTCCGATTCTCGGTCTTTCGCCGTTCCTGCTGTCTTTCGGCAGGCACGGAGAAAGACGAGAAACGGCGAAAGGGGGAATCGCGGTGGTTATAGAAGCTTCGATTCCCACCGTGTGGCTCGTGGTCGGAATACGCGGCAATTCATAGGCTTGTACGTCCGTTTGTCTGTCTCTCTCGGCCGTGTGTTTGTCAGTGTATGCATTGCAGTTCCATCGGCAAAGCGACGCGTACAAGAACGCGCTGAAGTACATGAACATGTGCTTCACGGGGATGTTCACCGTCGAGTGCATACTGAAGATCGCCGCATTCGGCGTCAGGGTAAGCTCCACTATACCAACAAATCCCATCTCCCCTCATCGAACAGATTATCGAAAGAACGTACTCGCTTAGAGTAGCCGGCTCGAGCGTGCGATCACGCTTCGAGCGGCATTTTCCTCGAAAAATGATGCCTGCGACTTTGTCTTTGTCGTATCCGTCGTTCCGCGCTGATGACGTTTGCGCGATTAAAAAAGAAAGAAATCTATTTAGCAACGACTTTAGAGTTACTAAATTTGAGAAGACGATCGCAGAATCAATTTTCGAAGTAGACTGGTAAGTTTCGCTTGTTAGAGTGTAATTAGAGCTTTTCTTTTTTTTTTGGAAGAATAGGTAGTATCTTGTCTACTCGAGTACTCGAAAATATCCGTGTATCGCAAGGATACGTGTATGTACGAGTGTAACAGATCACTACTTATCGTTGGAGAACCTTTTGTGTTCGGAGCTGAACACACGCTAAACGTCCGTAGCACGCGCGCGTCTTTCGTCGATTCTCGTTTCACTCGGTTGTCCGTTTACGTAGAAACTTACGTACTTTTGCCTGCTTCTCGCGATAGATTGCGGCGGATGTTCGGCTCTGAACACCGATCGAACGCGTTGCGCGTTCGTGTACACGCATTTTCTTGCTCTACGAGGATCGTGGAATCGAGAAATATCGAGGAAAACTCCGTGGAACGTTCGTCTTCGAAATTTTTCGATCCGCGGTCTTCGTCGATTCGACACTCTCAGAATCATTAAACACGAAACATCGAAATAGAATTTTCCAAAATTCGTAGTGTCTGTAGATGCAATTGTACGCGTAACGAGGACGGAAAACGCGTTTAACCGCGAGTCGTTCCGAAAACAAGACGCGGAACGTTCGTTTCAAAACTAAGCCGCATCTACATCGCGTCGTACCTCGCTGTTAAACGCGTCCTCGAAATACCGCTATGAAAGGTAGTTTATGAAACATATTCGAAATCCACACACACGCAACACCACACTACACGACACACTAGCGTTTCACATTTGCCGGTATTCAGACACGAAGATACAAAAACCATAACGTCAGTTTATTCTTTCGTTCATATCTCTCACTCTCTCTCTCTCTCTCTCACACACACACACTCTCTCTCTCTTGCTCTCTCTCTCTCTCTATTCTTTTTTCGGCTCGTTGTTTTAATTTTTCGACCAAACTTTTCCCACGAGATACGTCGAACGGAGGGGACCGCCTCGAGGAAGTAAATCCGGCTAGCACGCACGATGAACGTAACTCTAAAGCTCCCCGTATGCTCATTGCCTGGTTGCATCCGCACGTAATCACCGCACGTTGATGTATTTTTTTATTCTCGCATGCGTGCACCGCTGCTTCGACGCGAAGCATCGATTTCTCTCGATCGTCTTTCTTCGCTAGTTATCGTCGACCGAGATAAAAGCGAGACGATAAAATCGATGAAAGTAGTAGGCGGACGATCGCGGCTAAAATCGATCTTCGACGTCGTACGGTGTCTCTGTTGTTTGCAAAGATTGCGTGTTATGGGCCAACGACGAATATCACTGTCACGATCGCCGCTTCGTCGAGATACGATCGTGAACGACAGTACCGAACGAACGACCGGTACGTTCTGAGTCTCGATACACGTCGGTGGAGTCACGAAAGGGTAAAACGAAATAAAACTTGTACTCCTTCGTGAAACTTCGTCGGCGATGGAACGGTCGATTTCAAAGTATAACGAGAAGAACGGAAGGCTCGACGACTGTCACCGATTTCCGCCACACGCATGCCGTTTTACCACCACCGGGAACGACCAGTTACGGGTTCTACGCACACCCATCGCATACACAGATACACACACGTACACCAAATGGGTCGTTTCGGGTGCGCCGATGAAGCGCGCGGGAACGATCGGTTACTCGGAAAGATCGCTCTGTCGAAGATTGGTTAGACTTGCTCGAATACTTTGCGCAGGAGAAAACAAGAGGTTAGGTCGATCGAAGGGTTCTTCGATCGAAAGAGGGAGCCGCCGGTTCCCGTTTATCGCAAAGGGATTACTTCGATCTTTCGAAAATCGGTTGCCGCGCGAGCCAGAGTCCTGAGTATCGAAATTTCCTCGCGTTTCTCTCCTCTTTATCGCTAGAAGCTGTCGCGCGGATGTGTCTATGATACGAGAGCGGGCTAAAAGTTGCGGAAATATAGAAAAGAGTCTCGATGGTGATATCGAAGTAACCCCGTTGCGATCCAACTTCCAACCTCGACAAACGAATCGAGCAAACTTTCTTTCGTCCGACGTTTCAATTTCTGCTCTCTCTATTCTCTTTCTTTTTTTCTTTTTCTTTTTCTTTTCGTACGACTGCTTACGAGCGAGAAGCGGATGGGAAGCATCTCTCGCGAAGAAAGAGAATTTGCTCGAGCCGTCGAACGACGAAGAAATACGGAAGAATAAAATGGCTGGGGGTTTGATACGAGGTAAACGAAGAGAGTAAGGAAAATCGAACGATACGAGTAGAAAATGTACGCGAATTGTTGGTAAACACAGCGCGACTGTGTGTAGCCCGTCTGGAAAGTTGACGAGAGGTTGCGTGAAATCGAGTTTAACGAACGGGAGACTCGCGACATAGAAAAGAATCGTAGTGGAGAAATAAAGAAAAAAAAGACGGGCAACGATACAGAATCTAGGCTTGTGTTACGTTTGTGTGTTGGGTGTATTTTATAGTATCACGAGGCGCCGCCAAAACTTGTGGACGCCTTGACCATCGTGAACTTCGCCGTCACATTCCTTTTCCTCATTGAGTGCATCCTCAAACTCGTCGCCTTCGGATACAAGGTATAGAAAAATCCTCTTAATCACTAACTCCACCAATTTCAGTCACACGCAACTATATTTCTATAGCCTATACAGTGTTACCACAAGTTCTACATTTTTTACTTTTTTTTTTTTTTCTACGTAAATCACTTCTTTGAATCTCTTCGCTGTACCGAAGCTGGATCAGCCTGCGCGTTATCGACATCGCGCGAGGGAAATTCAAACGCGGTAACTGACGAGAGGATTAACCGTTCGCGTGGCCGCGATTTGGAGATCGAACGATCGTCGTCGATCGAGAAATATACGTAAAACGAAAAGTACGATTAGCGCCAGAAAAGAGGAATATATCGAGCGTATATTGTTTGGAGGAGCGATCGAAACGTCGAAGTTCAAGCGAGAGGACTGTTGCGTGGCTTTCTCGAGTCGGTCTGTCCGCGTAATTCGATCGACGCGGTGACGAGTAGACAGTTTCGTGAACGTAAGATCCCCCCTGTTGTTTGATCTGTTTCAGAGTTACGACGCAAGTGCGATCGAAATTAACTTCGAGCGGTACTCGTAAAAATGGGGGGAACGAGTATTAATAATTGGTCTCCCACTGTGGTGAAATACTGCGAAATGCTCGTAGAAAAATACCTTATCCGTGTGCGTAGCGGTCGATACTACCGCGGCGAAGAAGCGACCGACCGAGATAAAACTAAAGTATTTACCTCGTCAGCGAATGACCAGTAGAATATCTTCATTGGTTTATCGACCATATTCGAGTGTACGCTTGCCGTAAAGTTAGTCGCTTTGTAATTTCTCCCACCTTCCTGCTGTTTTTACGCGTACTGTTCGCAAACGGTCGTGAAAAGAAACAACGTTTGTCGATATACCTTTGAATCGCCCTGTATTTTTAGAAGTAAAAGCTAGAGGTAAACTGTAACTGGCGATAGTACCGAGAAGCTGCGATAGATTTGAGATTGTTACGCTGATTAATCTCTACTGGCTTGCATATATTTTTCTACCATTAGACGAAAGTGACCTCTTTCCTGGCCACCGGGAAAAGGTGGAAAAAGTAGAGCTTCTCGCGATAGAACCGCGTCTATATCTCTCTCTAGTTTGCTTGCTATTATACCTATTACGGCATGCTCCCGTAGTAGATACATCTTTAGAAGAGATCCCGTCACTTATAGTTCAGCCGATCATCGATCACCGAACCGTGCGACCCGGCTATCTCGTAATCGTCTAAAGACCCTCTCAGCCGAGTCTCTTCATCTTGTCACACAACACTGTAACTACGAGCGAGAAGAAATTGGAGAGATATCGGTAGATTATTTCTTTTCGATGTTTTATCTCTCAACCCGACGACGCGTCGTAGCCGACTCTCTATTACGTTTATCTACCGACGAACGAGACTTTTTATTTTACCTACGCGACGTATTTTACGCTTTCGGGTTACATCGACCGCTTTCGCGGACTACGCGCGTACGACGGACCACTTTTTTTCGCTATTTCTTTGACCGACCTATCGTTCTAAAGCACAGCTCTGTGTATTTAACTCTTGAACCGACATTTACACCCGTGAAAATGTGCGTAGCGATGCACACGCGCGCATACACGAGTACACACACACACACGCAACTACACACAGAAGCACACATACACTAGGAAACACGAACGACGAACGAATGGAAAGGTCGGTCCCGTTGTCGCGGGTCCGAGCTTCCTTCTTTTTCTTTTTCCAACCGAGTTTGGTAGTTTCTTAGCGCTAGTTTCGCGAACCATTTACACACTTGCAAACTGTCTCCAAGTTTCTTCCAACGTTCTACTGGTTGGAAATTCGATTACCGATTACCGGTTACCGGTTCACCGGAGAAGAGAAACAAGAGGAAGGCTCGTTCGGCGAGCGAGAATGGGTAAATACGTTGGAAGAAGCTTGGACGCGACGATAGGCAAAATCGATAGCGCGATGGTTTCTAATCGATTTTCTTGTTTAATCCCCCGCGAACAGAATTTCTTCAAGGATGCCTGGAACATGTTCGACTTCGTCACAGTGATCGGCAGCATCGTGGACGCCCTCGTGATCGAGTTCGGGGTACGTAGAGCTTCGGCGAGAATCGCCGTTTAAAGTCGCTGAGTCGAGTAAATGTTCAGAGCGAAGTAGTTTTACGAAAGGAGAAGTAGAATGTCCAGGCGTTTGATTTACCTAACGAGAAGCCCGATTATACGAACCTTTCGTTCCCGTCCTCTTAACTGTGTTCTTAATCCGATGTTTGCTTGACTGTACATTATCGAGTGTTGTCTTTCCTTTAACCCTTTTGCTGCTTCTTTAGTTTCAGCAAAGTGTACAAATATAATAACACGTTAGCAGGTAAAATCAACGATTCTATTCGAGCCCCTACAATCTCATGTATCTGCGTAGCTTTATGCTGCATTCATACGCTACACATCCACACTGTACATTATCACAGCTGTACATTATCACACCTGTACGTTATACGATTACCAGGATTACACGTATACGCAGTATACATGTACATTACGATGTCAGAGTGCCCTTTCGAAGGGAGGAAACGCTCTCGAAGATAAATCATTCGCAACGACGGTCGACGAGGAAAGAAAAGAAAGGGAAAGAAAAGGAAAGAAGATGTTATTTTTTGAGAAAGCTTCGCGAGCGTTTCCTTTCGAAAGATTCGTTCTTGTTCACTGCGTATAGCAAAGACGACGTTCTTTCGAACGATCGACGTAAATACAGCACTATCCATCAAGTATTTCTTTACTCCTCTGTAGTAGAAGCGTATTTACTAAGACCCGAAGTAACATCGTGCTATACTTCCAACATGCCGTAATTATAATCCAGTAAAAGCGTCAGATATATAGTTGAGCGTCGATGCCACATCGAGGCTGTCGAGTCGAGATCTCCCTTAAATGCTTGCACTCCTAGTAGGTTTGCTGAATCGACAACGATTAACGTGACATTTTGGCTGAAACTTACTTTTAGATATCAAGGTAAGCCAAAGCCATACCTTTTCCACCAAGCTTCGCGTAAACGACAGTTGTTACGAGTGTCAGTCTCGGTGGCCGCCAGACTAAGCTTCGTTTATATCTATATGTATGTATATATTTATACATATATACATATACATACATACGTACATAAAACATACAAACATGCATACATACATACATACATACATACATACATACATGTAAATCTCCGCTAGTTTGTCCTATATTCGCATATTAAGAGATCAGTGTGCATACCGTCCGGTCGATCCAATAATCTTGCAATATCGTGTATTTTTGTACTAGGAGCGGTTTTCGAGTATGCCCAGTGGCGGCCAACTAGGCGAAAAAAAGGTATAACTTTCGTCACATTTACACCCACAGACGTAAGTTGTCGCCGGTTATACATTTAAGAAACTTTGTTCGATCGAGTGATTCTTTGTTATCCCGAAGGACGAACAATCACGGTTGCTCGTTCGTTGCGCGTATAAATTATATAATACAACGCATAAACATTCTCGATATCCTTCTTACTACTGCACACGACATATACTCTACGCGAGTACACAGGGCAGCAGCACACGAGAACAAAGCAACCTCGAATGGCATATGGATGCGGTATTAACGCGCGATCAAATTTTTCACCTTGCTTCACCGTGCAGTCGTCGCTCGATACAGAGGCTCGACTGCGGCAAATGGGTTTAACGAACGACCTACCGAACACTCTCGTACACCGATCCGCGTGATTCTAACGCCTTAACGAAATCACGTCTCGCGTTAAAATCACGTTCCGATAAATAAATATCTCGATGCCCGGAAGGTACGTCGGAATGAAAGCGCCGTAACATCCCACAGATTCCTTCGTAGCTTCGTTCGCGCATCGAAACGGTGTCGAAGGCGGCGTCTAACCGCGTTTGAACGAGTTCGAACGGGTTCGAGGCAGGCCAACGACACCGTGGCGTTGCACGCGCGAAGCCTTCCTCTTATCACGATAAGGAGCCGGCATTTTGGGGGATTAAGTGCAATTTCCTGTGTCCTCCGCAGGAGAACTTTATCAACGTCGGCTTCCTGAGACTGTTTCGCGCCGCCAGGCTGATCAAACTGCTCAGGCAGGGCTACACGATACGAATTTTACTCTGGACCTTTGTACAATCCTTCAAAGTAAGTGGACGTCGAATCTTTTTGTTCGATCGAATCGATTTAATTCTAAACTTATTGCAGGCTCTGCCTTACGTTTGTCTTCTCATAGCGATGTTGTTTTTCATCTACGCGATCATCGGTATGCAGGTACGTATGTTCCCGTCGACGTTCGTTACACGCTCGTCGACAGTTTTCTAATTTCGTCTTTGATATCACGGACACGACCGTCGAGTCGTACCGAGAGTTTCCAATGCGCGACAATTCGAAAAGTCGACATCGGAGACGGCTCGGTCGGGAACAGGGCGAGTCATGCTATTTACAGGAACAGAATGTTAAACGATACTCGGTCGTGAGTGGGACCATTAGTGACCATGAAATTCCGTTGTCAGGTCTTTGGAAATATATCGAACGATCCAGGAACAGCGATCGATGATCACAACAACTTTCAGTCCTTCTTCGCTGGTCTTATGTTGCTTTTTCGGTGAGTCGAGCAGCTAAACGGAGCAAGTTTCAAGTTGGGCTAAAGTGAACTTTTGTCCACGAGAAAGCTACCGATCAGTCACGCGTTTATCTGGTTTGCCTCGCGAAAGAATCTCGCGTTTCTGCGAAAGAGCAGCCTGTAAAACGTATAGAACCTGTCAAACAAACGAAAACAGCCAAAAAACACGAACGATCGGTAGCGACTGATCATTATGGTAGAGTACTGGGCTGTTGGCATGAGGTTTAACAAAAGTAAGCTGCTCGACGTGTCAATCTCTGTTGTAATCGAACCCTGCAATTAGATCTCCTCTAGACAGTTGTTCCATAGAGATGCTTGCCCTAGTTTATTCAAGTTGATCACGTTATAGCGATACTTGAGAATGAGAGAGAGAGAGAGAGAGAGGGGAGAGGGAAATCTCTGCAAAATTGAATTTTATAAAAAATAATCGATGAACGAAATTCTCTCTCACACACACACACACACACTCTCTCTCTCTCTCTCTCTTTCTCCCTCTGTCTCTTTCTCGAGGGAATCGCGGTGTCAAGACGAAGAAGAGAGTTAAAAAGACCGTAGATGGTAATTAATGTGGTGGATGCGTATTGTTAGAGAGTAGATCGACGCTATCGCTATGTACACTGGTTAATCGTAACGTGAAATCGTCGTAGAAACTAAACAACGTGTACTATGGCTTGGTCACTCGGCGAGAGTCAAACGACGAACGGTCGTCAATTTCGCGGTGCGTTAAAGTTAAATCGAATCGAATCGAATCGAATCGAATCGATCGGAAGGAAAAAAGGTTGCTAATACCGTGCTGGCCCTTTGGCCACGGTCTTTTTCTTTCTGTCGGACTCAGGTATTCGGTAACATCGCGCTGGATGCTGATAGTTCTATTACCAAGCACAACAATTTCCAAAGCTTCATTCAAGGTCTGATGTTGCTTTTTCGGTAAGTAACACGTCACAAACTACGATTAAAGAAATACAAAAATGAAACCAGCTACTTACGTTTCGTTCCCTTTATATTTATTTTTCTTTTCTGTCGTTTTATATTTTCGTCGGTGTTTCGTTTGTTTGCGAAAAGAGCACTGCGCTGAAACTTAAACACACGCAAATTTCAAAGTCAGAGGAACTTGAATTCTCGAGGAACTTAATTCTCGTTGGACGATGTTTCGGAGAATAAGAAAGAAAGATATGCGTATAAGGATCGAGGTGATTACTTTTACGTTCTATCGGTTCAATCAACTAACTAAACACACTAAACACGAACGGGCTAAACTACGCCTATTTCGTACAAGTTCAAACTAACACTGTAGTAGAGCAGTCGAGTAGAGAATTGAGTTACTAAAACCAGTATTCGCTTTTGGTGTTGCATCTAATTACGAGGAAACCAGAGTTCTATGCATGAACCGTGTTCTCAGTGATATATTCGATAGATTCGATATACGACGTATCGAAACACTTGTATAACTCGAGTCTAACGTTAAACGTTCGTAGTTTGATACCGATAAAGTGGAAATATTTATAAAAGTTCCCGTTGACGACGTATCGTATGCTTCGAGTTGAGTAATTTGCATGAAAGTTCCGATCGACGAATTCTGAAATTCCGTTATCAACTTCCATTTAACGACGATCTGCCAACGAGAAAGACGTAGTAACGGAAGCAAGATGAATTTCATAAGTCGTTGATTACAGCACAAATGTCTATCAACTTTCGATGGGTATAGCTTTCAAATTGTAGTAGAGGTTTGACGAAGAGAGACCGTCGTCTTCGAATTTCCGATTTTGATGAAATTTTGTCAAAGTAACCTCGTAAAAATTCCAAACTTTCGAAACGTTTTGTCCCATCCTGTACAAATCTTATCCTTTACGATATTTATCACGAGTATTGCCAGTATCGTTGAAAATCGTACTTTCATATAAAAGTCAGACATTCGAAGATAGGAATCTCTCTTTAAAAACGATTTATCCGCGAGAAGCGATTGAAACGTAAAATATCGTCAGGTGTGCGACCGGAGAGGCATGGCCAAATATCATGCTGTCCTGCGTGAAAGGTCGTCCGTGCGACGTGAAAGCCGGAAAGCAAGAACCTGGTGGCTGTGGCTCGAACATCGCGTACGCCTACTTCGTCTCGTTCATCTTCTTCTGTTCGTTCCTAATGCTGAATCTCTTCGTTGCCGTCATTATGGACAATTTCGATTATTTAACGAGAGACTCGTCGATCCTGGGCGCTCATCACTTGGACGAGTTCGTCCGGATCTGGGCCGAATACGATCCAAACGCAACGGGCAAGATTCATTACACCGAGATGTACGACATGCTCAAGAACATGGATCCACCGTTGGGGTTTGGTAACAAATGTCCAAACAGGCTTGCCTATAAGAAGCTCATCAGGATGAACATGCCGGTGGACGTGGACTTGAAGGTGAACTTCACTACCACTCTGTTCGCCTTGATTCGCGAGAATCTCAATATCAAAGTGAGAAGGGGTGAGTTTTCCGATCGTTTCGTCGAATTTATCGGCTCGTTGATAAGCGTTATGACTTATTTTCGAATTTAACCTACGGTCGGTGTCGTGTCGGGTCGCCGAGCGATTGACTTTAATTCGTATTCCGAATTTTAGCAAACTATCGCAATCGCTTTTATATCACCGAACGATACCGATCTAGGTACGTTGAAACGTTGCTTCACGATTCGTATTCGCTTTTAGCTTCCGAAAGGAACCAAGCGAACGAAGAACTGAGAGACACGATCAGAAGTATTTGGCCTCTGCAGGCAAAAAAGATGTTGGACCTTTTGATACCTAGGAACGAAGGTGAGCATTTTATGGAACTTGGAACGGTATCGCCGTTCGAAATACTCCATAAACGAACGTTTTGTTTCTTTGATTTTAGAATTAGGCAAAGATAAGATGACCGTTGGTAAGATATACGTCTGCCTTCTGATACTCGAAAGTTGGAGGACGACCAGGTTTGGTCAGATAGAATCAACCGGACAGGTGAGTTTATCGTTGGTTACGGTTCGAGTGTAACTCGTACGAAAATGGAAATCCCTAGCGATATTTCCCTGTTCAAACAAGGAACCTCTGTGTTGCACTTCCACGTGGTTTGTTCGTCGCCTTGCTGATCCTCGTTAGATCGTCAATTTGCACTGTTTCCCAATGAAAGCGGTTAACTTGGTTAGAACGAAGCGAGTCGACCAGGCGAACCTCGTAGGAATGCAGTCGAGGATTGAGTTCGAATGGATGTTTGTCGTTGGCTTCTTCGTGGTAGGATTTCACACGGACGGTGTGAAAATCACGTTTCGAATAGAGAATTTCCAAGATTCCAAGTAGCTTCTTGATTGCCCACGAAAGCTTAGTATCGCAGAGACTGGAAAATTCCGCGAAACGAACGGATAAGACGATCGAATTACGTCGAGGACGATTTTCATCGGAAATATCGAGATACCTTTGAAAATGTGGACGCGATTCTAAGCTTTCTTCCTGTTTCCCAACATTCTGACGCTATATTAATGTGTGCTCAGTAGTGCTGAGAATTTTTCAAACATTCTAACGAGTAAAGAATATTCGAAATTTTTTGGCCGAACTCTTTATCCCAGCGTAGCCGTCCTACGACGAATAAAACGAACGAGATGCGGATAAACGGAAATGCCGTTGTTCGGATAACTTCGAACGGTCTCGCTGGGCTAACGAATCGGCATAATTTATCGTTAGTTGAATATCACGAACAAGGAAGACGTTCAATTTCTGTCTGTTAAGTTGAATTAGCCGAGTCAATATGTGTAGAAGCAGTTCGATGTGTCACCCTTCCTGAACGTCACGATTCAAATTTCATGCAAATGATTAAACGTAGATTATCTAGAGTCGATACGTCGATCGCTACTACTCGTTAATTATTGGAAAGGTTCGTAAATTTGACGACTATACGACGATACGACGACGATCCGATATTTATTTCGGTCGTTCGATCGGTCGATGCTATGTAGCGTACGACGTATCGACGCAAATACGGATTACACATAGATAATTAGGACGATATAAGTCTTGAATGAGTTACGATTAGAATATTAGAAAAGAATCTGTGTGTTGAATTTATACGTGTTTCCATTGAAAAGTCATAGAAAGAGAGTACGACAACGAGGTTTGAACCTTCGAATTATCGATAAATAGAATTATGTTGTTGTTCTTATTATTATCGTTACTATTATCTTTATTATTATTACTGTTATGGTTATGATTATGATTATGATTATGATTATCGTTATTATTGTGACATTAGCGTAGGAGTAATTTATGAAAACTGGATATTAATCACAGATACTGTATTATGTTTATGTAGTTGTTATATACCCAGACAAGAGGATGTTCACGCAGCTATCAATCATCTCTTTGTGTCTTTTCTCTTTGTTTTCCAGAACGATAACGATCTTATCGATAACGATAATGCCGGGCAAAGTCCTGCAGCCCAGGCGGTAGTACTTACTTTTTCTCTTACTTATCTTATCATCTTAATACGGTCTTTCCGTTTTATTTTTTCTTTGTACAGAGTTACATTACGTTTCGCTAATACGATCGTTCACGCGTTTCGTCGTTCGCTGCAAGGTGGATCATCGAAACGTTTTAATGAAAATTCGAAATAGACACGTTTTAATCGGCGATGCGTACAGAAGGAAAGTAACGGCGAGAACTTTGCAGCGAACGATCTACCTTTCTTGTACATAATAACATTAATAATACGTTCCTTTTATATTTCAATCGCTATCTCCTGCAGAGACACAGTAGCCTATCGTGTACCGTATCCTTTGTACATATTACAAAGTATACTTGATCGATCGATTTCGATCGTTGATAAAAGCGTAATTCTTCTCTTTCTTCTTTTCAGTTTTTTTTTTTTTTTTTTTCTTAATTTACGAATCGGCGGTTGTATCTCTGCTCTTTTCTTAATCTTGTACGTTTCTTTCTATGTATCGACACAGATCCACGATACAGACGCGTGCACACACTATGACATTTATTACACATGTACATTTTCGTTAGAGTTACTTTCCTTTCACATCGTAGACCTTTGTTCTTTCCTTAACCGTTCAACTGTCACCGAATCACAGATCGATAGAGGATAACGCAACGGCAATTGATGCGAATACGTATAATCGTCGCCGCACGCGCAATCGGCAATTTGAACTTTACTTAAAAAGAAAATGCAGAAAAATGAAAAGGACGAAATCAACGGCAGTTGCGTTCTATATAGAATCACAATCACACGAGCGAACTTTTCTTCTTTCTTAGGCACTTAATATATTAGTGGAAGTAATTACTAGAGCATCTGTCGAGTTTACACTATATAGAACTTTTAGATATTTTAGTCTTTCCTTTTAAAAGAATTTCCTTTCTTTAATGGCACGTTTCCTCTTCAAACAATAAGCAACTAGTCTAGGATAATATTTGAATCTAGTTAAATTCGTTCGATTCTATGCATCGTCAAATCGTCTGATCGACATTCTGTCTTTCCCTCTTCTTTCCCTTTTCGACGAAAGAAGGCTTTCTTTTAACGAAAAACCGTACTACGAAAGGTACTCGCGACGATGCATAGAATTGCAACGTTTTGAGTTTTCTAGTGGTGGTGTCGATGTCACGTGGGCGATCGTTCGCACGTTGTTCCCACGTGAATCGGCTCTTTGCCCCGAGAACACGATATAGCTGTGTGTAAGTAAGTTACCTAGTACGTGGAACCTCCTATAGAAAAATACCGGAGAGACTCGATCCTCGAACATAGCTCGCCTTTTGCCTCGAGTATCGTTCCATTAATTAGGTCGCAATTAGTGATCACCAGTATCCGATTTCATCTCTTAGAGCGATAGTTCTCCAAGCCCAAATGTAATTGATAGTTGGTGTCCGACATAGTCGATCTTAGATCGAGCATTAAAAGTTGTTTCTTTTGGAATTTTTTCAAAACGATGTATCCTTGTTACGAAACTTTGCTACAGCTCTGATTGTACCTTTTCTTCTTACTTCTTTTCTTTTTTATTCTCTCGTTCTCGTCCCCCCCCCCCTCTACAGCAGCTCTTAGACAAAAAATTGAGGAATTCACTTTCGATTCGAACTCGATTCTCGAGGACCGTGTTCTCGAGAAAACGAAAGATCGAATCGAGGTGCGTTCGTCGAGTTAGATTTTCTCGTTATATGTATCAAAGTGTATATTATTTTCCTTCTTACCCTACCTGTTACTCTCTCTAACGACGTAGCGTAGTGATTACTCTTAGAGAATCTACAATTTCCTTAGACTCGTTGCCTTGCTGATTCTCTTCCGATGGCTTACTTTCTCACACGGTTTTACAACAAGGACACACAATCGAGCATTCCGTTACTCGGTTACACGCAGACAACACGACTACGACTACCATACTGTTTTTTAACTAGCTAGATTTCAAGTTTTTCTACGGGAGATTCGGCGACGGCCTGTTTTTTTCTCGAAACGAACGATGCTGTGAACAACCAAATGTTTTTTTTCGCGATGCAACCACGATCATTCGCCGGACGACGTACGAACGTATCGTATCGACGAATATAGATCGAGGTACGATGGTTCGAAGTACGGCGAATATTCGCGTTGCTTCTCGATCATCGAGGGGAAAAGGGCCTCCGCGAGGATGCGCTTTTCGTCGTATTTAAAGTATCTAAATATTTGTAGACCAAGTATTTGAACAGTTAAAAATTCTGTCCTATCGTATTCGGAGTATTTGAACGAAGATAATCGACGGTAGATGAAACCTAGCCAAATATGGCGTACGTAGGCATGTTGGTAATTCGAGTGAAATGTACACCCGCGTCCAGTTTATGCGTACGTATACGATAAACGAATAGAGTTAGTCTAGTACCCCCAAAGTAGTTCTGTTCGCTATGGTTGGCTTGTGTACTGTGTTTGTCCACGACCTTTTCGCATATGTATGTATCAATATGTCGAAGAAAATATTCGCCAATCGTGCATCTTCCTCTACGACCGATTTAGAGATCGATTTGCTCGAAGAATTATAGGGGATTAGGGAATATTGCGCGCGTCTATCCAATATCGAGGAATATGAACGATTCGCGTATTACGTTGCATGCCTACTAACGTTTGCATTTCTACAGTACCGTAACCGTGACGAGTAATTAAATGTCTTCGTTTGCATATAGTTCTTTACGCTCACTTGTAAACACTCGACAAGTAAATAAGAAAAATAATCGATATACCTACGTAAGAATCTAGCTTTTGAGAAACATATACAGGCTTTGCCAGAGTGATCCACCGTCACAGATTACAGTTACCACTTTTACTACAATTTCGTTCGATGCTCGACATTTCTTGCAATTCTCTGCACGCGCATCTCAAAAAGCAAATAGAAAAAAAGTAAACGAAAAAAAAAAAAAGAAAAAAGAAACGTGTACTTTCTTGCCGTTGGAGGAAAAAATCTTTTTCTTAGCGACACTCTCAAGTGCACCATGTCACGTAATACTCTTTCTAGCATGGCCTCTGTTTTTTGGCGAAAATTTCTCTATTGCCGTTTCGTTGCTACAACTCGTGCTCTATCTTAATCGTTCTTTTTTTTCCTTCTAACTCGAAAGCACGCAAGAGATAGATAAGAAATAAAAAAAAAAAAAAAAAAAAAAGAAAAAAGGTAAAGCGAGGAGAACGAAAGAAAGCCTGTATGTGCCTGTACATACTGTACGATAATACGAGTTGGCTCGAAGATCGAAACGTCTGTAAACGACGATCGATAAAACGACAAAGTAAAAATATAAAAACACATACATAAAAGAAATATCGATCAACTCTGATAGTCGGTGTGGTTTCGCACGTTCGACTTTAGCAATCGGCCTTATTCAACTGCATACTGGACGTGACGGCGGTAAATCATACCGGAAATAATCACGCAGCCGGAAGTAGGGCGAACAGCCTCGAACACGTGGTACGGCCGACGCCGGAAACGAAGCTCGATCAACGCAAGGAGCACATGGAGGAAGACGACGAGCACAGTAGACGTCAACGTAGCATCAGGTACTCGGTCTCCGTTTTAATCTCGATGGGATATCGACTTCGTTTTGCAACGGACCATATTTCTCGCTCTATAACTTGTAAGATCTTGAAATGCCAGTACGTTGGCGTCCGAGCGGTGAGAAACTATACGATACTTTCGAAACAATAGCGGGAAATTCGGTTCGTGCCAAAACGAAGAACGAAATAGAAAGGAATATTTGTAATCGCGACGACGATTTTCTTGTTCTCTTTCGGTTTGATTTCAGAAATAAAAAGGTGAACTGGAAGATGTCCCACCAGTACGATATACTAGGCAGCAGCGGAGAGAGTAGCCAGGGAGGGGGTGGGTCTGGGGTTGTACCCGTAGTTATTGACGAGGATCGCGCCCCCGAGCTAGAGCCATTGCTGGCTGAGGTGCCCTCCCAGCAGGATCAAAACTACTACTACCACCATCACCATCACGACCAATACTACGATACCGACAATGATCTATACTATGACCATCACCACCACCACCACCACCATCACCATCACCATCATCATCATGCTCACCGACCACCCTCGTACTATCAACACCAGAATACCTACGCACCTCGCTCCTCGATCCGTTATCACAAGGTCTCTCGGCTCGATTCAATTAAAATCCTCCTCGATTTCGAATGAATCTCGATTCCCACGAAATCTCCCTCGATCGGTTGCGATACAGAACGAATCGACTTAGCTCGTTGGGTTTATCAGGCTCGCGAGCTAAGGGATTTCCACTCGCTGTGCGCTTGGTTCTACTTGGCCTCGGGACACGTGTCTAGATCGCGGTAGATCGAGGATACTTCGCTTCGATCGGGATGTACAGATATCTTCACGTTGTTGTCATTTCTAGATCGAACCGACCGATTTGTACATAGATCTCGGTGTGCGACGTTACGCTTTATTAGACTTAGATCGATTATCGTTAGAGCGGGATATATCGTTTGTTTCGTGGAATTAGTTTGAACCATGTGGTAGTAAATCGCGAGCGATTTCTTATTTACGATTAGACGAAGAAGCAGCTCCTTTAGTCTAGTTCGTGAATAACCAAAGAAATTCCTTATAGACGGACTCGAGGACACCCTTAGATCGGGATAGATTTTAGACGACTAGATCGTATTGTAGTGTTATAGATAGACTGGCGTTCGCGAGGTTAGTGAAAACGTTGTTTGATTCGCGCACGGTTGTCCGAAACACGGCTGACAAAGCATATGCTAGGCAAAAGAAAGACTCGGCAAAGATCAAGATCGATTTTCGGATCGATGTTGAACGGCCTTCGCCTCGGCACGTGCGTAAATACGAGGAAGAAACGAAGCGATGTTCTTTAGCGAAAGTTCAACGCGAATGTTTAGAGAAACCCCACCCTTATCCCTAGCTGCTTTCAGCCTTGAGATTACACTCGAGAGTAACGAAGCACTCGTGAATTCGTCGACGATTGCCTCGTTCTCCGTGTGTCTCGTTGTTCGTTATAATTCCATGTATATCCGTGTGCCGGTAAGTAAGAAACATGCGTGAGACGAGCGACGGCTCGTCGCAACGGTAGTGCAAACACGACCGACTGATTTCTCTTCTTCTCTCACCTAAACCGCTCCGAACGAAACTAAATCAGCAAAGCATGTGCATGCCCGAAACTTTAATCTCGCATGCTTCTACACGCGCGTACATGTGCCTGTATATCGACTTCTCTGCTCCTCCTCGCTGACTGTTCTTCTCATGTTCGAAATCGTCGAGACAGTTTCTCGAAACAAAACCAGACAAACGAGAAGAAGACGAATCTCAGCGCGAATTTCCATCCGGTATCTTAATCGACGCGCGGAGAGTGGCGCGCAGATATTTTCAATTTACGCTTGTTGCTCTTTACGTTTCGTTTGGGAAACTCGCGCGGAGATTCGCGTTCCGGAGGCAAAAGGCGTCTCGATTCGGAAAAGACGTTTTGTTCGAGTCGCGAATCGTTAGTAACGAAGGCAAAGAATCGGCGGCACCCCGACTCTCCTTAAACTCCTGATTTATTCCGTTTGTCGGGGCGGTCCTCTAATCGACGAGTCTGTTCGTTTAGATGGAGCTTCAGGACGTTGTAGTTAGCGACTCGCGTGCCGGTAGTCTCGAGAGTCTTACCCACGCCGGCAAAAGACTTCATCCACCAGTGCAACCGGTTAGACATCCATCCCGTTCACCCAGTTTAAGGTAATAACAAGACACGAGTATTCGCGTGAAATACGAACAGGTGTGCCGATGCTTAATGGTCAGGACAGGAGGATGATAGGAACGGTGCGAATATGAAATTAATCGGTAATCTTTTCAGGAGACACTCGCCAGGGCGACCTGGATACGATCATCATGGTCATTATTACCACGAAGGACCAGGGTTTAGCGACACGGTTAGCAACGTCGTCGAGATTCAGAGACACACGCATCATCCCCATCCGACACAGTACAATCATCGGCACAGGATCCGAGGTACAAGACAGCAATGATAATTTCGTCGAAGAAAACACGGTGCAACGATAAGTCCTTTTTACGAAATCCAACCTACGAATCTCTTTTGCGAACGTTTCTCGTACACGGATCGTATTTCAAAACGATCGTAAAAGTCTCGAACGAACTCGTTCCGATCTCTGTTCGATGCTGGCATCGTGGAACGGACGAGAGATTCGTAGTTACGATTTAGAAAAAATATGAATGTCGCTATAAATGGTTTACTCGCAAGAGGCAGAAGCTCTGTGTCACTCGATGTAATATGTTTCTTCGTTTTGTTCTGTTATGCGCCTACAAAGACTATTACGACCACTGCGACTATTACGACGATGGTAATTTCTTTCGCAACTCCGTTTCATTCCCTGTTCCAAAGCAATCTCATTATTATTATCATCATCATCATCATCATCATTATTATTATCATTATTGTTATTATTACCATTATTATTATTGTTATTATTACCCTTATTATTATTATTATTATTATTATTATCATTATCGATATATCATCATCATCATCATCATCATCATCATCATTATCATTATCATCTTCATCGTCATCATCGTTGTTATCGTTATATTATTATCGTCATTATCATCGTTACTTTCACCGATTATCGTTTGGCTTTCACGGTTGTACATTTTCCAGCCACATCGTTCACCGACACAACAAACAGATACAGATTAGTACGCAATCGACACAGTATCGAGCACAAAACAGACACTCGAATACGAACGATCATACTTTTCCTCGTTGATTTCCAAACTCTCCTTTACGGATCGGATACGTCGAGAACTTTTCGAAAATTCCAAACGTAAAAATTCCAAAGAAATCGGTTCTTCTCGACCGTTCTTCGTCGACTACTATCTAGTACATCATTCTGTCCTTTTTATATTCGTTGATCACTTACTCGCGATTCCTTCTGATTCGTTCGAGACACCGCACTGCACGAAATGGATAACACCAGGCTTTCGATATCGAGCACTCTTGCACACTGAAAACACTTGCACTCTGTCCCTTCCATCTAGAAACATCGTTGATTAGACGCTCGTTCGTTGTTTGTACTTAGCTATAGTATTATACTACTGCACGCACCGCGGTCCCTAGAATCTTTGGTGGAGCTAGAGAGTTTAGCATGCGGCATGTTGTCCGATGTGGCACTCTGTTAGCGAACAGCTAGACCGACTCCGACTCTAGTCGAATTCCACCGTTGCTATAAACGACTCGATATCTATAGTATATATGCCGGTATCCTCCTAGACACGCGAACAACGTTCGTTCCCTCGGCTACGACCATACTTCCTCCGATAGTCCTCGAACAATCCCGTTTCATCGAATGATCTCCTAGGGCAGGTAGAAGATAGTGGTCGCGTAGAGAGACTCGGAACGCAAACGCTAACGACTATATTCGTCAGGTCCGTGGAGCGCTTCGACCAGTCCAGCGAGGACACCGAGTCCCATTCACCACATCGATCGAGGCCGGCATTACGGGACTACAAGCTTGGAGCAACGATCGAGAAGTCCGAGTCCGATCGGTGGTCGCCAGCCTGCTCATTCCCACCAGCACTATCATCGGCATCATCCCCATCAGCACAGCTATCCGGTGTTAGTAACCAGACGGGGACAGGGTCGTCTACTGCCTCCAACGCCCAACAAACCTTCGACTCTGCAACTGAAACCGGCCAACATCAATTTCCCCAAGTTGAACGCTTCGCCGACTCACGGCTCGCATATGCACGTGACGCTCCCGGCCGGTATGCAGCATCCGCCACCAGGACAGCATTTGCCACCGATGCAACCAAGCCACTGTCCGTTGAGCTTCGAGCAGGCGGTGGCAATGGGCCGCGGCGGCCGTCTCTTGCCCAGTCCTGTACCAAACGGGTACAAACCTCAGCCGCAGGCTAAGCAAAGGACACCCAGGTGAGCGTTCTTTCGATTTTCTTCGAGTTGTTCGAGTTACGTGTTGGACGTTGTACGAAACGTCGTCAGTCGCGTTTTCGCGCGATAGCTGTTCCCAGTGGACCGATTCACCAATTCCATGTAAGAAATCCGTCGTATCAGAGAATCGAGTCGTGGAATAAAATATTTAAAGCAAAATGTAGCCATCCACCGTAAAACTAAATAAGGAAATAAAAACCCGTGAATTTTCGATAGCCACTGGGGACACGATCCCGTTGAAATACCGCGATGTCGAACATCGCGTTGAGGACAAAAGGTCGCAAGCTAACTTTCGTCGGATCGTTACAGATCGAGACACTCTGACAGCGACGAAGACGACTGGTGCTAGCCAAAGTGGGACCCTGGACGGTGGTCCGGTGACGTGGACGCCCCCAGGCGTCTTAGGGTTTGCGCGTGAATCTTCCACGTCGGGAGGCGCATCGATCTAACCGCGAACGCGGAAGCGATGAAAATCGATCGATTAGCTTCGAGCTTGGCAACTACGTCAGAGTTAATGTCCGTTCGTCGAGTCGGACGAGGCAGGTGTACGCGATCGGGGACAAGGAAACGAAGCTACGTGTTACTAGTAACGTTGCTACTAGTACGACCGAGTAGAAGAGAAGGTACACCTTGAAATACAATGATCAGCTGGTTCGAAGGAAGACTCGACCGAACGGATCGAATCGTGTTTCTCGAACGGTGCAGAAACAGGACAGGCGAAGGATTTCAAAGGAAATGACGCGACCGAAACGAAAGCAACATCGGATGATCGTTACAGGGATAACAAAGCAACGTACGTATAATACTAAAACGAGCAGTCGTCACGGTGGCCACCATCGAACAGACTATGTGCCACGAATACGATGATCGTCGGTTTAACGCGCAAAACGATCGAAACTAAACGAAAAATACGGAAAGAGAAAAAGAGAAAAAATATTCGCAATCTCCGCCTGTCGTGCAGCATTCTTACGAAGAAGTTGAAGCGTCGTCGGAGTTACATTCGTGGGAACTTTCTGAAATTTTCTTTCGTCTCGAACTTCGAAGCTTCCTTCGCTGTGCTTTTTAATCGACGGACCGAGCCGAGGAGGATCCACTTTTTATACAATGAAATATACGACGAGGGAAGCGCTCTTGTACGGTTGAGCGCGTTCGTTTCGGATCCCTCTCCGCGCCAATCTACCAAATTCTTCACGGCTGTATCGAACAGTTGCGCCCTACGCGACGCCCTCTCACCGACTTGGATACAGCGAGTTTCCACGTGTCTCCCCATGTTTGGAGGAACTGGTCGGCGATGCGGAGGCGCCTTTGCCAGCGAAACATCTCCTCTTCTTGATTTTTCTATAAGCTGCGCCCAACTCGAGCTACTTGTCAGGGAGGTTCTCGATGCGAACCAACAGGCGGAATCGATCAACGGGAACGAATTTCGTCTGACGAGTAAAGCGTTTTCGTACGTGCAAACAAATTAAACGAGATATAATCGTATAGGCGTAGGAAAAAGGCACCGTTCGATACGTTCGATGCGATATAGACCACGAGGCACAAGTTCTTCTTCACGAGTCACTGTTTGCGCGCAATTGGTTCTATTTCGCTCGAAACATCTCTCGTCGCAGTAGCGTTCGATTTACCGAACGAGTAGGCAAACATCTCGATCGAACCTATCGAAATTTCTTACAGGTCCGTTCTATCGTTAATCAAGCCGTGCAAAAGAAAGAAGGAAAGAAAAAAGAAAAAAGAAAAGGAAGAAGCGTATCGGAAAAGCGGATGAGAAATGCAACAAGAACCGTGGCTACGAACATCCGATATCTCGTACGTTTGCGAATTGGTAGCCGCGGTTCTTGCGCCGGTGCAACGTTCTCTCTTTAGTTTACTTTCGCGAAGATTCACGACCAGCCGACAACGTTGCGTAAAAAACGAAGCACGATCACCCTATAAAAATGTATCGAACACGAGAAAAAAAAAAAAAGATATCGTTGCTAAATTATGCAAATAATCGGTTGCCTCGCTGATAGAGGGATAGCTATTTAAAAAAAAGTAAAAAAAAAGAGAGGTACTCGAAGATACACATGCTAAACGATACATCGAACTAAATACGTAGGAATTTTTACTAAATCGTCAAGATCGTTTCGATTCTCTTCCATCGTAAGAAGCATTCGTGGCTCGCGACTGCTGGCTGCTTTGTCGCGATCGCGATCACCGATCCTCCGTTGAAACGCTTAAACGAAAGAACACGCGGTGCGTACTGCGTTGAACGCATAGACGAACGAACGAAGGACCGGCGAACGAGACTTTGCTCGCGAGAAGAAAACAAAAAGAAACGAACAACGTCGAAATGAACGATCGCGGTGTCGTTGTTCCGTATTCTCGTAGCTCGTGCCAATAAGAAGTCGACGGAAAGGAAAGGGAAAAAAGGACCATTTATCACGATCAATCGTTGAAAAAAGAAATCAAGAAAGAAAATGAAAAAAAATCTAGCGAAATAACGGAGCGGTAGAGAGCGCCATGTTCGCCTTCTTCTCAAAAAAGGAACAAATGCAGAGATGACAAAATTCACGAGCATATGTAAATTATCGCATAATTTTGACTTTAAAAACGTTTACCATCGCTGCTACTACCGTTACTGTTGCCATCTACGAGAAAAGAAACTATTCCACTACTATTATTACCGCGACTACTATAACTACGGCTACTGCTGTAACTTACTAATACTATCACTATTATCGCTATTACTATTACTATTACAATTTATTACCGCCATCGATAATACCGCTACTATTACTATTTACCACTGCAATTACTATTACCAGTGTTATTAAATACCATTACCACCACCAAACACCGCCGCCTCTACTATCGCTGCTGCTGCTGCTGCTTCTATTACTATCACTACTACTACCACTACTGCTACTACTAATACTACTATACTATACTACTATTACTATTACTACTACTACTACCACTACTATTACCACCACTACTACTACTACCACTACTACCGCTGCTGCTGCTGCTGCCGCTGTTGCTATTACTACTACTACTACTACTACTACTACTACTACTACTACTGCTATTACTATCACTACTACTACTACTACTACTACTACTACTACTACTACTACTACTACTAACACTACTACTATTACTACTATTACTACCATCACCACTACCACTACTATTACTACTACTGCTGCTGCTATTACTACTACTACTACTACTACTACTACTACTACTACTACTACTACTACTACTACTACTACTATTACCACCACCACCACCACCACCACTACTACTACTATTACCACTACTACTATTACCACTACTGCTACTACTACTACTACTACTACTACTACTACTACTACTACTACTGTTACTGCTACTACTACTACTGTTACTACTACTACTACTACTACTACTACTACTACCACTACTACTGTTATTACAAGTACCACTACTACTGTTATTACTATCGCTGCTATTACTACTAACTACACTATGACTATGGTTACTATTACTGATAGCATTATTATTACTACTTTTACTAACGTTACGAATACTGAAACGTTTTATTAAATCAAATGCATTGTTAGTACCGTTATGACTACCATTAAAACTGTATAGTTTGTCGTAATCGTCATTCTTCGGTGCAAGGTGGAGAAGATACGTCGGTCGATCGATTAACCGTCAGTCACACGTACTCGACGTACAAATGCATAAGAAGAAAAAAAGCAAGAAAAAAAAAAATAACTGAAACGAACGAACAAACGTCATTTCGAATTCCATAATGCGCTTAAACGAAAGAACAAGGCAAAACAATAGTGGCCGGAACAAGCATGTACACATGTATACATAACATATACACGTATGCACATATGTCACATATAAAAGGGACGATCGCTAAATAAAGGTGGGCGGATAGTCGGAATTATGTAATTATAGAAACAAGAGAATTTCAAGCGGAATGGGAGAAGATGAAAAACACGTATAACATACTGCCAATCATACGGAGTGTTTTAAGCAGAAACACACGCGAGATACGTGAATGTATATAAAAATAACATGCGTCTTTTTTCGCAGCACGTATACACACAGGCATCTATGCGTAGATAGATGTAAATAAAAAAAAAAAAAAATATACGTCGGGGGTGGTGTGATGAAGCGTGAGAAAGGGAGAATGTGTGACTGTGAACGAAAGCAGGATGAATGGAGGTAAAAGTCTCGTGAAGCAAAAGCAAACGAAAAAAAAAGAAGAAAAAAGATGGTTCAAAAATCATTTTTCAATGCCACTTCACGCTTGTCTGCGTAATCTGCGTGCGTGGATTTCGACTGAACATGTGCAACTATGTAGTACTATCGTATAATTAATGTAAGTATCTAAGGATCGAGAGGAACGAGAGAGAAAAAGAGGCCGAGCGAAAGACGAGGAAAAGGAAAGACGATAGATACGTGGACAATACGCGAACGGTTCTCGTGGCTCGAGGTTCTCGGTGATCGAACATATTCGTTTTCCATTGGATATAGCGTGTATATCATTCTTTCTATTTTTCTCCTTCGACTTTTTTATCGGCGGCTTTTACATCGGTCGAAAGAATCGAGAAGAACGATTAAACTGACGAGTTGAGATCGACATCGAAACGAAACAGGAGGCACGTTCACGTTCACGTTATAGATATTTAATTACACTCTACAATGCCGAAGAAAGTGCCATTACGGTAAAAAGATAGGAAGCACGAAAGAAAATAATATATTAAAATAATATATTAAAGAAGGAAAAAAGCGTATAAAATTATTAAAAAAAAGCATCGAGAATCTCGCGAGGGTGAGTTTTATGATGTGCAGTCGAGCGTGCTGAGCGTGATTTTTTCCCTTAAGTGCTTTATAAACTCAATCGTATTTCGTATCGTCGCGTTTAAACGTCGCTGTAAAGAGAATGCATAAATATAATAAAAAGGAAAAGAGAAGAAGCTGACGAATGCGTGGGAATTTCGGATACTCGGACATGCGAACGTTTACACTCCTCGAAATAAGGAACGAAATGGAAGATCGTTCTAACACTTCCGCTTTCGTTTTTCTTATCGAAGAAGATGTTTATCCCTGCTTATTTTCTTTTTGCTTTATTTATTGCGTTCAAAAATTCTGCTTTACTTTTCTTTATCCGTCACCATTGTTTTTATATTTATCTGCTTCGTTATAAATATTAAATATTTCATTTTCGTCATACCTTATGGAAGCCTTATTATTTTTATTTTGTAATTTGTACGTTATTGCAAGTTATCGAAGAAGCATTGAATTTCACGTTTGCATGCTTCACGGATACGAAAGTGTTAGAAAACGTATCCCAATACGTGCGAGTGAAGTAAAATGGGATATTATTAAAACTGTTTTTCTGTGATAAATCCAAGGAATCTAGCCAGATCGACGATGGCGTTGCGTCGATAAACAATTTTCTAGCCCCAAAATACGTTTGTACCAATGTCGAGTAAGAAAGCGCGAGGAAGTGTAACGAACGAAAGGTAGAGTATCTGAGCGAATGAATGGAAGATTGCGAAAGAAAGAGGGAATGGCGCGCGAGGAGATGAAAAAAGTGCTAAAAAGATCGACTGCCGAGGGTTGGATAGAGAGAGAGAGAGAGAGAGAGAGAGAGAAGACGAAAAATAAGATCAACTTTCGCGTGAGCGTGAGCGATACAAGTCGAAATCTTCAAACTTACAAAACTCTTTTAGCATCGTAAAGGCAAAGCATACGACCAAGCTCTTAACGATGACTTAGCGTAAACGACAAACAAGTAAATATAAATATAAATAAAATATGAACATAAGTATAAATTGAGATATAAATATATACTGCACACACGCGCGCGCACACATACGTACGTGTGTGTGTGGGGGGGGCGGGGGGTTAGTTCTAATTCAAGAATGTACGTATAAATATACATAATAAGTATAAATATATACATACATACATACATACATATAAATAACTACGATGCAAGCTAAGTTAACGAACGGTTAATAACGATAATAACATAGTAATAACGATAACGTTGATAATATTGATCACGATGCTTGAGAACGATATTTGTAACGATAAGTGACACACGATTCGAACAACTTTCTCGATCCCTGTCTCGCAGTGTACGAAGCAGTATACAAAGCAGTGTACGAAGCAGTGTACGAAGCAGTGTACAAGAACAGCAGAACGCTGCGAGATGCGATAATAAGTGGTCGGTAATGGAACGAGAATAGTAGGCGCGAACAACGACGTTGATCAGCGTAGTGGAATGAAAGCAGAGATATTTGTACGGAGAGGAAAGACGACGGAACGTCTTGAAAACGGGGATCTGGAAAATGGCATTTGAACGTTTTACGAAAGAACGATGGAACATTTGGATGGAGTGGATGCTGCTAACAAGTCCAAGTAGACGTTAAAATCGGTCAAATTATCAATTTTTCCAATTTATTACATCTTTCTATTTGCATTTCGTGAGATTCAGCTACGCGTGGTTCAGTTTTACGAAACGAGAGTACACGAGGGTGTTAGCGAGCGTTACGAGTTGGGATTAATCGTAAAACGTTTGCTGTTTGCCAGCTATCTAGCTCGGTCAAAGTTAAACATCCATTGGTACTATAAACGCAGGAATCCCTGTCCAAAGATCCAAAGATCGAGTTCGATTCGAGGCATGGATTAGCACGAGCTTGCTCCGTCAATCGTTAAAAGCGGTGCTCGAGAATCGTGATTATCCGATAACGACGGGTACAGCTATATTCGACGAAGCGCGTGTAAAATGGTCCGATCGTTATTGGATGAGCATGAAGAGAAGAAAAGAGGGAAAGTGGAAGGAAGAAAAGCGAGTGCGAGTAAAAGAGATGAAACGACGAATGCTAACGAACAAAAGGGACAAAGGAGACGGAAGGAGATAGGAGGAGGATAGAAGGAGATAGAAGGAAAAGGTGAAAAGGGAAAGGCCAAAGACAGCCGTTGAACGGGCAGACGGGTATGACGATGAGACGCGCGAACACGTTGCACGTTAGAGAATATACGAGGCCCGTGATCTCGTTCGGGCTCAATTTGTAATAAACGCGAGACACGTAAAGACACTTCTCGGCTCGTTCGTAGAAACCGCGTTAGCGATTAAAGAAACTACGCAGAGTAACGTGAACTCGCGATCGGATTGTGTATTTCCATCGGTTTCCAGGCAGCAGACACTTGGAAGCGTCATTTATTTGGTCGATCGTGAAAACCAGAGAATCTATATATGATTTCATTATTTGTGTTTATTTGTAATAACGCTAAGCGAACAAAGGATATAACAAACGACGATGATAGGAGGGCGTCGAACGAGATAACACGTAAATACTACGATTAAGAGTTTTTCTACTTATCTATGCATATTATGCATGTGTGTGTGGGTGTGCGTTGTATATATATATACATATGTATGTATATATACACACATATGTTGTGTCGTGTATATACACATATACATACATATACATATACATATAAACAATATACATGTATAAATATGTACACGTAAAAGATAACGCGTATATGCATTTTACATATATATATATATATATTTATACGTAAGTACACGGATACGTATATATGTATAAATATATACATACTAAGCGAGTACGAACGAATAATGAAAACGTATATCGATACTAAATGCCCCGTTGATAATAAATAATCACGAGAAAGAAAAGATATAAGAGAAATAAAAGTTCGTCACTAGACCTCTCGGCTGTTGGACGAGCCGACGAGCTCCGTAGAGTTTCATACTTTTGCAAATAATCGAAATCTCGTCGATACACTATTACACACCGATCTCTCTATGTATAAAATAGACGTATAAATATATTTGAACGGTTTAAGAAGAGAACATTGATGTCGATCCGAGTCTGAATCTTCGTCTGATCAGGCGCCTTTTGCAGCCCACACGGTTCGAACGAATCGAGCGACCATTTAACGCGACGGATGTACGTGCATGTCGATATATTTGTTCGGGTTTGACCAGTCGACGCATTTTCCAGCATCGGTTTCGCGCTGCGAATCGAAACAGCGTGGCGCGGACCGACGTCCGCTCCGTCAAGTCGAGCGATCGACCCTTCCGATTTTTGACTCTTTGAGAAGCACAGGGATTGTTTCGCCAACGCCATACTCGTAGCATATAGTAGGAAAGAAAATGACAAAAAAGAAAGCTGGTCGTTTCTCGATTTAAACCTCGTTTCTTCGCTGTAGAATCGCTGCTAAGCATCTCGACACTCCGATTTCCTCTCAAAGGGTTAAACGATCGCGCGACCGTCGCAGTATCGCGTTTGTTCGTCGACGTTATTTCGCTGAAACTTTGTATCCACATGTCGCTCGACTAGACGGTTTCGCGTCACGAGAATACTAAAACATACTATGTACAGAAAAGAGCGTAAATGTATTTTCGAGAGAGAGAGAGAGAGAGAGAGAGAGAGAGAGAGAGAGAGAAAGTTTTGCGTAGCTCGTGTCAAGACAAAGGCTGGTATCCTTTCGGAATATCGAGAAGGAGGAGGAGGGTGAAAAAAAGGAGGTAGTAAAAGAAAGAGCGATAGGAAAGAGGAAAAATCGCGATAAATCGTTAAATAGTAACAAGAGTTGCCTTAATATTACACGTTCACAAAACTAGGATACGCGAACGAACAAAAAAAAAAAAAAAAAAAAAGAAAAAAAAAAGAAACAAAACAGAGGAGCGGAGATTATAACAGAAGAAATTCGAACAGTCGTATCTTCTGGTCGAACGTCACGACGAACACGCGACGGATACACGGCCGGTCACGAGTGGCGTTTCCTTTCTTTCGACGACATCCGTATTCCATCGATGATTTTCCATACGAACCTCGTCGCCAACGCCTCTCAATTTTCGTCGATTTAACGATAGCGTAGCGTATTTCAACCTGTTCGTCAATCAACTGTAATTTTCTTCCGAATTGACGTTGATCCGTGTACGAAGCAACCGTTTCCGTGTAAACGTTTGGAAACGCGATCGCGACCGGTTCCAATATCGCTTGTAAAGAAAACTTACTGTACGCTGTTGTTCGCGAACGATGTACTTCACGGGAAACATCGAATTACGAAAATCGAAATACTATTTATTCCTCTTGCACGTTCGTTCGATCCACGCTTGTCCATCCATCGTTCGTCCGTTCTACGTCGCGAACCATCATCCTTTATATATCGCGTCAACGTCGCTGGCGAACAATAGCGTATCGACTCGGTGTTGTACGCACGTAAGAAATCAAAAAGGATGTGACAGTGAAAGAGAGGGAGTGAGAGAGAGAGAGAGAGAGCACCATGGGAGGAAACTCGAACAAGAGAATGAAGGAGGAACGAATCGAGAAGAAATTGATGCGGAAAGCGAAGCGAACAATGGCTGGCTGTGTATAATGCGGCGCGCAATGAATCTCGAATGCGTCTATGAAAAAAATGAGTGCGTGAGAGTGGACAGCGTACCTAGCGACGAAAACCTGGCAATGAAGGACAGGCTGCGCGACAGCCGGTGCCTGCTCCAACGAACGACAGAACGAACGAACGAACGAAAGTGCGTGCGTGTGTGCCTGCGTGCAAGCGAAAGAGCAAGAATATACGCGAGATCAGAAAAATCTAGCGAGCTCGAGCGACAGAGTACGAAATCTGTAAACGTTTAATAGTCGCGTGTACCATTGTTATAAAAAAACAGACGTTATGTAAAAGAGGAGAGAAAATAAGTAAAAAAAAAAAAAAAACCATTGAAAGCTTTAACTTTGACTAAACTAACTTTAAAAGGGTATATAGCGATATAACGCAGTAATTGTTGCTGCCAGTTGTGTGAATGGCGGACGATTGGCGGATGATTCTGCGCGAAATTATTACCGGCGATCGATAAAAAAATACGTTCATATATGGTAATATAAAAATATATATATAAATACATGCATATATATGTATATATATATATATGTATATATATATATGTATATATGTATAGTTTAATCTACCTCGATGTACTACATTCGTGTTGACGCACGTGCGAGCGCGCGCGCGCGAGCATCGAAATTCAATTCTTTCTTTCATATTCTTACAATCTCGCGAGTTACATCTCGTTCGCGCAATATCCTGCCAATCTCTGCGTTATTGTAAACTTACTGTATATTACTTATACGTATATACATATACATACACATAAGCGCACGCGCGCGTGTATGTGTGTGTGTGTGTGTGTGTGTATATATATATACATAGATGTATGCATATGTGAAAATGCAAAGAAACACTTGTTTTTCTCAGAGAATGCAGTCGAGTGCAGATTGTACCTTTATACGTATTTCATTGTTCGCGCGCACCGTTCGCGTCGCGTCGAGAACACGGGCGACGATTAGCCAAAACGAAGAAGCCGTATCACCAATGTTTGTCGACCGGGAACGAGTTCTTTTTTTTCACGATCGAAACGACCCATTTTTATCGATGAGAAAATCGAGCTGACACGTATTTCTTAAGAAGCGCATACACGACAACGTTCTCACCGTTCACGACTGACGAACGATTTATTCTCGTAGTTTAAAAGAAGCACGCATCAGTTTCGCGTGTTCGTCGTGACGCGAACATTCGTTTGTATCATTTCTCTTCTTTAAATGAAAAATAAGTATTCTATATGTGTGTGAACGTATCTGCCAGTGAGGAACTCTCGTATGTTCGAAAGAAACAAGGAGGAAAAATGAGGAAACAAAAGAGAAAACTAACGAAAGGATAAACTCGATTATTCTTTGAAATTGCGAAAACGAGCGGTTCGGTGTCGGGCATGAATGTGTGAGTGAAAGTGCAAAGAAAGAAAGCGAGCGCAAGAGGAAGAATGAAAACGAAGATGTAAGCATGCATTATTACTTATGTATTATGCAGTAAATGAGGAAAAAGATACCTACCTTATACATATATATATATATATATGTATACAAATATATATATATATATATATATAAATATTATATATATATATATACATAGCTAGTTCAATTTGCAAATTAGTGTGTATCGTCGCTTCGAAATGCCCAATCATTACTCGCCAGAATCCAACAACCCAACAACCAATTTCAAGTTCATTCTTTTTTTAAGGAAAAAACCAATAAAATAATGTGTTAAAATATTTCAAGATACTCGTGTTTTTCACTTAAGCTTAAGACATTACGAAGGCTAATTAAAATTTTCAAAGTTTTTCCACTTTTAACGAGATACGCGATCTCTGCGTTTCCGATGTTTCGAAATTAGCGCAGGTACTTCAGAGAGGGCGCATTCGATTGTTTTTCTCGATCATCTTCTTGTATATTATCTCAGGCTCGACAGATGGCAGCACCAAACGCCTCGTGAAATTCTTTTATACGAAATATAAAGATAAACGCATAGAAACAACAAGATACCTTCCGAACTCGCAGCTTTCGCTTAGTAAAAATGTTTATTTTTTATGAAAACTAAGTAGTATATACTTGTAACCTTCCAAATATAAATTTTTACTCCATTCGTATTTCATTCAACCCTAATCAATTCCCCCGTTAACAAATACTTTTCTCTACAAAAGTTGACGTAAATAATACAAAAAAAAAAAAAAAAAAAGAAAAAAGAACGTAGGGAACTCGTGATAATTCGAAGCGTTAAGGAACTGAAAGAATATATAAAAGGTAATATTTTATACGAATAACGTGAAACAGTTGTACAAATCGAACCGATATTACTTTTGAGCGTTTTATTATGTTTACCATGATTTTAATCGATACAATGATTTCTGTGGTATACTGTTGTACATATCGAGACTCGATTTCAACTTCCTTTCCGTTTTTGAAACTTTTAAAAATATTTATTTATTTTCCGAATATATTTAAGAAAGTTGGCGAGAAAAGAAAAAGGAGGAATATCGGTTTCGAAAAAGCGCGACGTTTAAAATGTTCATATTACGAAATTTTAGTAGCTTTATAAAATTGTAAATTCGTTATCGAAATGATCGAGATTTCTTCCCCTTTTATTAATAGAAAACGATTCTCTTCAAAAGTGCTTCGAGAGGAAAGTAAGTTGAAATTTCATCCGACAACGAGAAACATAAATGCAATAACCAGCGTTGGCGTGTGATTCGGTAAATTTTACAGATGACCTTTTCTTTCTCTGGTTATCTTGAACGAAAGTTAGACGATTGAAGGAAAGGATCTAGCGGAGGGGGAGCGGGGAATATGAATATATAGTATCTTATATCGTGTATCCATAAATGTTAAACGTTATTTCTTATTCTTTTTTTTTTTTTTCTTTTACTTCGTCTTATCGATCTCGTATTCGTGACTCGTTTTCATTTCGTTTTATTAAATGTTAGGTAGAGCTTATAAGGAACGCTTGAAGCCGGTCTCGCGGCGAACTTCAGGCGCTCTTTTGTCGTATACTAGCTGTGCCAAACGCACTTGTACTGGTCGCATGATTGGTGAAAAAATTGGCTGAAGATCGACTTTTGAGACGAGGAGGTGAAATGTCGCTGAAATGTCGTTAGGTGAAATTTCCTTTTTCCTTACAACTGTCTTGTCTGTGAGTTCTTTGAATAAACAAAGTAACATACTCTAAATTTTAATATATATAATTTTAATAAATAAATAAATAGCAAATCGACGAATCGCGTTAGGTGTAGGAAAGGATATAAATTAAAGGGGAATATTTCTCAATGTTCGATCTTCAGTCGATAGTTTCACCAGCGACATATTATTTAACAACAGAATTTAACCACCTAATCTTCTGCAGGATACTCGTAATTCTCATCTTCGCCTCATCTCCGTTTATACAATAAATGGATATCTTTTTTTCTTCTTTCCTACGTGCTAAGTAATAAATCGTCGGGCCGCAATTCATCACGACAATCAATAGTTAATAAATCCATAAAAATTATCTAGCTGTTGATCGACTTTCTTCTGTCTTCAAAAGGTACGTCCAACGCGTTTTGGGCATAATAATAAATTTCAATAATAAATTTCAATAATAATAATAATAATAATAATAATAATAATAATAATAATAATAATAATAATAATAATAATAATAATAATAATAATAATAATAATAATAATAATAATAATAATAATAATAATAATAATAATAATAATAATAATAATAATAATAATAATAATAATAATAATAATAATAATAATAATAATAATAATAATAATAATAATAATAATAATAATAATAATAATAATAATAATAATAATAATAATAATAATAATAATAATAATAATAATATTAATAATAATAATAATAATAATAATAATATTAATAATAATAATAATAAAAATCCATGAACCTAATAATAAAATTGAAACGTGATCACCACAATGAGAAGATCACAAATATCAATAATATTAGTAATAATAATAATAACGGCGATAGTAATAGTAATAGTAGCAGTAGAAGTAGTAGTAGTAGTAGTAGTAGTAGTAGTAGTAGTAGTAGTAGTAGTAGTAGTAGCAGTAGTAGTAGTAGTGGTGGTGGTAGTAGTAGTAATAGTAGTAGCAGCAACAGTCGTAGTAGTAGTAGTAGTAGTAGTAATAGTGGTAGCACTAGTAATAGTAGCGGTGGTAGTAGCAGCATCAAACGGCTGCGGCAACAGCAGCAACAAAAGCAACGGCGGCAGCAGTAGGAGCAACAGTGATAGTGGTAACACTAATAGTGATAGTAGTAGTAGCAGCAGCAGGAATAGTCGTAGTAGTGGTCATAGTAGCACCAGCAGGATCAGTAGTAATAGTAGTAGTAGTCATGGTAGTAGTAGTAATAGCAGTAACAGGAATAGTCGCAGTGGTAGTACTAGTAATAGTTGTTGTTGTTGTTGCATTACTAGTAGTAGTACTATTAGTAATAGCAGTAGTAGAGTAATAGTAGTACTAGTAGTAGTAGTAGTAGCAGGAGCAGGGACAGTCGTAGTAGTAGTAGTAGCAGGAGCAGGAACAGTCGTAGTAGTAGTAGCAGCAGCAGCAGCAGCAGGGACAGTCATAGTAGTAGTAGTAGCAGCAGGAACAGTCGTAGTAGTAGTAACAGCAGCAGGAACAGTCGTAGTAATAGTAACAGCAGCAGGAACAGTCGTAGTAGTGGTAGTAGTAGCAGGAACAGTCGTAGTAGTGCTAGTAGTAGCAGCAGCAGGAACAGTCGTAGTAGTAGTAGCAGCAGCAGCAGCAGCAGGAACAGTCGTAGGAGTGGTAGTAGCAACAGGAACAGTCTTGGTAGCAGCAGCAGCAGCAGCAGCAGGAACAGTCGTAGTAGTAGTAGTAGTGGTAGCAGCAGCAGGAATAGTCGTAGTAGCAGTAGGAATAGTCGTAGTAACAGTAGGAATAGTCGTAGTAGCAGTAGGAATAGTCGTAGTAGCAGTAGGAATAGTCGTAGTAGCAGTAGGAATAGTCGTAGTAGCAGTAGGAATAGTCGTAGTAGCAGTAGGAATAGTCGTAGTAGCAGTAGGAATAGTCGTAGTAGCAGTAGGAATAGTCAAAGTAGTAGTAGTATTAGTAGTAGTAGTAGTAGTAGTAATAGTAGTAGTAGTAGTAGTAGTAGTAGTAGTAATAGTAGTAGTAGTAGTAGTAATAGTAGTTGTAGTAGTAGTAGTAGTAGTAGTAGCTTTGATAGTAATAACAGTAGTGGTGGTGATAATAGTACCAGCAGGATTGGTAGTAGTAGTAGTAGTAGTAGTAGTAGTAGTAGTAGTAGTCATGATGGTGGTGGTAGCAGCAGTAGTAGTAGAATAGTAGTAGTAGTTGTTGTTGTAGTAGTTGTAGTACTTGTAGTAGTTGTACTAGCGGTAGTAGTTGAAATAGTAGTAAGTGTTAGTCGTAGTAGTGATGGTTAATTAGAATAATAATAATAATAATAATAATAATAATAATAATAATAATAATAATAATAGTAATAAACAACAGCGACCATGATAATAATAAAATAAATCTCGTTTTACTAATTAGCATCGTCGTTACAATGATGTACTTAGCTATTACACTTTTGCCTATGGACTATTCTCTTTTATATACCTCTATATGTATAGCTACAATATATAATATTTTCATGTTGAAAAATCGTATACATTAGTGTTGTGTCGCGGGACCATTGCTTCGTTTCTATTCTGTTTCCCGATCGTACTTTTTTATCTGCTTGCTCATCACGTTTCTATATGTTCATCCCTTTTTCCGTTCACTGTCTTTTCATTTCGACCATCTTCACTCGATGAGTCTCGCTGAGAGGGAGAAAGGTGGCATCGATGCATAGAAGCGTTCACGCTTGATCTTCGCGAAACAGCGTGGAACAAAAAGACGAAACGATGAAGTGGAAGAAAAAGAGGAGGAGGAAGCAGTTGTCATACAAGTCGAAGAAGTGAGAAAGGTAAAGGACGATAAACCGACTAGGAACGGGTATCTGCCGTTTCTGGCCGCTTCTTTCTTTCTCAAGCACAAACAACCAACCCTTTTGCTTAATCCTATGACGTATATTGCGAATGTTAGGTGAACTTCTCGTAACGCGGTGGTGTGTTGTTCGTTAGCTTTCGATCGTAAACCAAAGCTCGACAACGTATCGTTCGTTGGTCGAATTCTGGTGCGACTTTCTTTTTGCGCGTCGCTTAGGAACGTGAACGCTTCTCGCTTAGAGAATCTGTATTACATAACATTAATAGCTTAATATCGATTTTTAGTTCGTATTACTCGCCGTGTTAACGACGAGCCTCGGATCACAGATAGTGAGGTGATCGGATTGCGCGAGCATTTTCACGATACATCTTATTCATATGCGTTTCTACATCTTAATTTCATTCTCGTAATTGTCTGTTTCGCGCATCTTCTTGCGATTCCTCTAAGTATTTCAAGGCGACAGCTCCTGAAAGCAAACAGTACCGGCCGTGTACGCGAGCGTGATCACACAGTCGCGTGAAAAAGCACTATTAACAATTCCTCGCGATTCGTTTTTCTAGCGTCAAGAAATATCCGATAGTGTCCACTTTTCGAAAGAATTGGAGAAATAAAGCGACAAAGATGATTTGTAACGTTATTGCACCAACTATAATTTATCCGAAATATCTTTTTCCGGCGACTATTCAGATTCATGCACGCATACGGTCGAAGGAAAACTTGGTCGGAACGCAATCTTTACGTTTCTGCCCAGTTCATCGTAGGAATTTACCATCGCAATGATGACATACGGAGTTATTACAGATACGAAAGTATAGAATATATATTTTTATACACATGTATACGTATACACAATACATATGTACCTACGTACGTACGACCAACTAAGGATAGACAGGCGCAATCGTATATTTTAAATGTCGAATCCAGTTGAATAGCGTTTTCTCGCGCCGCTTTCAAAACCTATATTTCCGTTCGACCGGAAGAAGCGCAGTAGTACCAATAAAAATCCGACTTCGATTCGTTTCTCTACGCTCCGACGGATTGGCCGATTAGCCGATTAGCAACCATGTAAACGGCCACGTTTTACTTCGCTAGAAAATATACTTTGATTTGCAAAAAGTTGCCTGATCGAAGCCGAATGAACAAGTTTGGTCGAGAAGGGTGGCCGAAAGTTTGGCGCTTCGCGACTACCAATCAAATGGCGGAGTTCGAATTCTGGATTCGACACCTGTGTCTCTGTACGTGTGTCGGCTGTTGAAATCAACGAAACAGAACAAAAGAGATAAAGGAAACAAATTTTAATAAGATCTCGTGCTGAATCGTTGTTTTACAGAGAGAAAAAAAGAAAAAAAAAGAAAAAAGAAATGTAGGAAACGGATCGAGTTTTTCGGCTCGCTCATAGATACAATCATGCACACAATTTTTCAACGTAACAAAGTGTACGATACTAAGCTTTGTACAGCGAGGACACCGACAAATCGTCTTCTTATATACTTATGAAACACATGCGCGTACTCAAATTTCAGTAAATAAATAATAATGCTGGAAAATTATTACAATTATCGTGATCTGTTTCTTAAGACAGAAACAGCAAATAGTGTCCTCGCATTCGAACGAAATTGAACAAATCAGCACGCAAACATCGTCAACGTATCGCTATAAAAGTATAATTCGAAGCTAAACTTAAGACTCGGAACTTAAACCATAATCGAACGTAAGAAACATTCGCTAGCATTACACGATACTCGGGATACTGCTGGGATTAGATTTAAAAAGAATTACATCAAAAATCTAGCTGGAAGCTGCTTCACGACGGATCACAAATTTCTATAAATGTCTGTCTCGTCGAGAAATGAAGAAGAAAAGAAAAAAAAGAAAGAAACGATATATATATATTTCTTTGTATACGTCCAAAATATTATTCCCTTAAATCCTTACCCAGCAAAAAATTACGCTACGTTTTATAGTGGGAGATATACATAACATGAGGGTAAAAATGATTACAAAGACAAAGTTAAATATTTAAAATCAAATCGTCCGATCAATCGTAGGGTATCGGGATAGGGACGATCATAAGAATAAAAATATCTGTACAAGCTACGTTTATGTACGTATGCGTGTATGTAACATACGTAAAAAATAAAACAATTAGTTGATTGTATACGCTCTCTCCCTCTCTCTCCTTAGCTAGACGCCTGTACGCTACCGTATTGTCTTAATAGAAGCGAACCTACGTTTTTCTTAAGAGCACATTGCCCTACGGATTCTTATCGTTCGCCGTCCTTTCCACTCTCTCATACTCTCGCACTCTCTCTCTCTCTCGCGCTCGCTCGCTCGCTCGCTCTCTCTCTCTCTCTCTTTCTTTCTTTCTTTCTACCCGCTTTTTCTTTTTTAATTCCTCTTACACGTTTCGCTCTTTAAATCCTCTGTAAATAGGTGACGTGGATGCCCGTGCACAGTCACTCGATAAGGCAAGATTAAGGTATCAAGATCGAAGGGCAGAAGCAAAGAAGTTGCGAACGCGCGTATGAAATTGTTCCTGTTCGATGCGCGAATCATCGAATAACTAACATTCTCCCATGGTCGTATTTATCTCGAGAAATTGCTAAAAGTTTACTACGGATTAATTCGCGATAGACTAATTAATATCGTCGCATCCTTCGGTGCGTTTGGCCTTCTCTCTTGACGGAAAAAGAGAAAAATGTTTCAAAACCGGAAACTAATGTTATTATTAATCGTAGGAACACCAACGAACATTAATTCCTTGTGTGTGGCTCGGAGGTGCGCGTTATCGCAAATGTGTATACGTATGTTGGTGTATGTGGTTGTATGCTGACGAGAGCGTGTGCGTGTCGGTAGTGGGTGACGACGTGGTTCCTGGTTGTCCGGTAGCGGTACGTCTGCTCTTTTTTTTTCCTCTTTCTCTGACATACACACTCTACTCTATGCTTTTTTCTCTTTTTTCTCTCTCAATTTTGTTGCTGCGTTTTTTTGCATGTATTTTGTTTTATTAGTTTCGTTACCATGCTAGGTCGCTCATCCCAAAAGTAATTTTAGACGCGCGGTCGTTTTTCATTTTCTCGGTCGGAATCAGAATCTGCTGAATCGTGGAGTGGCGGAAATTCCGGCACCGCCTCGCGTTGTTGCATCCATCCGGTCGCGCCAGGCCCACCGGTCAGTGCTTTGCCCTGCGTCATTTTTTTCGATTTTTTTTTTCAATTGATTTTTAGCTCTCTGTCTTTATCCCCTGCAGGTGGCGACAAAATTGCGTGTCATTGGTCACTAAGCATCGCCTTCGTTTCACAACTTTACGCATTTTTTTGTCAGCACAGACAGACGTTTCTCGAATAACCATGATATACAAATTATATGGAATTTTACGAAAGCGCGGGCTATTTGAATTGGCTGCTCGTATCAGGATATCGATTTATCTTCTTGCTTCGCAACGTCCTTCTTTTTTTCTTCTCTTTTTTCTTTTTTTTTTTAACAACTGTAGTTTCTCTTTTCTTTCCTTATTTATTTATTTATTTATTTTTTTTTTATAAAAAGAATACGTTCGACTCCCGTTACGAGCACGAAAGGATTTGCTACATAACACGAAAGATTCTAATGATCGAGATGATGATTGCAGAACAAAGGAACAAACAGCAAAACTAGGAAATCCTTTCACTCTAATTTGCCAATGCAACAAACCGGCGCCTATTCTACTATCTACGCGAAAAATGTGTAACTCTGCAAATGAACTAAATATGAAATCTTTGACATCCGCCCTCTTTCACGCTCTCTCATCTCCTTTCGCCTTTTATCTATTCACCCAGAAAACCCCAGCCAATCGTCCCGCAAAGACAAAAAAAAAAAAGAAAAACAACAACAAAAAAATAATAATAGAATATGTAGAAGTAATGATAAACGCACACACGTACTACTGTGTAAGACCAGTATAAACGTATAAACTGTAATTCTACATGCAGCCATGCATGCCACGAAGATGTCTCTCGAGGAATTATCCATCCGTAAAGAATTCTCTGATCTGCGTAATTCTTTGTATATCACTTTGTAAGTCAGCGTATGTGTGTCGTGTATTCTTAAACGTGTATGTGTATACGTAACGAATACATTGCAGTGCGATGCGAAACTCTGTAGAAGATATTCTAATTGTAAGATTAAGTATCGAAAGCCATACGAGAGCGACAAGAAACCGCATGGTGCGTTCTTCGAGGATGTATCTGCATAGCACAGATAGTCTATAAGTAGCTGTAACACGGACAGAGATCGTACTCGTTCGCCTGATCTCGTGCTATTATGCGCAACAAACAGGCGTGGTTGATCGCGTACGAAAAACTGCTAGGGGACGATTCGTTTCGAAAGTAACGCGACAATACGCGTTTACGATATACTTGCAGTCTATTTCCCCGTATTTCTGGGATATCATAAGCTGCCTAGTTTCAAACATCGATTCGTTAATCCCTTCGGAACCATCGTTATCGGTTAAATACAGCGAACTGTTGGCGAAATAAAAAGTAAAAGGCGCGACGAAACGTTCGTTCTTTGATCGACCGTGTTCCACCGATACGATTGGCTCGGATTAATTTACTACTTGCTGCCACCAATTCGGTAACCTACCTATAAACGAGCTACCTCGTGCTTTTCTCGCTCAAACAAGGCCTGCTACAGAAGTTTTATTGCACATTCGGCAAAGTCTAAATCTAGAAACGAGCTCGAAGGCGAGAACGTCGCTGTGAAAACGTCTCAGGCAGAACAACGAACGAACAAAGTTCGATAAAAATTCGTCGCTTTAAAGATATCTCATTTCCAGTTGATTCGTTGATCGTCAGTTCCCGGCTTCGAGCGAGACGACAAAAACGACACGATACGTGAGAAAGGCTCGAAAAATCAAGCGCCAAGAATAATATCAACAACAAAAAAAAAAAAAAAAAAAAAAAAAAAGAAAAGAAAGAAAGAACGCGTATAAATGTATTTATATAATAATTATGAGTATATTGCACTATCTACGAGTCGATGTCTCGATTCTATGCGAATCAGTTTGTTCGAAATTTCGTCTGTCTCTCTTCGAAACTCGTCGTTTCGACCGTTCAAGGGAAAGAGACCTGTGCTTGTTGCAACGAAGGATGATACATCCTGAACGGCTCGTCGATTTCTAATCTCGAACATCGTTCGCGAATCTCTCTCAGACATACTTCACGCATTCCTCCAATCTCTCGTGAAACGCAAGCGGATTCACGCGTTCGCGTAAAGCCAGCACACGTCGAGCTCGATGACGAATCTACGATCGCAATTGGATTTTTCGTTGGCACGGCGCGTCACTGTGAACACAACAGAAAGCACATAAGGCTGAGATCAGTGGACACGCACCAGCCGTGTGGCTTCTTTTTCTTTTAATCTCTCGTTTAATTTAGCCAGGTCGCGCGATTCTCGTCTTTTCCTTTCTTTCCGCGATGCTCCTTACTTGCTCTCGCAATTTTTTTTTTTCTTTCACTCTCTAATTGCGTACTCTTTTTGCGTGAAGTCTGATTCGATGTCTCTCTCACTCTCTGTCGCCTTCTATGAATTTCGTTTCATCTGCGTCAAGAGAGAAAGAAAAAAGATCTAAGTGAATTTAAACGGGACGAATTTGGATTCAGCTTGTGTTCGAGAGCAAACAGCCGACCACCCTAGCAGTCCACCGAACCGTACATCTTCCTCGGAGCAACGAAATTCACTAGTGAAATCGAATAGAGAAACGTATTTCTCGGGGGACTGTAGCAAAATCGCATAAACTGAACTGTAATTCTAGTCGATCGCGAATTGCGTTCCGCGAAGATGGACGGTTCGTCGACGAAATTCGTGTATCAGCCAACTCGTTAGGTGATGGAGAGTAGAAGAGACCAAGGAACAGACGACTGATCAATCGTAACGATATTATTACAGGTGCAAGACCGTGCGAACTGTGCTTGTAACAATGCGCTTGAAAGCGCGCGGCCGTCGGTGCATTTTTGCCAATCGATCCCCCTTTCCGGGTCGCCTTACCTTCTCTCGAGATACAAACTCGCGCCATATCTCGCTGAAATGAAATTTCCCTCTTCGCTATCCCGCGTAAATATACCGCGGATATATATCGTACGATATGTGATCGCGAAATTTACGAACGAATCGCCCAATTAATAAATCGAGTTACGTATGTTCCAAGTTACTTTCTATATAGGAAAAATCGTGAAACGAGTCCGAATATCGAGAGAAGTAAGTTGGTATCTACTGAAACTTTAGATTTCTTTCGAGAGTTCTCCGACACGCTATAGGTGTATAGCGTAAATTATATTTAGCGAGTCTACGTTTAAAATTATCCGTTATCAGTAGATATCTTCCCGACAAGCGTACGAAAAGCAGGTGCGATTATCCGACAGTCGATATTACTTGAAAAATACAAAGGAAAAAAAAAAGAAAAAAAAAGAAGACAGAGATGTATCAAGCTCGTGATCTTGAAGATTTGTTCCTTTTTTGTCGTTGAGCCAAGAAAATACAGTTGGAAATCGTGCGAACACACGTTAAACACTCCGCACCCCAATTTCTTGTTGCAACAAACACAGTTCTTTGCTTCGTTTTGTTAGATTCGGGGTACCAACCAACAGCGATTAAAAGTCGGGGTTATGAAAAAGATCAAATGAAACCACAGATAAAAGTGTAGCAACGGGAAAACGGATTATAGATCGGCCAAACGGGCGTTATGTTAGACAGATCCGACACGATGTGTAAAAAATAGTCTTGGTGCTGATACATTATACATATAATCGTGTGCAAGCAATTGCCTTTTTGTTATGTATGCGATTATGGAAACGTTAGTGCCAGTTGCAGCAGCAAGGGCGTTTTTATCATTGCTACGAGGTCTTTTTTTTAGTGTCAATTGCCGGTGAAAGCGCAATTCGAAGCACGTTTATTCTGTACTCTAAACTCTTTGGGTGGATATAACACGTAGGGGGAAAAAAAGAAAATTCAAAGTTGATTTGGATGGATATCGAGTTGGTGGAGAATTCAAAGCGAGATAGAAGAAGCACGAGTGTTCGACTCGAGAAAATTCTTGGACGTTCACGGTAACGAGAAAGAAGTGAAGAATAGGCAAGTTCAGACGTAGCCGAACCAGACGAAGGTAGAAAACGAAACGAGAAGCAGAGGTGATTTGAAAACGCGGCAGCTAGGAGAAAGCATGCATTTTAGTCGCTTCATTTCGAGCGGGTTCTCGCCCCTGGGACTGGAACCATGGCCGAACCGGATGAACCGCGAAATTAATTTTCCTGCGAACTTCTCCGGTTTTCCTGGTCGATTCGAATTTCTGGAAATGCAACGGTAATGAGAAAAATACGAACGGAGAAGATAACGTAAGAGCGGAATAGCTCTCAGTGCGGATCACTTTAAAGACGATACACGTTAACCAAACGATTCCTTTTGCTTTTTCGATTCTCCCTTTTCGATAGAGGAGAGCAACTCTTAAGAGCAGCGCGAATAAACGAGCTATCGCGGGTATTCTCGACATAGGTAATACAGCATAGAATAAAGATGCACTTTTCATTCGATACAGATTTGAACGTCCGGCATCAGAACGTATTTTGAAGCGAGTGAACGATGACGCGGTGCAACATTTGTAACGAAGTACGCACAGACAAACGGCTGGCGTATCGACAAGGGGGATATTTAATCTAGCAATTGAGAATATCTACAAATTTCCGAGCTAGTCGAGCAACCGGCTCGCTCGTTTGTATATGTGCATGAATTTAATTCAACGTCACTCTTTATCACGTGACACCGTCGAAATTGCATGTCAGAAAGATTTACTGGATTCGAAGAACCGGACACAAGCTGTACGATACATTTTGTTCCTTTGTTTTGAAACAACGCGGATACAAGGGGAAACCATAAGGACAGAAATTGCTAACGCATAGTTACTATTTCAAACGTCGATCCTTTTATCCTTTGACGGGACTTTATTTTTTTCACTACTGTCCTTCTAAAGGCTGTCACTGGAAACCTAATAAAAGGAGAAACAACAAACGAGATTTAGCGAAATCATGACACTGCCGTTCGTTTACGTGTCAGATACAGAGGAATTTTGGATCTCGGAAGATACAGTCCCGTTGCGTTTCATCGGTCGAATAGAGGCAGCTCGTTAGAAGCAGGGACGCGCACCTACCAAGTCTATTAATATGTGAGGGAGCAACCCTACCTAAAAAGTGACTTAGCAACTCCAATGCATACTAAGCAACCCTTATGCTACTGGCTACTGCTGGCTCCGTGTGCACTCCCTGATACTCTTTCTCCTCCAACCTTCCGCTCCTGCCACCACTATCGGCTTCCTCTAAGACCATCTTTATGGGCCAGCAACAGCATATCCAATCCAGTCCTATATATTCTAACAACACGCACCTACTTGCACCTACAGACGCACGCGCGGTTCTTTACAAGCTATCATAACACGACATTCACGCGCGCTCAACTCCATACAGAGTGTTCGATCGATAATAAAAATCACCAGCCTGTAATTACACTTAATGCGTGTATGTATTTAACGTTTACACCTTTTTTATGTTTTTGATTTGCTTGAAACCGAATCACCCTGTATATAAGCACGAGCTCAAATTTTCTTTCACCATCACCAATACCACATTCGCTGCGTTTCCTTTCCGCCTCCTTGCTCTTTCTTTCGTTCCCTCGTTCTCTTCCCCATCCAAACGTCCTTTCTCACAATATGTGTGAATATGCGGTGAGATGCGCATGCGTTTATGAAAGCACAATGCTATGGCTTGAAAATGGATGGAAATCGAGAGCGGTGTTCCGACGTTATTACATCCAAATACGATGATTATTCGTTTAAGATGAAACAAAACGAAACGAAACGGAAACGATAGGAAAAGAAACATTTTGTCGTCTCTTTCCATTCATTCGAGCCACACAGAAGATCCCTCGATATCAGGGTTAAGCGTTATCAAGACTTATCTAACATGCTCAAAGAATGCAAGAGGGCATTGATGAAAGCGAGGCAATGATTGCTGACTACGAGGTAGAAATGAATTTACTTAGAAAGAGAAGTTCTGACGGTTACCTGATGCATAGGATCGTAGCCCATGGAGCCGTCGTTGTACGGCTGCGAGCCGTAGTCGCTACCGTTTATGCCCATCCCGTATCCGGCCATGTCTTGTGGCCCACCGGGTGGCGCCGGCGACATCATCGGCGTCGGGGTGCCTTGACTGGCACCACCCATACTGTACGGCGACGCTCCTGCAAAAGCTGCTGTAGAAACAATCGCGGTGCATACAAAATTCGAGGGTGCGTCTTTTAAGTTCTTCCGCCTCACTGATTAACATCTTCGTTTATCGCAAAAAAAAAAACGTGAGCTCGTTTCTAATTTTGTATCTCGTGTAATCGGTGGCGTCGTCGATGATCATCTTTCCCTCGAATTTCCATTGACTTCTTAATACGACATATATATAACTGCCAATAGGACTAGTTATAGACGCCACCGATTAATTCAATCGACATACGTATCGTGAAATCGTCTTCGACGATTCCGCATCGAACGAACGAATTATCGGATGAAAGCGAAATTTCAACGAATTTCCTATTATTCAGACTACATGTAAAGTATCGATAGGAATATTTGAACGACAACAGAATAACTTGGAAATTAGCTTGGTTACTTCACGATGTAACAGGAGTAATTTTTCCTTCGAAACGCGAAAACATTTCCGCTATCCGAGACGAAGTACTGGGTTCCGCAGTGCTGGCGCCAGTATCGCTGGAATTCCGTTTCTTTAATTACGAGAAGACTGCGGCCCGTTTACCAGGAGCGTGGCTGAGGAAAGACAAATGCATGGAGGGTGTCGAAAGAAACGCGAGAACGCCGGCATCTCATCGCCCTCCTGCACTCGTGTATTCTCCTACGCTCTTCTCATCTTTCGTTCCCTCTTTCTCCGTATAATTGGTAAGTTAAAAATATCTCGCCTTGCCCTCTAAAATAAAGAAACGTCTCGGTTGTTAAGAAAAGTACGCGTAATCGCGACCAGCAAGTTGTGCGAATGCGAAGAATTTCCAGAAGAAACACCCTCGGAATTTTTATTCTAATTTCCTGGAGAATGCGAAAAAGTAAATACGAATGAACCGAGATGACGTGTCGTTATTGGAGGAAATCGTGTCGTGTCGTGTTTGCGAGAGATACGTTAAGACAGTTGCATAATTTAAGATGGTTATACAGCTCCAAGTCGAACGTGTCTTTTTATATAGCGAAGAGAAAAAAAAAGAAAAAGGCTACGAACCCTAGTCGATAATTTCGTTTCCTCCTGAAAGATTTATTAGTCAGCCGGAACAATAACGGTGGCAGAGCCAAGTCGAACAATGAGTAACGAGTAACTGAATCTCACGATAATTTACTCGTGATAATGATGAAACCGCTATGCTACGTAAACTTTTCCTCTACACCAATATCGAGTTTGATATAAAAATGATCGCGACGATGAAAAGAAGATGATGCGAAGAAGTGTTACTGGTGTTGAGTGGAAATCTCACTAAATAATAATCTATCCGTGTATGTAAAAGGAGTTTGCTCTCGAGCAGTTGTCGTTTTCTCAGCAACACTCCGCCAGTATCAACCGTGGCTAATAAAAAGAATCGAATTTTCAATTTTTCGAATTTAACTTTCATATTATAATTTATTGCTCATTTTTATCGATATCCTTAATACGAGCAAGCTATCGAAACGAACTCTTCAAGGAACACCCGTCGCTCATTTGCGAAGGACGGAACTTACCAGCTGCCTTTTTGGCTGCGTACAAGTTCGCCTCCTCCTGTGCTTTACCTATGTTTTTCTTGTAGCGTATCCTCTTGTTGCCAAACCAATTGGAAACCTACAAATACGACAGAACAACTGTATCAAGGTCGCTAAGCAATCGTATTATTTTAAAAATACCTTAAACTAATCGGTCATCGTATTTAATAAATCTTCGGCCGATGT